>NC_081290.1:4085303-4388333 GCF_030435805.1 Mustela lutreola | reverse complement strand
GCGATGTGACCACGGCCACGGTGACGATTCTAGACCAGGAGGCGGCGGGCAGTCTCATATTGCCAGCACCGCCCATCGTGAGTTGCTTGACCCAAAGGGGTCCCTGCTTTTATGTCCTAGTGACTAGTAGATGGTGACTTGAGAGGAGCAGGCCTTCTGGGGCCAGCTTCATTCTTCTAACACAGTGGTCCTCCACCGGGGGCCAGCTCGTCCTTCCCTTCCTAGATCCCCCCCCCCCCGGGCCACCACCTCCAGGGGACATTTGCCAATGTCTAGTGACATCTCTGGTTGTCACGACTGTCACACTAGGTACTATTAGCATCTAGTGGGTAGAAGGCAGGGCCCTGCTAGACATCCTACAATGCACAGGACAGCCCCACAACAAAGAATTATTTGGCACCAATGTCTGTAGTGCTGAGGATGAGAAACCCCGTTTGAACATTAGAGTAAGACCAAACCATGTTGACGCTTTAGTCTGATAAACACGGGAAGCATAATGCGATTGCTCTCATTTCTTACGTGGGACCTAGAAGAAGGAGGGAATAAAGTGATGCTACCCCATGGCTCTTCCCCCCCGTACATGCCAATGCATAGAGCTAAGTATTTGCAGAAGCGCAGTACCCAGTCCCCCAGTTTGGGGATGTGATGTGTAGAACGAATGCCCTGACTTTACAATCAGGAGGAAAATGCCTGGAGGTTGCCAAGCGAAATTTAAGCCGTCATAATGGAGCAGTCAGAATAAGTCTAGCTTTCCCTGGCTAGTCTCATACAGAAGAAGGATCATCCCAAAGGGGTCTCTTATTCAACCGTGGAGGAAACGCTCTCCCTTTATTTGCTTTCGTTTTGCCAAATACACTACTGCACACCATTAATAATTTAATGCAACTTTATTTATTTTGTTTTTTCTTAATGCAACTTTAAACTAGTAACTGTGATTCATCATACAGCTTTGGTTACAGTGGTTCATAAACATAAAAGTATTTTTCACATGAGTGATTGAGCTCTGATTTAGGAATAAGATTAACAAGATATTAAAGCTTTTAGCTCAGGCAGACAGAGGATCTTCTTCAGCACTAAAGGTCTGTAGTATCTTCTAGGGATGCCTGGCCAAACGCTATGAAAACTTCCACTGTTATGTTTTCTCTTTTTCTCCCTCCCTCTCTCTCTCTCTCTCTTTTTCTTTTTGTTGTATTTTAAAGAATCCCTAGCAGTTAAGGGACCTCGTGGCTCTCTGGAGAGGGGACCCTTAGTTCTCGGAGCCTCCCAACGCCCAGCCCAGTCTGAAGCTTTGTTGCTCCTTTTCAGGTTGTCACGCTTTCTGACTATGACCATGTAGAAGAAGTGAGCAAGGAGGGAGTCAAGAAATCCCCGTCCCCCGGCTACCCGCTGGTTTGCGTGACCCCCTGCGACCCCCATTTCCCGAAGTACGCCGTCATGAGGGAGCGTTGCAGCGAGGCGGGTATCAACCAAACACTGGTGCAGTTCAGCTGGGAGGTGGCCACCCCCACGGACGGCAACGGCGCCCGGTCACCCTTTGAAACCATCACTGACAGCACGCCCTTCACCAGTGTCAACCACATGGTAGGTCTGTGGCTCTGGGCCCGGTGCTCTTCTTGTCGCTCCAACTCTGTCACGCTCCTGAAGGCTCCTGTGTGGCGTTTGGAATAAAATAAACAAGTCATCAGGTACACACAGTATATTCACAGGTATTTTTATTCTTGTACGTAAGGTACTATGGTGTCGTAGAAAGAGATCCAAGTTAGTTATCAGACAATCTGTTTACTAATCTCGATTCTGCCTACTTTGAACTACGTGATGTTAAGAGGTCACTTCACCTCCTTGGGTCTGTGTTTCCTGATCTGCAAAAGAATATTTCCACTTAGTCACTTGACAAAGTCTTTGACTAATCAGATATAAAAGTGTCTATAAATGGTAAAGTAAGTCAAAAATTCCACGTAGGTACAATTACTGATTCCTCTTTTCCACATGTTTTCCGTCATTCAGTAAATAGTAGGTTATAAACCCCTGGGTAGAAGACCAAGGCTTCTACCATGTTTGTGGAGCCTAACATGCCCGGCACATGGAGGGCACACAGTAGGGATGGCGCAGTAATTAAACAAATGATAGGTTGTTTCTCAAGTGATCGGTGTTATACAGAATTGTAGGAGGGCGTGAGACGTTCACCACGCAGTTGCTGTCCTCAAAGAGTCGAGACACCAGACCAACACCTCTGCCGCCATCACAGAGCAATGAAC
This sequence comes from Mustela lutreola, assembly GCF_030435805.1. NCBI lineage: Eukaryota > Metazoa > Chordata > Mammalia > Carnivora > Mustelidae > Mustela > Mustela lutreola. The sequence continues at coordinate 4,386,078 of NC_081290.1, read as the reverse complement.
AGTGAGGGTTTTCCCAGCCTTAAGAAAGAGCGCCCTGGTTAAGCCGCTGCCTTCGGCTCAGGTCATGATCCCAAGGTCCTGGGATCGAGCCCCGCATCAGGCTCTCTGCTCAGCAGGGAGCCTGCTTCCTCCTCTCTCTGCCTGCTTCTCTGCCTGCTTGTGATCTCTGTCAGATAAATAAATAAAATCTTTAAAAAAAAAAAAAAAAGAAAGAAAGAAAGAGCGCCCTGTGGGGACTGCTCGTCACAGCAGTGAGGACATTCTCCTCAGAGAGACAGCTAAAAGCAGTGGAGGCCCACAGCCTGGTAGCCCTCGATCGTTTTGATCAAAAGTAGTGCACTTAATAGTTTGGCACATGAGAGATTTCTTTCAGACGGTATTTCCCTAGATTTCTTCCTCTTCAACTCTGAGTTTGTTCCCACTTTGAGGAGTGCTTCCGTAGATGGGATCATGGCACAGGGAGGCTCAGATGGGTGGAGGCTCTGGTGAAGCAACGTCACTCATTTCCATTGTTTTTTGCACAGCGGATTCAGAAAAGACAAGAAGTCATTTCTTTTGCAAAGTAACCTAGTTCAGAGTAGCTGATAAAATTTAAAAACTTAGATGATAAGACTTTACAGCTTATGGTTTTCTAAGTATCTAATTCTCTTTTGAAAAAACCAGGAAGGCAGCTTGGTCTGATTTGGCCAAATATACATTTTTTTTTTAAGATTTTATTTATTTATTTGTCAGAGATAGAGGGAGAGAGAGCAAGTGAGCACAGGCAGACAGAGAGGCAGGCAGAGGCAGAGGCAGAGGGAGAAGCAGGCTCCCTGCCAAGCAAGGAGTCCGATGTGGGACTCGATCCCAGGACACTGGGATCATGACCTGAGCCGAAGGCAGCTGCTTAACCTACTGAGCCACCCAGGCGTCCCAGCAAATATACATTTTTAACTTAACCAAGTTGATGTTTCAGTTTTTCTTCTTGCGATGACTTGGTGACTAATACTTTCATCCCAGTTTCCTTTGCTCTATCTTTGTTTCTTCAATTATTTATTTAATAGCATTGTATTGTGTGCATCTGTCTAAGAGGCCTCAAATCCCTTCTGAACGAAGTTCATGTGTAAATAAATAAATAAAGCGTTGGCAGCTAATTAAAACAATTTTAATGGAAAAAATCCTCTTTAATTTTTAATGGACTTCAGTGAAAACTGTTTTCATGGGTAGAATTTATAAGTTTGTATGGTTGCTTTGTGGGAGGTCTATGGCACACAGAACCACCAATTACCTTTCCTTCTTATGTGCTTCCCTGCGTGTATGTGCACATTATCTAGAGAGTTGTGGTGACCATGTAGTCTGCAGAGCCCGAGCTAAGCATTCTTATGGCTTCTCTAAGGCTGAGAACATGAAAGAATCTGTCGAAGGACCTTCACAGGCCAGTAGGTGTCAGAGGCCACGTTCTCGACTTCAACTCTTCCTGTTATTACAACCTTTGCAGCGTGTGTGGTCATTAGGCGGGGGTGGGGGAGGGGCGAGCCCTGGGAAAGAAAGGAAAATAAGAACCCCGGGAAGGAAGCCTCTCTTTTCGGTGTCCTGACACTGTATCCTCAGCAAAAGTGACCTGGAGGCCAACCAGTCTTAATGGAAGGGCTGGAGACTAGCCGCGTGGTCCTTACGCTGACGCTAACCGACACAGAGAACGATGCTGTCCCCGGGGCCGGTCATCTCTGGGCTCTTGCTCCTCTCTGTCTACTTGCTCCTGGTCTGCCACACGGCCTTGGGCTATACATACTCGCTCCTTTGTCCCTAGTGCCTGGCTCCTGGGAGAAAGTCAGCAGTTTTGTGGTGAAGGAATGAGCAGATAGAGAGATGAGTGGATAGACGGATGGACAGACAGATGACGGATGGTCTGCCCAGATAACCCTGTGCCAGAGACTGGCCGTGTCATATCGTCCAGACGATGCAGCGGCAGGAGCTCTTTGAGGAGCAGACACACGTCTCAAGTCTTTGATCTTTCCCGGTAGGTCCTGGACAGCATTTACTTCAGCCGGCGGTTCCACGTGCGCTGTGTGGCCAAGGCTGTAGACAAGGTGGGCCACGTGGGCACCTCCTTGAGGAGCAACATTGTTACCATTGGAACCGACAGTGCTGTGTGCCACACCCCTGTGGTGGCCGGGACAGCCAGGGGCTTCCAGGCACAGTCCTTCATCGCCACCTTGAAGTACCTGGACGTCAAGCACAAGGAGCATCCGAACAGGTCGGGCCGGGGCGCCGTCCACAGCGAGGGGCTCTCCTGTGTGTGTTTGCCGGAGGAGGCAGAGCAGCGAGTGATGCTGCTGCGAAATTCAGAATCACGGTCATAAATGCCCCAGAAAACATTTAAGTTCTTCAGAAACCCCTAAAATCCGTCCCCTTGCCTGTCTCCGTAGCCTCCTGTCCCTCGCCAGCCGGTCTGCCCACAGAGAATCACACTGACTCCAGCCCCAGGGCTCCTGACTGCGATCCCCGACCCCTTCCACTCACCAGAGTGAAATCCTGTGGTCCTGCTCTACTAGCGCCTGACAGCCCTTCTAGAAACTTCCTCATCATCTTTCCCAGTTTGATTTGGAAGCTCCTCCTCCCAGCTCCCCTGGCACCACGTTCGCCTCTTTCAGAGCGTTACCATCATTCCCTGCCTCTCTGGCCCGCAGTAGATGCTGACGGCAGAGACCCCGATTATCGTTATTCCTGGATCCCCTCTGGCCAGGACGGTGCTTTTTGGCCCCTAAGGAACACTTGTTAAATATCTAGTGAACGGAATAATAACGCCGTATAAATTGAAAGTCACTGGACAGATGTGCTTTTATTTTTTTCCTATGCTCCCATGATTTTGATGGAAGAGAGATACTTTCATGTTTGCCTAGCTAAAAGGGATTCGTGTGTATTATACATATTCATTGAACCTTGTGGTACTTGTACCTGTGCCTTTATGAACAACTGAGTTCAGAGAAGAGGGTTCATTTGCATGGAGAAAAAAACAGATTTAAGTATGGAGCCAGGAATATGCAAATTCTTTCTTTTTTCCTCGTAGAATAAGATTTACTTTTGTTAGAAAGCAGTAGCAGAAGTGCCCAAGGCACGACTGACCCCTTCTTAGCAAAAGAGACATCCCGTTCCTATTCCAAGATTCTGATTCCTCTTAAAGATGTCTCTTGGGCTTTTGTTCCAAGAGTCAAGCTATAAAAACTCAAAGGCGCCCTCAATCAACATGCTGAAAATTTAAACTTGTACAATGAAAATAACACAGCCCCTAAGTACAGTTCTGTCGTGTCTCAGTCTTAGTCCATATTTACTAAGCTCGTATTTTATTTAGAATTTTACACTACGTGCTCTGGAGACACGAAAGAAGTGAACGCAATGATCCTTGTCCTCGTTGTGGGGAGGCAAGATAAACAGAGTCTGGAAGTGACAGACGTCCCCGTGCACAGGCAGCTAAGCTCTACGAGCCCCTGTGGATGGGGGCCACTGGGGGCCGCTCGCGTCGCTGGGAACTTGAAGGGGGGAGGGGGGAGAAGGCTCTTTAAGTTGGGAGGAGGCAGTAGGAGCAGAGGGATCTGACTCTTTCTAAGATATTGTCCTGGGTAGGAATAGTTGACCTTAGAGTTTAAAGAGCTCAGTGATGTCATTTGGCACAAATACTTAAAAAAATATAGGTGTCAGCCCTCCCCGGTCTCCCCCAGACACCCCCTGTGACAGAGAAGGAGACGCTACCTCTATCAGTCACCCCACTGTAGCTCACGAGGAAACAAAGCTTCCATTGAAAGCAAAAGAAAGCTTTAAAGTAATTTGTGGATGTGACGTTATCTTTCCTGGTACAGAAGAGAAAAAAATTGTGATTCCTGATTGCTATCAGGTCTGAGCCAGAGGATTTCTTGGCGGGAGGGGTGGGGAGCGACCCCACGTGGGCATCGTCCTCCTTGGGAAGCTTCAGGACGGAAAATGGTAGATTCCTTGGTGCAGGCAGAGTAAGTCGTGAGGAAGACACGTAGCACGTTAGCGGTTCCCAGCGTGCACCTCAACACTATCTCTGCCCATTTTTGCCCCAGAATCCACATCTCCGTGCAGATCCCACACCAGGACGGAATGCTGCCGCTCATCTCCACCATGCCGCTGCACAACCTGCACTTCCTCTTGTCCGAGTCCATCTACCGACACCAGCACGTTTGCTCCAACCTCGTCAGCACCCGCGACCTGAGAGGCATCTCAGGTGAGGGACGGCCCCCGCGTGGCTCTCGCCTTCCAGCCCAGCCCCGTGGCCTGGGGACACAGCAAAGAGAACTCGGCTTCCTGTCCCGCGTCCTCAGGACCTGCGGCAAGAGTGGCGTCCCTCCGAGCAGGTGGCCAGGCGCAGGCCGCTCAGGCAGTGGCGCGATGAGAGAAAACAAGGGTGTAGCCATCAAACTCTTTGCACAGCAGAGATTGGTTGAGGGTGAATCACCTGCAAGTCACTGAGCCACACCTGAACGTCTAACCGGGCCGTATCTGCAGCCGCCGTAAGGGACAGGCTCTGGCTACCGGCTGAAAGTTTGTTCCTCTTCCTACTTAAACACAATTAAACTCAACACATGTTAACTGAGATCCCAGTCCTTAGCGGGGCAGAGGACCACGTGCTGGTGTTAAACATTCTAAGAAATGCGTCAACTGCTTCAGAATACTATGGTTGCCCTTAGTGCTGTAAAGAACCGTAATCCGGATACTCTAAAATCGCATCTGTATGTAGCTCGCTGCTGCATTAAGGTCTTCCTTAATTTAGAACAGTTCAGTTGCTTGGCAGCATTTCTCTCGATGATTTTTGCCCATAATTTTTCCCGCAGCACGGGAGTTTCAGTCAAGCACCATTAGCGAGCTATTTACTCATTAACACAAAATTAAGATTTTTTTTCCCCCAAGTGTTCAGAAACCATAGGAGGGGAAGAGGAAGTCGGATGTTTGTTGTCTTTACATAAAAGCTGTTTTTTAAAAAAAAAATCAGTCTTAAAAAATAACAATTCATCAACGAATTATCCGTATAGTAAGTCTGTGTCTTCAAGAATTGATTGCAAAGTTTCAGTGTGTTTTCTTTTCCGAGACCCGTGGGGCCATGAGCGCTGGCTCCATGGAGAGTGTCAGTTGCTCACCTTTCTTCCTGGGGTTCCTGCAGCCGCTTAGAGGACCTGTGACCTCGGTCACTCTATGTAACCCAGGCAACAGGTCATCATCTAGCTCCTCACCTTCTCACCCAGTGTGTTTGGGGAGCCTGGATTGCTCTCTCACAGAGTCTCTGAGGAAGGACGGGTTATTTCAGCCTCACAAGGACACGTCCCTTCTCTCCACTCAGCTCCCGGGCAGCCCGTGAGGGGCCTGTCCACAGACTGAGTCACTTTTCCTCGCTCCTCCCCCCGCACAGAGGCCGGGTTCCTGGACGACAGGGTCTATGACAGCACGGCCCTGGGGCCTGGATACGACCGCCCCTTCCAGTTCGACCCCAGCGTCCGGGAGCCCAAGACCATCCAGCTCTACAAACACCTGAACCTCAAGAGCTGCGTCTGGACCTTTGATGCCTATTACGACATGACCGAGTTAATTGATGTCTGCGGGGGGTCCGTCACTGCCGACTTCCAGGTGGGTGTTCCGGGGGCTTCTGGGAAGGCGGCGCGCACCTGCATGCTGGATGGAAACCTCTTTTGTTCCTGAAAGCGCTTCTGTTAGGATGCTGCTTCCAGCGGCCTCCAAGAACTGGGAGAGCCAAGGGAGTCTTCTTTAATTGAAGTCCCTGAGCAGCTTGGTGGCTAGAAGGAGCCCCCCTAAGTCTGCTAAATCAATTCATTGGAAGAAGAATGTGGAAAATGTTAAAATTAATGTGGAAAAAATGTACTGTCTGGCACAGCCACTTATATAAGAATCTAATATTTACTTCTCCAGATATGTATTTTTTTTTCCCTCTAGGTATACTGTAGAAAGCCAAAAGGATTTACTTTTGATGGTAAAGTTATTACAGAGTAGATGTATTCTCTTCCGTGCGTGGGGAAATAAGTTGAAAGGAGGTGCGCCCTTTCAGAAGACAAGTAGAGCCGCTCTCTTTTTAAGCATTATGGAGACAATTGTCTAAAACACATTGATTTCATGCCTACTTCAAACTTGTGCCGAACTGACAACCTTGCAAAAATGGACACTTTTTAAAATTTATTTGAGGAAGAGGTCGAATACAAGCGAGGGGCAGGGTCAGAGGGAGAGGGAGAAGCAGGCTCCCCACTGAGCAGGGATCCCAACGTGGGGCTCGATCCCAGGACCTGGAGATCATGACCTGAGCCCAAGGCAGACACTTCACCGACTGAGTCACCCAGGTGCCCCGACACTTCTCAACAGTTACTAAACACGAGTGACAGAATTTTAGTAAGAAGCCATCATCCTAGGAGGGCAGTTCTACCAAAGGGTTGAGGCTAACAGATCCTCATAGGAAAATTAAATCTGAAGCAGATTGTACCCACTCGTGAGCGGCTATCTCAGTGAGCTAAAAGTGACGTCTGTCCTTCATTTCAAATCAGATTTAAACAGGAAAGAGGGACTTCTGGAGGCTCTTAGAGTAATTATTTTGGGACCCTGTCTTTGATTAAAATTTGTTTGTTTCTTTGTAATGCCTCCCCTGTTGGTTCACTCTCATTTCATGTGCACTACTGCCCTCTACCGAACGGAAAATGAAGGCGTTCTTAGGTTGGCTTTCTGTCTCTGCAGTTGCATGACCTAAGTTCAACTCCCCAAAATGCAAAACTAAGTGATTGGTTCCTCCTCTGGCTTCTCAAAATTTAGTATTCTGTGTTCTCCATGGTTTTTACCCTAATTACATTTTGGGGTATTTTTGTTCAGAATATGCCTAAAAATCTCAAAGACTAAGATTTGTCATTATAAACACCTCACTTCTTAAACCAACATAGAATAGATACACAGAAGGACTTCATTGCAGTCTGTTTCTTCAAAAATGGTTGAAACAGCTGGTATATGGTAGAAAATGTAGAATTTACAACCAAGCCCTAGATTATGTCTTTCCCTCTCATAACTGCTCTGAATCTCTTCTGAAATTGTAGCCAATCATCTCAGCATGGGAAGGTACTTAGCACAGTGTAGGTATGTGGTAAGCATTTGTCAAGGTTTGGTGTTTTGTTTTGTTTTTAAGGATTAGCAAGTAATATCATGAGGGATAAAGAATAGAAAGCAAAAACAGAGGAGGGAAAATTAGTTTTTCCAATCAACTAAATAATTATTAAGGTTGTAATATCAATAGTCTTGAGATTGGACCGTGTGTTTTTAACAAAGCCTGTGTACTAAAGGGACAGAATGTGGCGTGAGGTCCAGAGAAAATCTGAAAATTTTCCAAAGAAAACAGAATAAAACATTTCAAAAGATATTTTTTAATGAATATGGAATTAGCAGAGTCTTTTGAAATGTTTGGAATCAAACCTTGAATCCCTGACACCACTGTATATGAAAAAAAATTGTAGAAAAAGAAAATGTTGATGTCCCAAATATTGATGAAACATTTGGGTCTTTTCCTAAACTACCCAAGGAAACACTTTACATTGTGTTTGAAAACAAAAGAAAAATGTAAGTTCCACAGTAGAGTATATTATAGCATTTTACCAATGACAAAAATAACATTTTTTCAAGCTAAGCTTTTTTATTATCAAAGAAATATGTTTACAGAGGGAAATACAAAATGAATAAATCAAGTCCCGCATTCATACACATGTATACACAGTTACCTTCCCCATGAAAACTTCTGCTTGTATTTTGTTCTCTTTCTATCCAATTTTTGTTCAATGCATAGTAAAATAAAAATTTTTTGAGCCATTAATTAATAGCAGTAACAGGAATCCCCTTAGAAGAACTAATCTCTTGGAAGTGTGGTGTGCTGCCTTTTCAAATCTCTTTCAGTGAGGCGTAGTATGAGACGGGGAATTACACAAGCATATGCAGCTCTGAACTGTGTGTGGCTAAGTTTCCTAGATACAATATCCAAGTCCCATGACCTGAGTTCCTGTTGTGAGAGATGTGACTACTCACTAAAACACCCCCGCCAGCCACACGCTCATCCCAAGGGTCCAGACTTGGGCGTCTTTCCAGTTAGGGTTGATTCAGACTCTCCTACAGGTCACTGGAGGGACTATGTGGTCAGTGAGGGACTATGTCTTAATCCTTTGGGAATAACTGTTACTTTTAAAGTCTCAGTCAAGTCTTCCAGGAATTGAACAGTGGAAGCAAATATCCTTCTCAGTCTTCAGAATTGTTTTTGTTGAGGTGTCACCTCCTCAGAGAAGCCTTCCCAGATCAGCCTATAAAAGAAGCCTCCTGGGCACTTCTCATCTTTCTTTATTGTGTAAATGTACGCATTGCCTTACTAGACTGTGGGTTCCATAAGGGCTTCTCACTGCTGAGGAGGAAGGTCAGTCTGGTACCTGGGCATCTCGCATGTTGTGGGCCCTTGGTCAATAGTTCTTGATTGACGGGCGCCTGTGTGACTAGTCAGGGTCCCAGGATCGAGTCCCGCATTGGGCGGGCTCCTTTCTCTGTGGGGAGTCTGCTTCTTCCTCTGCCTGCTGTTTCCCCTACTTGTTCTCTCTCTCTCTGACGAATAAATAAATAAAATCTTTTTTAAAATTTAAAAAGAAATTATTGAGTGAGTCAGTGGCTAAATGAGGAAGTGATAGTTGAACTGAGACATCATAACCAAATGTGTCTCCATCCCAGGGAAGAAATAACCCTCTGTGTGCGCACCGTTTGCTTGGCAGGTGAGAGACTCCGCTCAGTCCTTCCTGACGGTCCACGTGCCGCTCTATGTGTCCTACATCTATGTGACAGCCCCCAGGGGCTGGGCCTCCTTGGAGCACCACACCGAAATGGAGTTTTCCTTCTTCTACGACACCGTTCTGTGGAGGACAGGTACGCCCATTGAGAGCTCAGCTCTCCCAACCTTAAGGTCAAGCAAGATGAGGCGAGGCGGCAAGTAGTGACTTCTGACGGGGGCTTCATTCCTCATCCCGCTGTCCTGCAGACAGTCAGAGCAGGGCGGCCCCTCGGGCCGAATGAACAAAGCGAACCAGGTTGATCTTGATATATTTCTCCACTCCCATGCACCTGATTCGAAGACGCTTTTGCTCCTTAGATGCCACAAATCACACCATTTTTAACTAGGAGCGAATGATATGATTATACTCCAGAGGGACACCTCTGAACCCCTAACAGGCAGTGTATGAATCGATCTGTCACTTGCTGTCCTCTGCTCTGGGTCCCTAGCTACCTGGATTGAGTTTTTAATCCCTGGAAGCCTTCCAGTGTCAGCATATACGGACGTGCTTCTTTTCAGGAACCAGAGACCCATCTGCTGGTGTCCGCCCCTCAGCTGGGAGCTCCCCCTCCTCCCGTGCCCCGGCTGTCCCACTGCTACCGCACGATGGCCCGGACAGGTGTCCCCTTCCTTCTGCTGCTCTCGCTGTCCCTCCTGGCCTCCCTGGAGGGGGTTTCCTTGGTCTGAGCGGCTAGACAGCTCCAGGAGTGCCCCGTAGCTTGGGTTTCATCCCTAGTAATGGGAAGTACAGGCTTTTTTTTCTGTTGAGTGATTTGAACTTGAATCATTTGTTTTATATTTCTCTTAGGAAACTAACCTGGAAGTTTTCACACTCTGGGTCAGATCATTTCTTGCGCTTTGGGGTTCTTTTTGAATGTTGTTTCCCCTCCTTTGTTTACCCTTTAGTTTGGGGTCCTGCCGAGCCCACTGAGCACGGTGATTGTAATTGCCCCCGGAAGCCGCGGTTTGCTCGTGTGGTGCCGTATGTGGCTGGGCTTCTACGAGTTAATCTTGAATTGCCCATTGGTTTGAATACTAACTGTAGCCACCAGGACATTTCTTATGGTTCTGTTGGGTCATGAAAGGTGTCCTCGTGAGGAAAAGTAGAGAGAGTCTGAAGCAGATGCACTGTCTCACGTCCTGGTGTAAAGTTGACAGGAAGAAGTTTAAGGACCAACTTTTTTGAGCAGTGGGCTAGAGCCTGACTCTGGGCTGTGGCATTTTCAGGTATGAAGAAACTATGTCGAGAAGAACGGAATTGTCACCAAAAACAAAAACAAAGACCCAAGTAGAATGAACTGTTAGACAGTTTTAATTGGCCAATGTGCCTAAATACATTCTGTGTTCATATGAATATGCAAATCTTTCTTAACTTACATTCAAATGACTTAGAGGTGTCCCGGGACGTCCCACATGTCGGTTCCGATCTCGGAGACGTTCTCTGTTCTCTAACCTGGATGTTTGGTGTGTGGTGCCTGCCCAGGAATCCAGACGGACAGCGTGCTCTCTGCCAGGCTTCAGATAATAAGAATCTACATTCGAGAGGACGGCCGCCTCGTCATTGAATTCAAGACCCACGCCAAATTCAGAGGTAAGATCAGGGCAGTTTTTCCCCAATTTTTTTTATTAAGAACCATGACGGGGCACCTGGGTGGCTCAGTCGGTTGAGTGTTTGCCTCTGGCTCGCTGGGATCGAGGCCCGCCCTGGGCTCCCTGTTGCACAGTCTGCTTCCGCCTCTGCCTCTACCCCCCCTGCCTGCTCATGCACTCGCGCGCTCTCTCTCTCTCGCATAAATAAAATCTTTTAAAAAGAGAAACATTACAAACATAGACAAAAGGCAAAAGAGTAGAGCAATGAAAAACAAAGTCAGCAATTGTTACCATTTTACTTTATACATATGTCTCCATACTCACACGCATGCACATTTCTTTGTATCACATTAGAAAAGAAGTTGCAGCCTTCATGTCAGGTGACCCTAAATCCTGCAGGCGACATCTGTTCAGAACGAGGGCATTCTCTTACACGTCACAGTGGTGTCACTGCATCCAAGATTTTGAAGATTGATCCATCATACCTAGTTCCTATTCATATTCCCTCTCTTGCCTTACAAATGTCTTTTCCATTTGTTTTTATATTTATATTAGTTTTATATCTGTTTATATAAAAGGAACGTGGGTCCAATCCATATTTACATATTACATTCTGACTGTTATATTTTCTTCGTCTCTCAGTCTGGAAGTCTGTCTACTGTTCATCCATGACACTCTCTGACTGCATTTAAAGAGTAGAAGTATGGGGGTGCCTGTGTGGCTCAGTGGATTAAGCCGCTGCCTTCGGCTCAGGTCATGATCTCGGGGTCCTGGGATCGAGTCCCGCATTGGGCTCTCTGCTCAGCAGGGAGCCTGCTTCCCTCTCTCTCTCTCTCTGCCTGCTTCTCCATCTGCTTGCGATCTCTCTCTGTCAAATCAATAAATAAAATCTTTAAAAAAAAAAAAAAAAGAGTAGAAGTATCCTGCTGAGTAACCTTTACCTTTTCAATGATGTTTACAATCGTCTCCCTCTACTGAGGACTTGACTGGCTTTAAACGTAATTTTATTTAAGATTTTATTTATTTGACAGACAGAGATCACAAGCAGGCAGAGCAGCAGGCAGAGAGAGAGGAGGAAGCAGGCTCCCCGCCGAGCAGAGAGCCCGATGCAGGGCTCCCCAGGACCCTGAGATCATGACATGAGCTGAAGGCAGAGGCTTTAACCCACTGAGCCACCCAGGCACCCGGAAATGTAATTTTTTTTTTATCTGAAACTGATATTTCTGTTATAAACAAGACCTTTCTGCCTGTAAGAATCATGTTTTTGGGAATTCAAAACTAAGTGTCCTTGACACTCATTGCCACACAAGGACCCTGTTATTGTGAGTCCACCCACACCACTTCCACAAGGAACACGGGTGTTGTTGACAAATCGTGTGACCATCGCGTCCACCGTGCGTCGGCTGATAGGCCAGGGTGCGCCGTGCCGTCCAGCCAGGGTGGAGAGATCCCAAGCTGTGAGGGGAAGGCACAGCCTTACTTGTTTGGTGGAAGGATATGAGTTCGGTGCAGGCTTTAGCAGAGGGGTCGTCTCGCGTACGACCAGACTCACGGTGAAATGTGTTGCTTCCCCCTGAAACAGGGCAGTTTGTGATGGAGCACCACAGCCTGCCGGACGCAAGGTCGTTCATACTGACTCCAGACCACCTGGGGGGGATCGAGTTTGACCTGCAGCTGCTGTGGAGCGCGCAGACTTTCGACTCCCCGTATCAGCTCTGGAGAGCCACGAGCTCCTACAACAGGTGGGTGCGGGCCGGGGCTTGGGGAGACCTGAAACGCTCTCAGTCTCTTTCAGAGGCTTGGGACACGTGGCTGTGTCATCATCATCGTCTTCTTCTTCTTCTTCTTTTGGCAGAAGTTGGCTTTCCATTTTAAGGGGAGGGGTAGAAACGACCCTTTGACAAGTAGAGAAAGAAACAGTCGGATCAGCTCGTGCTGTGCAGATGAGGAGGTGGTTACCCTTAGGACACGGATATGACTGGGAAGGCTGCATATCACTTCTGTTTACATCCCGTAGGCTAGAGTTTAGTCCCGGGACACATCTGCCTGGAAAACACGTCTAATTAATACCTTGGTGGGGCACCTGGGTGGCTCTGCTGGTTACACATCCTTGGTTTCAGCCCCAGCCATGATCTCAGGGTCATGAGGTCGAGCCCTGGGTCAGGCTCCACACTCGGCACAGAGTCCGCTTAAGATTCTCTCCTGCCTCTGCCCTGCCCCCAGCCCCCCTGTTCATGCTCTCTCTCTCTTCCTTTCTCTCTCTCTAAAATAAATAAATAAAACCATTTTTAAAAAAACCTTAGTATAATAAGAAAATTTCCATCCAATCACTACAACCAGTTCAAAATCCAGGATCTCTGGTTATCAGGTCCAGATGGCACCCCTTTGGTGCAATCCTCTGTAAAATAAATAATAAGCTTTAATTCTCTCCTACACCCAAAATAGAGGTAGAATAGGAAGTGGTTCAATACGTAAACTATGTCATTCGTAAAGGGGAAGGATAGGAGAAACACTACTAAAGCCACACCGTAAAAAGGATAATGAGGCAGCCGTCACTAACATTGTCTCTCATTTTCTATGTCATGGCAGTAAGACTGTAGCATGGAGCTCCTGTTCGAGCTTTCTAGTTACGACGTAGCCGGTTGTCCTAAGAATCAGTTTCAAAAAGATTTCTTTGTGAATTTTAGGTTTTATATCAGATATTTTTTTAATAATGATTCCTTTGAAATCAATATGTAATAAACTTCAAAGGCTACGCTTCCTAGAGGCCCATGGGATCATACATGTACTTTGTCCTGAGTTACAGACACAGAAACGGTCCTCTCTACGTCCTCTGCTGACTCCCCACGGCCTCCCGGATAAAGTCCAAATTCTTTATTCAAAGCCCGTGCCCTCCCCCGCAGCCTCCTCTCAAACCCAACCTTCTGAACCGCATTAAATATCTCACGGACCCGGACCCCACCTGCCCGTCAGCGCGGCCTTGCCTGTGTGGTTCCCTCTGCTCTCCCTGCTCTTCTCACAGACCTCGAACTCCTCGCAGCCCCAGCTCGAAGACTCAGTGCTGACCCCTCTGGGATGCCCTCCCTGACTCTCCATGCGCGGCTGGAAGCCCCTCCTCCCCTTCCCACTTTGTTCCAGCTCACACTGGAATGCAGCTCATGTGACGTCTCCACGCAGGGTCCCATTTTCCATCAGCTCGTGAGCTCCCCGAGGGTAAAGCCATGCCTGATTGATTGAATCCCCAGAGACGCAGGTTTTAGTGCGTGGTTTAGGTCCTGAATAAGCATCTTAAGAGTTTAAGTTTAAGGAAAGGAGATAAAACTATATAGAGAAACGGTAAAGTGTAGAACAGCATCCAGCTAGCTGTGCTGTGTGCGATGCGAGAGGTGCCGAACGCGGAGACCATCGCTGTTCAGGGAGGGCTGGGAGCTGCACAAGGCTTCATGGAGGAGGTGGGCGGCCCGTGCTCCGTGATGCGGTGAGGAAGGTCTCGTTCTCAGGAAGGAGAGGAGGAGACCTACAGAATTCAAAACCTACCTCTAGGGCCTGGTTTGGCATATTTACAGGGATACTGAGGAAATGGACCTACATCGTATTTAGGGATGAGAAAAGTATGACTGTGGGGTTGGGAAGCCATGTACTTTGTCCTGCATTCATTTGTTCAACAAACGTTATTGAGCATTTTATTTACTGTGCCTTAGGGTAGGTTCTGGGCAGAAGGATGCATCCGTGGACAAAATAAAGATGCACACAGTGTTTACAGTGAAGTACAAAGACACAAAACGTGGCCAGAGTAAAAAGCATAGCAGAACATGTCAGAAAGTGGGAGTGCCATGGAAACATGAAGGATTTATTTTTAAGAGTTTATTTACTTATTTGACAGAGAGAGAGAGAGAGAGCACAAGCAGGGGGAGAAGCAGAGGGAGAGGGAGACGCAGGCTCTCCGCTGAGCAGGGAGCCCGATGCACGGCTCGATGCCAGGACCCGGGATCATGACCTGAGCCACCCGGTGCCCGGAAAAATACAGGATTTAGAGCAGACGCTGAGGGGAATCAGGAGTGATTTCAATTAGGATGCGCACAGTAGGCCTCGTCGAGAGGGTGCGTCTGGGCGAACCCTTGGAGGAGGCGGGGAGCTCGCTGGCCGGGCTCCGGAGGCCGCAGCATGACCCGCCCCCTGGGGAGGAGCAGGGCGGCCGGGGGGACCGGAGGGGTGAGCAGGGAGGAGAAGGGCAGGCGGTAAGGTCAAGGTGGGGGCGGGGCACCACGCAGGGCCCTGCAGACCCGAGCTTGGACTTGGCCGTTACCGTAGAGCGCAGTCGGCTTGAGCGGAGGGGCGACATGATCCCGGCCGGGTGCAAGCAAGGGTTGCGGGCGGACAGTTCTAAGTGTTTCTATGAAGTACGGGTCACTATTCCCCTTATGCGTGTCAGTCTTCATGTAATTCAGGTAGGAAGTGTAAGGTCTCATCTCCCCTGTTCCAAGGCTTGGAGGAAGGGAGGGGCCGTGGAGGAAACGGCAGAGACATACGGACGGCCCGGCAGGAAGGGACTTAGAAACTCAGCCCTGAAAGTTTGCGTGTTTTGCTGAAAGTCACAGAACTGTGGAAAAGGCAAAGGCAAGCCAGGTTTAGAGCATCTCGCAGTTTCCAGGTTCTGCCGTTCCACTGAAATGAACCCAGGATGTGTCATACACGTTGTACTTGTTTATTTATCTAACCAAATCTTTGCTGTAATTTTATGAATAAATTGATAAATACAAAAGAAATGGACAAACAACAAATTCGGCAAATGTGAGAACTCTAAGGGATTGTCCACAAGAGTTAAAATTACAATCCATAACCCTACCCTCTTCATCCCGGGGACAGCAGCCTCCCAGGACTCTGGAAGAATCTTCCCGAAGCCTCTGGCTGTCTGGCTGTCTTCCAGGCAGGCTCTCAGGGCGGCGGCTGCGGCTCCACAACAGCTGTGAGGGTACAAAGGCTCCCTGCTCTTGGTGACATAACCTACAGAATCCTGTGATCCAACACAAATAGGGAAATGCCCAGCGCTTAGTCTCCTATGAGAAGAGACGTCGTTCTACAACACCGTGACGGGCTGGGTCTGTAGAGTTCGGAAGAGGAGCCCAGAAACCAAATGCTAAGGAAATGGGGGTGCGGGCATTCTCTGGAGTGAGGTGCCCTTTAACCCCGAGACATTGGCCATCACTTCTGTCAGGGCAGCCATTGACCTGTCCACGCCTTAATAAATAAAATCTTGGGGTGCTGGGTGGCTCAGGGGGTTAAAGCCTCTGCCTTCAGCTCAGGTCATGATCCCAGGGTCCTGGGACCAAGCCCTGCATCGGGCTCTCTGCTCAGCGGGGAGCCTGCTTCCTCCTCTCTCTCTGCCTGCCTCTCTGCGTCCTTGCGATCTCTGTCTGTCAAATAAATAAATAAATAAATAAAATCTTTCACAGTCAAGAATGTGTTGAACGGGGCGCCCATCTCCAAGAAACGGTACACAGAAACCGTCAGACAAGCTTCGTGGAGATCTAAAGGAAGTGACCCGTTCTGTTTTATCTTCTCTTGAACCTTTTTACAATTTTAGAAACAAGATGCCTCCCTCAGATTTTCTCGTGGAAAGGGCTGCAGTGGGGTAAAGTAGCTCTATTTAACACGTCTGGACAATACCCTGACGGTTGCAGGGACCAGCGAGGACTGTCTGAAGATTGCGTTCGGGACTCGGAAAGCCTCTCGATGCGGAGCGCAGAGACCCCCGGACCCGGGCTAAGCGAAGGCGGTGTGTGTGGTGAGTAGAAGCTAGAAGACGGCCTCACCGCAGTGTGCTTGCGTCTTTCCAGGAAGGACTACTCGGGCGAGTACACCATCTACCTGATCCCGTGCACCGTGCAGCCCACACAGCCGTGGGTTGACCCCGGGGACAAGCCTTTGGCCTGCACCGCACATGCCCCGGAAAGGTAGGGAAGCCCGCGAAGCCTCACGGCCTGTCAGTTCACCCCCTCGCTCCTGTGTGCGTGCGTGTGTGTGTGCGTGCGTGTGTGTGTGTGTGTGTGTGAGCGTGTGTGACGGCGGCATCGGTTGCCGCGATGGCTTCGTGGTCATTCGCACACAGACCGGGTGGCAAAACACAGCCACCGGACGCCAGCATTCCCAGCTCAGGTCAAGCAAGGCAGCACTCTCCCTTCTTCTGTCGGCTTTCTCACTACAAACGAGTATCGTTTTCAGGGTCTGGGTAGTGCCGTGGTTTGCACATTTTTGTGCTTTTTTTTTTTTACCAGTGATTTCATGTTGACAGCGGTTCCCAAGCTAGTGCTGAGGTCTACCTGATGCCTAAGTATAAGAAGCCTCAGGCACAGGTTCTAAGTGCTGTTGCCACACGTTCTATGTTAACAAATTAACAACATATTAAATAAGGTGTTTTAAACTGAAACATGCAGAGAACGGGGCTAGGTATTGGTCAGTCGGTGAAAATGCCATGATGCGTGCTGCAGGAGCTCTGCCCCATGTCTGCCCCGGGACAGTGGCTAGGTACCGACTGACACACATTCACCGTGACTTTACAGAACATCCTTACTACGAAAACCGAGGATCAACTCTACATTAGCCGGTACCCACCTCAGACCCGAGACTGTCTGCATCCCGCCACACCTTCCCTCATTCACCCAATTTTGATTCAGCTCTTACTGTGTGCGGGCTCTGGTCTGGCCTGGAGACGACAGCGGAGCATTACAAGTAGCCTCTGCTCTCAGGCAGCGTCTAGTCTAGCACCGTCTTTCCCACAGCTGGGGCAAAGGAAGAGGAAACTTTTTTTTTATTTCTTTTCAGCGTAACAGAATTCATTGTTTCTGCACCACACCCAGTGCTCCATGCAATCCGTGCCCTCTCTAATACCCACCACCTGGTTCCCCCAACCTCCCACCCCCCGCCCCTTCAGACCCCTCAGGTTGTTTTTCAGAGTCCATAGTCTCTCATGGCTCACCTCCCCTTCCAATTTCCCCCAACTCCCTTCTCCTCTCCATCTCCCCCTGTCCTCCATGCTATTTATTATGCTCCACAAATAAGTGAAACCATATGATAATGGACTCTCTCTGCTTGACTTATTTCACTCAGCATCATCTCTTCCAGTCCCATCCATGTTGCTACAAAAGTTGGGTATTCGTCCTTTCTGATGGAGGCATCATACTCCACAGTGCATATGGACCACATCTTCCTTATCCATTCGTCCGTTGAAGGGCATCTTGGTTCTTTCCACAGTTTGGCGACCGTGGCCATTGCTGCTATGAACATTGGGGTACAGATGGCCCTTCTTTTCACGACATATGTATCTTTAGGGTAAATACCCAGGAGTGCAATTGCACGGTCATAGGGAAGCTCTATTTTTAATTTCTTGAGGAATCTTCACACTGTTTTCCAAAGAGGCTGCACCAACTTGCATTCCCACCAACAGTGTAAGAGGGTTCCCCTTTCTCCACATCCTCTTCAACACATGTTGTTTCCTGTCTTGCTAATTTTGGCCATTCTAACTGGTGTAAGGTAGTATCTCAATGTGGTTTTAATTTGAATCTCCCCGATGGCTAGTGATGATGAACATTTTTTCATGTGTCTGATAGCCATTTGTATGTCTTCATTGGAGAAGTGTCTGTTCATATCTTCTGCCCATTTTTGGATATGATTGTCTGTTTTGTGTGTGTTGAGTTTGAGGAGTTCTTTATAGATCCTGGATATCAACCTTTTGTCTGTACTGTCATTTGCAAATATCTTCTCCCATTCCGTGGGTTGCCTCTTTGTTTTGTTGACTGTTTCCTTTGCTGTGCAGAAGCTTTTGGTCTTGATGAAGTCCCAAAAGTTCATCTTCACTTTTGTTTCCTTTGCCTTTGGAAACATATCTTGAAAGAAGTTGCTGTGGCTGATATCGAAGAGGTTACTGCCTATGTTTTCCTCTAGGATTCTGATGGATTCCTGTTTCACGTTGAGGTCTTTTAAGGAGGAAACATTTTTAAGAGGATGTTAAGGACAGGATCTGACATTACCATAGAGAAAATTTGGAATGTGATGTTCAAATTAAGAAACTGAGAATGGGCCATCGGATTTGGCGATTGAGAAGTGGTTGGTAATCTTGACAAAGGGCAGGCTGGGGACTGCCTGGACTGAGTGGACTGGCTGATTAAAGCGTGATCAGATCATGAGAGACCAAGGAGAGACAGTAGAGACAACAGGGATAAACTATGCCTACGGTGTTTATTATAAGAAATGTCAGGGGAAAGGCACAGTGGTTAGAAATAGATACAAAGCCAAAGGAGGTCTTATTTGTGATTTAGAGTGGAAAATATTTCAGGGTGGCTGTATATTGGTGGGAGCAACCCTATTGGTCTGTTAGGTGAAATGAAATGTTGCAGCAGGACAAGGCGAAGTCTGCAGAGCCAAGCCTTTGAGCAGGGTGGGGATAGGTCCAAGACAAGAGGGGAGGGGCCCGCCTTCACTAGAAGCCCAGAGCCCTCATTCACTGGAAGAGGAGAGCAGGCCTATGTGGATCTAGGTGAGGGGAGAATTTGTAGATTGGAGGACAGGAATGGCAAAGTAGAATCTGCTTAAATCTGTTTTCTCCAAAAAATGAGAAGCTGAGCTTCAACTGGAAGTCAGGAATCCTGAGGTCTGGGAAGAGAGGAGGGAGTGAGGCAGTCATCTCAGAGTGGGGAAGTGGGCATGCTGGAGGGTTGCCAATAGCAGCGGAGCGGGCAGTGCTGAGAGCCTGATGAGTTGTTCTAAAATTGCCATCTCATTGACAATAAGACAAACTGTGCATATTCAAGGTAGATAGATACAATTCGATAACTTCCGACATACGTATTCACCCATGAAGCCACCACAACTAGCACAGTGGCGAACACATCCATTTCCTCCAGGGCCTTCCTCGTGCCCCTCGGTAGCCTTCCCTCTCACCCTCCCGAGCCACCGCTTTCTCCGGGATCCACTGATCTGCCTCCGTCACTACAGATTACTTTGCACTTTCTAGAGCTTCATGTCAATGGTGTCACACAGGATGCATCCTTCTCCAACTTTGCTCATGGAGCGCGAGTATTTTCATGCCTTCCTGTTGTGCGCAGCAGCCGTCTGTCCCCGTCGGTGCCAGTCGTCTCCCAGGGAACAGCGGTCCTCCGCTTCATTTGTCAGGTCATCTGTTGGTGGACGTTTGGGTTATTTACAGGTGATGGCGGTGAGAAGTAAAGCCACTATGAACATAGACACACGAGCCTTTACATGGACATAGGCTTTCTGTTTTCTCATGTGCATATGTAGGAATACAGCGGCTGGATCACATTGTGGATACATGCTTAACTTTTTAAGAAACTGCAGACAGTTTTCTGAAGTGTTTGTTACAGGGAACAAGGTGTCTACCTTCCCCCCATAAGTGTGCTGGTGCTCCCATTCCTGGTCACAGTGGTCAGGGAGGTCCCGTGTGATTAGAGAATGAATGAGTGGAAGTAACAGTAAGGGTGAGCTGGGAAGGGGAGGTGGTAGTTAGGAAGGTGCTGGGAAATGAGACTTGGGGAGGTGGCGCATAGTGGGACCGTGATGCTTGAGTGGCTACGGTGGAGTGGACAAGCTCTTTGGAGGCAAAGCTGTCAAGGAACTGAGAGCTGAAGAGTGTTAGATGATTCATCCCTGTGGACGCTGAAATCGTCAAGATCCGTGGTAGGAGCACGGTGGTCAGCCAAGTGAGCGAGGGGAAGTGACCAGGAGGCGGTAGGTGGCTGCAATAAGGAGGAACAGAGGGAAAATAATCCGGCGACATATGCCGGGGGATTGGATTCACGTATTCAGTTTCTAAGTTATGAACAGATTTTAGATAGAAGACCATCTGTAAAACCTTGAGTAATAGAACATCATCTGATAGGAATTCAACTGCCTGAGCGAGTACCTCTGGGACTGGGCTACTGATGATCGAGTAGGTAATCGTAACTGCTGGTGATGTTACACATCACATATGGGGTGCAGAGGGTGTGGGAGACTCTGCACTAAGCTCCTAACATTTACGGCTCACTGTAGTGTGCCCCCACAATGTTGACACTGTTATCCCCATTTTGTAACAGGTGAAAGTTGGAGAAAAATAAAAGAGCTAGAACATTCCCAGTACCTTTTAGACACCTGTAGCGGCCCTCCAGTTGCCCTGTCCACCACCTTCCCAGCGGGGGAACCACTGGAGTGGTATTTGTCCTTGTCATCCCTTGTTTTGGTTTCTGGTTTACTCATATTGGCTTGTGCATGGTTTTGTGAGGTTCTGAGCGACATAAAAATGTCCTCCTGCACCGATTGTCTCTGCAGCTTTTCTTGGTTTGCTGCTGAGTCACTTCTTGCTTCAGAAGTGGACCAGCATTTGTGTTGATCCGTGTGCTGTGTGAGTACTGTACGGTGAGCCTCTCGTCTAAAGTGTTCATTGTGGAGGGATGCCGCAAGTTATTGGGCCATTCTGCTCGTGTATAATCCCACATTCTATTGTGAAGAATGCTCTGGGTGTCTCTGAGCATACACAGGTGAGAAGAGTTTCTCCCCGGGAGGTGCCAGACCTTTTAAAAAATTCTTTTGCCATTTGGGAATGACAGAAAGGAGCAAAAGAGACACCAGCCCATCTGGGCTTGGGGGTCACAGAGGGAACAGTGTCATTGGGTCCCTTTACTGAGGCTTCAGGTTTGGGAGTCTTTGCTTTACATCAGGGAGATCATTACTTGTGGGGTCCCTGTTCTTCCCAGGGTGACTCTCCGTAGGGCCTACCCTTGCTTTGGATCATCTCTGTGGCTCCCTAGGGACGCATTAGAACTGCAACACAGAAAACAAGGCCGCCGCAGGGAACTCGGGCTGAACTCAGAGGAACTGTATCTCCTCGAATGCCTGTTTTTGTGAGGTCTGTTGGACCTTCTCACCTTATAAATCACCGTCATCTCCTCTAGTTCTGTTTAATCAGTAACTATTTATTGAGCGTCTTGGGTGTCAGGCGCTATGTGGAATCTGGTAATACCAGGACCAAGAAAAACCCGTTTTCCTGAGTCCACTAAATGAGCTCTTGGTGCAACAAATGGTTACATTCAAGTTATCAAAACGGGGTCAGCCCTAGCTTGGGCCCGTTGCTCCTAGGCTCCAAGATCTCCCCGAACCCCACCCTCTCAGATCTACCCACTGGGGTACCTTCAGTCAGAAGTAAGGAGGTGGACCCTGCCGCAAGCGTGAAGCACTGAAACTATCCCTCACACATTGTTCTTTAACAAACGTGTGTGTCGGAAGCTTGGCTAGCAATGATGGTACAACAGTGAGCGAGTAGACACTTGCTGTGACTCTGTGCAGCCTGTAACAGGTGAAGCGGACTTTGACCCGATTTGTATTTAAAGTCACTTTATTTAAATAAAATATCAGATCATGATAAGTACCGTGAAAAAAAAGTGCATGAAATAGTGGGAACAAATTATAAGGGGCGCCTGGTAGCTCGGTGGGTTAACCATCTGATTCTTGACTTGGGCTCGGGTCAGTATCTCAGGGTGTGAGATGGAGCCCTGTGTCTGCTTAAGACTCTCTCTCCCCCTCTGGCCCTCCCCTTGCTCTCTCTCTTGCTCTTTCTCTTGCTCTCCAATAAATTAATTAATTGAATTTTAAAAAGAGAAAGAGAGAACAAATGATAAGGGATTTGACCTACCCTGGAAGGGAAGAGAAGCAGAGTGAACTTCCTAGGCACTGTGATGTTTGAGTTGGAATCTGGAGAATAAATTAGAGTTAACAGGCAAAGAAAGGCAGACAGAGGGGGAGGGTTCTTGCAGAATGTCCAGCAAGGTCAAAGTCAGGAAACCTCAAATTCATTATCACTAACCTCAAGCTGACCCACAGGTCTTCTCAGCAGAGAACAAAATCGTTCCCTAACAACGGCTTCACTCTCTCCCTCTCCTCAACCATTGTATTCTTTCGCACTCAAATTTGCGATATCTTTCCCATTCTCACTCTCAGCTGATTATCTTGTGCCCTGTTTCTTGGAGGAAACAGAAAAAATCAGAAGAGAACTCACCCCAGCTCCCGACATCATATCTACCCCCTCCCCGCGTCTGCAGGTACATGGCTATCCCTGAAGGAACGGATCCAGCGCCTACCGAAGCCAGCGCCCCTCTCGTGCACTGGAACCCAAATCCTCTCATCTGACTTTATAAAGAGCATCTTATAAGCCAGTCTCCTCTCTCTACGAATCACTCCAATCCGCTTAAAAACCTGTAATTACTCCCATCTTTTAAAGAAAAAAAGTCGCTTCTTGACTTCAGTTCTCCGTCCACATTCATTTCCCTTCCCTGTACCTCACGTCATGCCTCAAGAGTTGCCTAGACTTGCAGTTTCCAGTGTAGCGCCTTCCGTTCTCTCTCTCTGGAGCCCGCTGCCCTGAGGCTTCTGCACTCATCCCTTCAGCCAGCTTGGTCTCGTTAAGGTCACCAATGAACTCACTAGCACCAGACGTTGACTCTCACCTTTATTTCTTGCAATGGCTTTGCGACAGTTAACAGTTGTCCAGTCACCTCCTTGAAACACTGTCTTCACTCAGCTATTGTCAAGCTCTGTAGGCTTTCTTCGACCCACTGGGTTTTCCTCACTGTTTGTTCTGCTGGTTCCTCCTCTTCTGCATTGCCTTTGAATCTGGAGCACCCTAAGTGCCGTGCTAGAACCGTCTCTTCTCTCTTGTTTCCACATGGTGGTCTCCCTCATCCTTCCTTCCCAAGGTTTTGAATACAAAGGACACCTTCATCCCGGGCTCACCTCTCACATCCTGACTTCTGCATCAGACGGACTGCTCTGCCTCTCCACCTGGCTCTCTTGTAGGCCTCCCAAGTTGAACATGCCTGTTGCTGAACCCCTCCTCTTCCTCCACCAAATCTAGTCCCCCCACGGTTTTCCCATTTCAGGCAACAGAGCTCCATCCTCCTAGTTTTCCTCCCACTGAGGCCTTCTGTGGCCGCCATATTTAAATTTCCAGCTGAACCTCTTCCTAGCATCCCCTTTCTCTGCCTCGCGTTTCTCTTCATCACCTGCTTCCTTCTCGTGTTCTCTATGTTTTTAAATTTATTTTATTAACCGACTCTCTTTTGGAATGTATTATCCCTGAGGGCATGTGCTTTGTTCACCCATGAATTCCCATTGCTAGGACAATGTCTCTCACATAATAAAAATGCAGTGAATATTTGTTGAATAGTGAGTCTTGAAGCAGTAGAAATACGGAGTAGAGAACCTGTCAAGAGACCTAATGAAGGCCAGTCTGGCTAGAGGAGCCTTAAGTGCCAGAGTCCGGGAAGAAAAGGACAGATTCCAAAGACCGAGAAAGAAGGCCGGGGAGGCTGAAGTAAGGAGTGAGGCAGGAGAGTATTGTTTAGCAATGTCTTGAAGAGTGGGACACAGGATAAATAAGTTTGGATCGGTTTGAAAGAGTCAAAGTTTCAGAGCAGGCAGATCTGGGAAAGAGAAGTCTAGGCAGGTCTCCATGGCAGTGAGCCCTTCCGCAGTCAAAGAGCAACCTTAGGGACCTTCGGAATGAGAGGGCTAGCAAAAGCAACGAGTGCAAAAGAGTTCTAAAGATGAATCGGATTATTTCTGCTCAAAAGAGCAGATTAACCTCATATTTCTCCAAATAAGCCAAGCTCTTCTCCTATACACATCGCTGTATTTGGTGATTATTTAGCTCCTGCAACAAAACACGTTCACAGTGCTGAGGAGGGAGGGAAGAGAGTTCAGCACGAGGTTTGCCAAGTTGACGCTGCTCTCAAGGAGCTCTCGCTTCTCCCGCATTTAGATTCCTGATCCCCATCGCATTCCAGCAGACCAACCGCCCTGTACCAGTTGTGTATTCGCTCAATACTGAATTTCAGCTCTGCAATAATGAGAAGGTGTTCCTGATGGACCCCAATACATCTGATATGTCCCTAGCAGAAATGGATTACAAAGGGGCCTTCTCTAAAGGTAAGTTGTTATATGTTAATAATAAAAAGGTAAGTTGTTTCGTTCCCCTACAGAACGAGACTCTGGCTAGACTTCAGATGCTTTAGGACAAGTCTCTGGACTAGCATCTCTGCTCCTGGGCTTTCAGGCAATGCTCCAGTGAAGTTTCCCCTGGGCTTGGTTCCAGGACAGCCAAGGTTTAGTCAAGGAACAGAACCATATCCTTCCTTTATGTTGTATCGAAAGAAGGTCACATATTTGGTACTGTAATGACTGGCAGTGTGGTACTATGGAAGAACCCTGGTCTGAATGGTGGAAGACTGGGGTTTCCAACCAGATTCGAACACACTGTCTGACTTTGGGTAATTTGCTTTCTCTCTCAGTTACTTGGAGAGAGATTGCAACATGACCCCTCCCTCCCTACCTGCTGCAGGGTCGCCAAATGTCCGTGTACACTCCTCCTGCTTTCTCCACTGGAAAGGGTTCCTCTGCCCTCTCCTCGCCCCAAACTGGTTTCCTTGATGTTTCAAAAGGATGGCCCTCTCTTTCCTTCAGGTCTCTACTTCACTGTTAACTGCCTCAAAGAGGCTTTCCCTGACCACACCAGATAACTGAATGTACGCCTCCATATTTTTCACTTTCATAGAACACTATTCATTTTTATAGTGCTTCTAACCATTATTAATACTGTGTAATATATATTACGTATTTCTTTACTTGTTTATTACATATTTCTTTACTTGTTGCTACCACCAGACTGAGTTCCATGGGTAGGGACTGTGATCAGATATCAGATTTGCACACCAGACCACCAGTGCCTAGGTTCTCAATAAATATTGACTGAATAAATGAATGAGTTATCTGCCTTTCTTCCCTCAATGGCCCCTTCTGCCTTTTTTCTTCCTTTAATCTTCTCCTCATATCCGGGGTTTTTCTGTCATCCGAAAGACACGCTCAGGTGTGTCTGCCCATAACAGAAAAAACAACGCATCCTCAGACCTCACTCCCCTTCAAACTCAGTCTGTTTTCTCCTTTTCCTTTCTCTGAGGAACTTCCAAGAGTGGGCGGTGAGCCCACACAGTCTCTGTGGCCCTTCATCTCCGTCCGTCTGTTGCAGGCTGGGAGTCTCCCACCACACGCCGCTCAGAACCCGATTTTGTCAATGACATCAAACCTATGGATCTTGACACTTATGTCCTGTTGGGTTTCCTTTGACCAACAGCCTCACCTGACGCCCTCTTGCTTCTCTGGCCACTTGTCATGCTGTTGCCCTGGGTCTTTGTTCTCTGCCACATCCCTGTGATTGTCCCCAGGTTCCATGCATGGCTCCTTCTGGTCTTACTTCGCTCCTACCTCTGGTCATACCCATGGCTTGGCCCATCCACTTCTCCTGAACTCCCTGTTCTCTACTCCTCCGCGGCCATTCCTTAAGAGTTGACCTTGCCCTGATGTCTCCAAACTTAATTTCTACATTTCCATATGTGGGTCTGGAACTACCAAGCCGCTTCAGACGGGTGTCTTTCAGACACCTAGAACGTCTAGAACAGGGCTTACCTCCTTCCTACCATACCCGCTGCTGCACTGACTACAGTGTCACACTCTAGGTGCCCCAGGCAGAAGCCTCTCCGTATCGCCCCCTCTCCATGCCTCTCACCTACCATTAAGATCAGTGACACTCATTTCTTGAGCTCATCCCATGCTCCGCAGCTGTAAGTTAGACACCTGTCTCTCGCAGAGCGTTAGCATAGCCCCCAGCCCAATCTCTGTGACTCTAGTCTCTTCGTGTTTCCTCCACTCTCCATGTTTCTGAAGCCCCTGTGTGTTGATTTTACACCCCTGCTTAAAACCTTCCACGGGTCCCCGCTTCTTAACACCCCAGGCCAGGCTCCGCAGCGCCCCTAGCCTGTCTTCCCAGGGGTCTCTCCTGCCGGAGCCTCTAGCCATCCTCCTCTCTAGTCATACTGACCTCGTCAGTGCCACGAAGAAAACCCTCTACACGACAGATTTCTGCTCAATTCTCAGCTCCCATGGCCAGATAGGAAACCTCGGACACGTTCTTTAAAATGAAGATAATAATTGAACCTGCCTTGGGCTCTTGGGAAGAATAAATGAAATAGTACAAGGAAAGAAACTGGAAGTAAAGAAAGCGCCGCAGCGGATACTAAGGAGACAGCAGCAGCACTAGACTCGTGGCCTGCCGCTTTCGGTCTTTCGAGCCTGGACTTCCTCTGGCATGGAGTGCTCTCCCCAGTCTCCTGCCCCAAATGCTCAATGCCCCCGACCCACGTTTGAGAAAACTGGTCAGACAGTACCTCCTCTTTCATCCCTCCCATGCCTCTCCCCTGCAGATGTCTCGGCTCAGCTCTCTGCTCGGGCGACACTGTGAACCTTCCTCACTGTGGCTCCTGGCAGTACAGTGTTGGGATAACAGTGGGTTTTCGAGCCCAAGTCCCTTGACTTTGAACCCCGTCCCCAACACGTACTAGTTTTGTGACTTTCAAGAAGTCACTTAACCTCAGTGCCTCAACTTCCTCATCTGTAAACCTGTGAGCACTACGTGAGTTTCTTATATGGGAGGAACTTAGCACAGTGCCTAGCAAATAGTAGGAGTTGGATGAATATTAGCTGCGCTATGTTTAGCAACGGGTTAGGTTTTCTTTCTGTTCCCTCAGCTCATCTGACTCACCTCCGTGTCCCGTCTGCACAGCAGAGCCCGTGGCACACCTTAAATGCTCGATTAATGTCTAGGGAAGAAAAGAAGCTAGAAATGAACGAATGAGTATTTTAAGGGCACATGGAACCATCAAGCTCTTCGTAGAAAGGCCCTAAGGGAGTGTGTTAAATCCTTCCTACCCTTGACATTTCCTTCTCTTTAATCTTAAAGTATGACCCAATTAATGCCTCTCAATCTTTCCAGGTCAAATCCTTTATGGCCGAGTACTTTGGAATCCAGAGCAAAACCTTAATTCGGCTTACAAACTGCAGCTGGAGAAGGTCTATCTTTGTACCGGGAAGGACGGTCACGTGCCTTTCTTTGACCCCACGGGGACAATCTACAACGAAGGGCCACAGTATGGATGCATCCAGCCGAACAAACACCTGAAACACAGGTTTCTGCTGCTGGTACGCTAACCGTTAGTGTGGCGTGGCTGACCCCTGAGCTGGTTCCTCAGCTGGGCGTTCTGCCCCAAGCAGGTGGAACCGCACTCTTGCTGTGTTCTCGGTATGCACAGTGCTCCTGTTTCTCTCTGATCAGCTAAGTGCGAGGACGGATTACCAGACGTGGTGGTTACAGTGGGCAACAAGACAAGCTACTATTATTATTAACGTCCCAGGAAAAGGAAAGTCACGGCCAGTGTTTCTCAGAGTATGGACCCTGAATATCCCTGATTCTAGTTCAGGGAGTCCACAAGGTCAAAGCTACTTTCATAATAATATAATGATGCTGGTTTTTTTTTTTTTCCACTCTAATCCCCTCGTGAGTGTAGAGAGTATGAAAGGTTTATTGATATGGTTTCAAATTCCACATTGTAACTAATCTTTTTAAATACCACCTACCGAGTTTGATTTGGTATCAGAGAATATCCACGATTATCTGAACAAGGTATGAAATCATTTCTCCCCTTTACAAATACACATCCTTGTGAGGCCAGATTTTCTTTATATATTTCAGTCAAACTAACATATCACAACTGAGTCAATAGAGAAGTTATGAGAATCTAGTTCTTTTCCAGAGATTTGCAAAAGTGCAAAACAATGTCAGCTCTCTTTGAGGAGGTGGGGGCGAATATAGGTATTTGTTTTTTAAAAATGTTACTTATGTTAACATGTAGTGGGTTTTTCATTGCCACTTTAAAATGAACTAGAAGATAAGTATTTGCTAATTTTTCCGTGTTAATTTTAATGGAGTAAATATTGATAGTTATAAATCCTGTAAACAAAAGACTTTTGGGGTCCTTGATTTTTAAGTGTGTGAGGGGTCCTGAGACCAAATGGCTTGAGAATTATTTGTCTCGGCTCTCCCGCTCTTGGAGCTTCGAGCTCACAGCTGCCTCCAAGCGCCCTTCCTTGAAGGGAGCGGTGGGTGCCCCGAGGCAGTGGTTGATCCAAGGAAAGGGCTTCTGTAGCAGGAATTCCCCTGACCCAACCGGAGGCGGGAGTGGAGAGTACATGTCTCCTCCCAGGGACGGCCACCTGCCAGGGCAGTGGTTCCATCTCTCTAAACCTTCCATTTCTTGTCTCTCAAATTCTAGGACCGCAGTCAGCCCGAAGTAACGGATAAGTACTTCCACGATGTGCCCTTTGAGGCCCACTTTGCCTCCGAGTTGCCTGATTTCCATGTGGTCAGTAGCATGCCAGGTGTGGACGGATTCACTCTGAAAGTCGACGCGCTCTATAAGGTAAGTGTGGTGAGAAGAGTAGGCGCGTGAGGCCAAGGCTTGAAAAGCTACAGAAAGGGAAAAGACAGGATCTCTGGACTATTAGTCTCTTTTTATGGCATTCTTGCTGGTGGGTCTTTTTTATGGGTATTAAGCTTATCATTCAGTCCCAATTTTTAAAAAATTTTTGTTTATTTATTTGAGAGAGAAAGAGAGAGAGAGAGAGCCTGAGACTCCCTGCTGAGTGCACAGCCAGATGCGGGGCTCTGTCTCACGACCCTGAGATCATGACCTTGAGCCCAAACCAAGAGTTGAGCTTAACTGAGTCTGCCACCCAGGCGCCCCGTTCACCCCAGATTTTCATCATCTATCCCAGGCGACCACAGCAATGATAAAATTCTTTAATTTGCTTACAGGCACTTGTCATTGTGCGTATCGGGGTGCCTGTGGTACTCCGGTTTTTCTTAAAATCTTCTGTGTTGCCTGCCTTTTTGGCTCAATGCTGCACCAGCTGATTTTCACAGGCTTGTGGAAAACATTTAACGAAGTCATAAACACAGTACAGCAATTTAGAATGACAAGAATTACTAATATTTGATAAGCAAAAATACTCTAAATCCAGCAATAAATATGAACTTGCAAAATCTATTCCACTTTTTCCTGTCTTCAAGTAGTAACCCTTGGAGTGAGCTTGGAGTTCAGAACTATTCCCATTTCTCAGAAGTTAGTTCCAAACCGCGGAGGGTTTCAGTGGGGACAGGAAATGGCAGTCCAGTCCTTGATGATTTAACGGCTCAGGGCGTGACCCGGGAAGTGTTCAGAGTTAGGAAACTTTGTCCCGGGTCTGCATATTACGCACAGAATAGGTATTTAGTGGATATTTGTTGACCGACTAGTTTAGCTGAAGTTCATCAGTAAATAGTAAGTCAGCATAACAAACAATCGAAGGTCACGGGGAGTAAACGTGGGTATTAATCCTATTACTTGGCTGCTATCAGTAAAGACTGACAAGCCCAAGAATGTACTTAGCTAAAGGGACCACGAAAGATCAATTCTTAGGGGTGGTCCTTACACAGATAGGGCAACAGACAAGGATGTGGACAGCTGGCCCAAGATGATCCCAGTTTGGAAGTAAAATAGAACTTACAGTATTTGGTTCCCTTCTGGGCCAGGAGACACCAGCCACTGCTCATGCTTCCGCGGAGACCATTTACCAAGGCTGGTGGTCATTCCATTTCCTTCCTTAAGAAGTGGCCGTGGGCAGCGGTGACCTGGGCGCTTTGTCTCTCTGTCCCCTCCCGCAGGTGGAAGCAGGACACCAGTGGTACCTGCAGGTGATCTACATCATCGGCCCCGACACCATCTCAGGGCCCCGCGTGCAGCGCTCTCTCACGGCGCCTCTGAGGCGTGACCGAAGGGACCTGGTGGACCCCAGCGGCCGCCTGAGCCTCGACGACTCCCTCATCTACGACAACGAAGGGGACCAAGTCAAGAACGGCACCAACATGAAGTCCCTGCACCTCGACATGCAGGAGCCGGTGGCGGCTGCGTCTCTGTCCCCGACCGGGGCGTCCATCGGCAGCGCCCTCGCTGCCATCATGCTCCTCCTTCTGGTGCTTTCGGTGGCTTGCTTCCTCACCAGGAAGTGCCAGGAGCAGAGGAAGAAGCCGCCCTCGGAGGACTTTCTGGAGGAGTACCCTCTGAACACCAAGGTGGACGTGTCCCAGAGGAGCCCGGACAGGCCGGAGAAGAACTGGAGCAGACAGTACTGCACGGTGCGGAACGTGCACAGCCCGGGCACCGCTGAGGGCGCGTCTGCGTTCAAGGGCGCGTCTGCGTTCAAGGGCGCGCAGCTGAAAAAGCTGAATCTGGAGGTCAGGGTTCACAACAACCTGCAGGACGGCACGGAGGTGTAGCCGAGGAGACGGATCCCGTGTGTATTTTTTTCTAAAATCATTTTTATAAAAACGGGGGTCAAATACTGGTATTTTTATAATCTTGCAGTTTAAAAAGGGAAAACTATCGCTTTGAGTGGCGGAAGGCACACATCACACGCATCAACTCACAACTGAGCTACCTCACGGGACAAAGAACCACCGAGACCCCAGAGTTCGGGAGCAGAGTTCCTTGGGGAGACCTCGTGCAGGCCGCTGCGGACGGCGCCTTCGGCACAGCTGGGTGTAGCGCGCTCTCAGGGCTGGCGGGGGCAGACCTTTCCTCTGGCTGCTGGGGCTGGGGAACTGGGACCGGGTCAGGTGCAGCGCAGGTCTCGGGGCAGGGGAGGGGGGCCATCCGCTTCCTAGACCGCCTCCAGCTTGCTCGTCCTGGGGCTTCCCCTGGGCCCCGAGCCGAGCGCAGTGTTTGGATTGCTGACACTCTGATTTCATTCAGAATCCTGCGAACCAGCACCACCGACACCTTCGCTAATTGTATCCTCCTGACAGCTCTGCACACTGTGGCCTCTAACTGTCCCTCGCACTTCCAGAGCCTTTCTGCCTGGGGGCTTCAAAGGGCCCTGCATGAGAGCCCTGTGCCACAGCTTTCAGGAGAAATCACACAGCTCCCAGTCCCCAGAGGTCTGGCACAGCGGACCCCCCTTACAGAAGGGCAGACTGAAACCTGCCGAGAGGAGGGGCCTGACCAGCGCCTCGAACACATGAGTGATGCACGGCGCCCTCGGCCCGGGGGACGTCCTCGTGCCCCGCTGGCCTACACTGCACCAAGGACGTGTGAGGACACCCTCCCCAACAGACAAGGCTGCAAAACAAGAGACGTGCGCCTGGCCCGTCCATTCCGTGTGGCCGTGGATGCCTCCGAATCCCACCTCCGTGTCCCGCTGCCCCAGGCTGTGCCCCGTCCAGTAGCTGGCGAACCTGCGTCCTCGACTAGCTGCGAGTTCTGTAGTTTGCAAGGGTTTCAGAAAAGCAAGTGATTCATTCAGATAAAGCAAATTAGGAGAAATCCCAGCTCAGAGTGAAATCTGCATTAACAGTCACCAGCTGGGACTCATAACGGACCACGTCCCAGCGCTCGCGGCCGACGAGGGCGCCAGGTCCCGGGACTTCTCTTTGGAGGGGTCTTTTCTGGTAGCTCAGGCACTTACTGTTTGACCACATTAGCACGTGACAAGGCCATAAACACATGGCTTTAAAACAATTTAGTGTGCATAAGCTTCAGGATTTTGCGCGTCGTGGGCACACAGCTTGCCTTTGTGTTTCTCATTTTGGTTTTGGCCGACTGGCAAAAGCACAAGCATGTGCGTCGTGTTGTTTTGAAATGAAGGCACAATTTCATTCCTGGGGCGTAAAAGTCACACTCTCTCCCCGGCGCACGACGCACCGTATCCACTGAGCAGAGCACAGGGCAGCACACCGCGTCTGGCTTGTATTAGCATGACCCCGGCTCTTTGAGAACATTCCACACCACAAACACCGGTTCTAGAAAGCCAGAAAGAACGAGCCACGAACAGTTTTCAGCATCTGATGGACCTTGTGAGCCGTGCCTCTGGTTCCTGGGCAGTGCCTCGCACTCCGGAAGTATCCGGCGGGTGAGCAAGTGAATGGTGTCTTGGGCGAGTTGAGGGGGAATCCATTCAGGAAGGGAGGTGAGAGATGGTGGTGGCCAGATCGCACGGGCAGATAGCAAAAACAAAACAAAAAACCCCAAACCGTCTCTTCTGCTTGGCTCATGAGTTAACCTCGTTGGAACAAAGAAGCACCACGTGACATGGGCACGGGTCCCGCAGGGTCTCCGGACAATGGAACAGAGAAGCTCTCAGGACGTATCAGCAGACGTGGAAACTGTGAATCAGCCTCCGGAGCAGGACAGCCTGACTCAGCAGTCTGAGGTGACTGAGGTCTTCAGGAGAGGCTAGAACAGGGTGAGCCCTGACTGGTCACGTGCTCCTGGACACCAGCGTGGGCAGTGTGGGGCAGACCTTGTGGACCGGCCTCGGGAGTATCCAGACTTGGTGTCTCACAGCTGGAGAGCTCATCAGCCTGGTGGGGAATCTCCTGCAGAACGATCTAGAAGGTTGACACTAATCCTTCCAGGACACCAAACCTGTCATCTGCGGAGCAGCTTTCGCGTTGGCCTGTTATTTTTCAGTGTCCCCACTTGCCCGAAGGCTTCCACACTGAACACTTCCTGCGCCCTCGCCTTGGCTCCAATACCCTTGCTCATCCCTCCCCTCCCGCTGGGGAGGACACGTGCACGGGGGAGCGCGGACCCGCGCAGAGTGAAGCCACCGCGGGGAGAGATGGAGACGGAGACCCCCAGGTGCCCTCGGCAGCCTCCAGGACCCGGTCGTGAGCGGCAAGGACGATCTCCTGGGCGGACCATGAGCCCGAGAGCTGTCTGGGCGGATGAAAGCCTGCGACTGTCCCCGCCGCGCCCCCCTCCTGCTCGTCCCCCGACTCCGTGGACTTGTCCGGGCGCTAGGACTTCTCCAGGGACGCGCACTTACTAAGTAGGGAGTGTTGAGACTGTGACGCTGAGATTTACTGCTTTGCTACAGCTTCTCGCTTTGTTTTCTGTTTCACAGTAGGAATCCGATACTTTGGTCACGGACGCGAGACTCTGTTTCAGTCAAAGCCCTGCCTTCAGTTTCTCTGACCTGCTCACTGATGCCTCGTGGGCGTTTTTACTGATTTTCTGTACCGTGCCGTTCTGGGAGGAGGAACGAGGAGCCCTCGGGGCTTGCGATGGGCTCTCCCACGCTGGCTGCGAGCGTTGAGAGGGAGAAGGGTCTGCGCCTTGTTTCTGCCTCGCTGGCCTCTAGTGGTCCCCTGGCCGCCTGGACGCCGCCCGCAGACTCCGCGGCGGGGTGTGGAGTTCGTGTCGGGACGTGCGTGCACAGTCTTAGGACATTCGGTGTCTGTGTCCTGTAGGTGTTCGTTGTTCTTGGATACGACACACGTGCTCAGACTGAGTGAAACATTTGTGGTGCTGTCAACCTGGGTTCTTGACTCAAATGATCTTTGTATTTCTAATACTGATTTGTGTGTTACGAATTTCTGGTTTCTCCAATAGCATATGCCACTATATAAATTTGTATTAATAAAGGACCGTCTGGCTGCATTTTTTTTGCCATGTTCTTTTTAGATCATTCATCCCATTCATATAAGACATCGCCTTTGAGGTGGGAAAATCATTCCAAAATTTGAGGCAAAGTTCTTTGGAAAAAACCTGCCGGAAGGGGCTGAATCCAAGACACACGTGGACTGAGCTATGAGTCAGATGAAGAAGAAACTACAGTTCCAGATCATCATGGCTCATCTTCTGCGGTCACGTGAAACCCCAGTAGGAAGTGAAATAACTCAAATCTCTGTACACCATACAATAGGATGATTATTTATGCTGTATTTATTACCATCAGACCCTCTGAGGATCCTTGATATAGTGTGAAAATGGCTGGTCCTTTCACGCACTCACAAAAATTTGTGACACGTCCCTAACTCACCTGGAGAGGTGACCAAGGCTCAGATAAGTTGATTGGCGTGTGAAGGGACAATGGCAGAGTGAGAGCAACTGAGCCCCCAAAGTCTCAGCATTCTGCGAGTCGAGGCATGTGTGCATGTCCTCCCTGGGGAGCTGCCTTATATTAAAAAAAAAAAAATAGTGCCAACGACAGTGACCAGCAGAGCTCTGTTTCACCCCCCCCCCTTTTAAAATTTATTTTCAGAGTAACAGTATTCACTGTTTTTGCACCACACCCAGTGCTCCATGCAATCCGTGCCCTCCCTAATACCCACCACCTGGTTCCCCCAACCTCCCACCCCCCGCCCCTTCAAAACCCTCAGATTGTTTTTCAGAGTCCATAGTCTCTCATGGTTCACCTCCCCTTCCAATTTCCCCCAACTCCCTTCTCCTCTCTAACTCCCCATGTCCTCCATGCTATTTGTTATGCTCCACAATGAAGTAAAACCATATGATAATTGACTCTCTCTGCTTGACTTATCTCACTCAGCATAATCTCTTCCAGTCCCGTCCATGTTGCGACAAAAGTTGGGTATTCGTCCTTTCTGATGGAGGCATCATACTCCATAGTGTATATGGACCACATCTTCCTTATCCATTCGTCCGTTGAAGTGCATCTTGGTTCTTTCCACAGTTTGGCTACCGTGGCCATTGCTGCTATGAATATTGGGGTGCAGATGGCCCTTCTTTTCACAACATCTGTATCTTTGGGGTAAACACCCAGGAGTGCGATCTGCAAGCTCAGCGAGACTTGAGAAAGCGCATTTTCATAAAGTATGCAGAAAGGAGACCACAGCCCTGCCTGGGATCTCCGCAGATACTACTGGGACTTGGTATAAACTTCCCTTCCTGCTGGTTTCCTGTGATTGTCCCTTGCCTAACAGCCAAGCTCTCAGTCCCAGAGCACATTTCTCTCCAGCCCCTAGAGAAGCTGTATCAGGAACCAAACTCCGAATCATTAGGGTTTAGGATTGACTATGAAAATGCTTCCAGAGACCTGAAATTTCACAGGCATCAAATTTAGAAAACTTGGGGGTGAGGGGCAGAAAAAGAGTTCTCACGGAGATTTTGCAACTCCTCACCAACCGTGGTTTGGAAGAAACATTGTGGGAACAGGAGAGGGAGATGAATACTGAGAATATCTCACGAGGTTCAGCACCATAGAATTGTTGATGTTATTGGCCAAAAGTAGTCCAGAATTAGTTGTTTTATGTGTCTCAGCCTAATATTAAAATGCCATGATTGTGTAATAGAGACTCTGGCCCCAAATGAGCCTGAGAGAATTCTAACTAGAGCCCTCGAGAATGGTGTCCTGAGTGTCGCCGGTAGCCCAGGCTGCTCCCCAGTAAAACATGGGGCACTTCCAGCAATTGAGAGCAATGACTCCCTTGCGCATCCTGCCTCATGCCGTCCTCAGGACAGCCCTAGCAGAGACTCATACGTCGTTGTCCCGGATAGTTTTCTCTGAAAGTTCCAGATGAAAACCAGGATTTCAAGTTTTGGCCACAAGACATTCTCGGGCACAAACTGGTGTTTAAATATGGTCCAAAGCCCCTATAGCTTGGATTTAATGCTTGTCATGAAAAATGTGGTCACTTGATCTATACAATAAGATAGATCCAGGCTGGATCTATCTTTCTAAAACAAACAAAAATAAAAGCTAAGGGTTTTAGCTCTGGCTCACCTTGGTTTAAGGCCACCAAGTTCCAAGACGAGTTAGTTATGAAAGCTTACGAGAATCCCACTCTGGGAGAGCTTTCATAAATTGCTAAAAACCAGTTTCAAGATGTCTCCCTTATATATCCCTCACTGAGGAATGTGTCCAGAATGAACCAGTGCTCGGTACCAGTGACTCCCCAAAGAGTCCTTCTGTCTCCCCACCAGTCCTCTGCCCTGATTGTGCTCTAGGAAACTGACTTTCCAGACATGATTCTCCAAGGCTCCCTTGCCCCTTGGCTTCTGGTTGGGATTGGCCAAATGGAGACACTGTGTCTATCCTTCCTCCCTACTCCCCACTGCCTTGCCTCATGTGTGGCTCTGGTTGGTTCCCTCCAGGGCCACAGCCCCTCTTCCACAGTCCAGTTCTCAAAAAGTTGATAACAGCAACCCTCTCTTGTCTACAGGCGTGAAGTTAGTAATGATTTCATCCTGTTCCTGGCCGTAGAACCTTCACCATCAGTGTGGATTCCTTTAACTTAACCTGCCTACACACTGTAAATAGCCCCTTTTCATTTTTTTTTTAAAGATTGTATTTATTTATTTGAAAGAGAGAGCCGGTGAGAGAGACGGAGCATGAGCAGGGGGAGGGGCAGAGGGAGAAGCCGGCTCTCCACTGAGCAGGGAGCCCGACGCAGGAAGTGATCCAGGACCCTGGGATGTGATCTGGGCCAAAGGCAGAGATTTAACAACTGAGCCACCTGGGTACCCCAGGATTGCATTTGTTTAATATAATGTTTAATAATGGCTGTGTTTGGTTGCAAAATTCCTAAAAATGTAGCAATTCGTTTTTGCATGTCACGCCAGGCTCCGCACACCACTGTAAGAGCAAACATTTAACACCTACAACCACTCGGTCAACTAAATCCGCTTTTATTAGTTTTCGCCCCCCAGGCTAGCCTCGATTTTAAATATACCTCAGTAACGTTGATCTAAAATCTTATGCTTGACTCCCAAATGGTTCTATTTAGAGAGAGACAAGGTGATACAGGAAAAATTAGTGCTTCTAAAACTATAAGGGAGTTCCCTGTATTCAGAACAATGCAAATATCATCAAATAATCTTTTCTGGGTTCTTTTTCTGAATGACTACAAACCTGGTTTCTGAGATCTCAGTATTTATCATTATTATCATTCAACACTTCCTTCTGAGAAAACTCACGCTTTGAGGGAAAAAAATATTAGCTTTATAGTCATGCCGTAGGGTGATGATTCTGGTCTAAAAGATGGTACCTGGCCGTTGTTGCAAGGAGAACAATTCAAGCAATCGTTAGACCGAGTTTTGTTTCCAAGTTACCAGCTCGAAACCAACGAGGTTAAACCCTGACCCTGCAACAGCACAAATCAATCCTACAATACCACCACCTACTGCTCATTTCCCTCTGGATGTAAGCCCAGCCCTGTTGCTTCCTGCTTGTGCGGGACACAACTTGTGCACATTCCCCAAGCCCTCTGAGCCTGTCTCTGTGTTTGCAAAATACGGCTAATCCCACCGAATCGAAACTGGTTAGTAAGCGTGAAATAAGACCATGTCCACAAAGGCATTGCTCAATGTCTGGCATAAATAATAGCTTCTCGATAAAGAACCACCTCCCGCCACTATGCTGGCCCCAGAATTTTCCAGATGAGTTGATACTTTCTAGTGTCTTGCAGCAACCTCTGAGAGGGAGTCAGAGTTCCAGGCAGAAGGAAAGGCAGGGCGCCACCCCATCTCTCTCGGAAGGAACCTCATCATCCCTTCAGATTTGTGACTCTGGCGGGCTCCCTGTCTGGCTCCTTAAGCAAGGCTCTTTCTCTGCTTCTTCCAAATTCAGCTCCTCTTCCCTTTAAGGAAGGATGATCTCTGAAACCAGTGGTCCTCAAGCTCTAGGCCGCATCCAGATCACCTGGAGGGCTGATTCAAACAGGAGGTCTGGGGTAGGTCTGAGGGAATTTGACCTTCTAATGGGTCCCCATGCCCCAGCCCAAAGAAGCACTGTTCAAGACCTTCCTGCGCCCCAGCAGCCCCTGTCGCCATTAAAGGCAGTGTGTATTATCTTGCGGAAAGACTAGAAAAAATGAGTTTATGTTGTTGTAGATAAACCGAACCAAAAGTTTACAGGCATCTAAATGACAGTGGCCTTGTTCTAATCCTTTCCTTCAAGCTAATCTTTTCACTAAAACTTTGCTCAAGACAATAGCAGTGGTTGTACGGCAAACCTGAGCTGTGGTTGAGAGATACGGGGCACACTAAAAATGAAGAAGAAAGTAAGAATTCTTTCAAATGATAATGTTAAAATTATTCAGATTGCGTTGCCTGATTCCCTGACTGTCCCAAACTTTTAGTGTCCTTTTTCTTCTAAAGCCACAAGTTTTTCCCCCGGGTTTTAGCATTACATACAACAAATTATAAAGCATCCTGAATTACTGACTTTAGCTTCCCAGGAGTTGGTCTTGACCTCAATTAGATTATAAACTCATTGATATCTGAACTATGTCACATTTCCTTTTAGTCTTACATAGTGTTATGCCTTATAGGTAGTTTGCAGTTGATAGATATTTACCAATGACTTTTAATTAAAATAAATCCACATGTCTGTGTTGATGAAAAATCAATAAATTAATTGAGGAAAGTAAGGTACAAAAGTATAAAAATATACTGCTTTTGTGTGAGAAAAGGAAGAAATAAGAGCAGGTGTTCATTTGGCTGGATTTTACTTAAAACAATGAAAGAATATACAAGCAACTAAAGAAAGGAAGGGCTTACCTGAAGGGGGCAGCAGCGAGCAGCAGGGATGAGGTGGGGGGGTGGGGAGGGGTGGGGTTGTTAAGATCCACTGATGGATGTCTTTTTAGAAGTAAAAAAAAAAAAAAAAAAAATTAACCATGTAACCATCTTAAGAAAGTTTTATTAACTGAGGAAGTTCAACTATTCCTTTTCTCTTAAATTTTCTTAACAATGACCAGATTTATTCAATTACTGTTTGGCTCTGATAGGAAGATCTAACTGCACTGCATGGAGGGTAGTACGAAAGGGCACCCAGTGGAGGTCATGCCCAAAGGAGTGCTGAATCTGCTTCTACTGCTGTTGTGACAGATTAGCACAAATACTAGTGGCTTAAAATGACACAAGTTTATTCCCTTAACTCTTCTAGAGATCAGAAGTCCAAAATGGGTCTCACTAGGCTGAAATCACAGTAGTGGCAGGTTGCATCCGATCTAGAGTCTTCGAGTGAGAATCCATCTCCTTGTCTTACCCAACGCCTAGGGGCCCCCTGCATTCCTGGGATCAGCACTCCCTGTAATCTTCAGAGCCAGCAACGACCAGTCGAGCCTTTCTCACTCAGCCATTTCTCTGCTCAGCCTCTGTTCCCCTCTTCCCCAATAAGGACCCTTGTGACTACACTTGACCCGCCTAGATATTCCAGGATAAGCTCTTTATATTAAGGTCAGATGATTAGCAACCTTAATTCCATCTGCAACCATGGTTCCCCCCCGCCATGTAACATAACATATTGACAGTTGCCCAGGATTATTTGGGGCCATTCTTTTGCCTACTGTCCAGATCCATCAGAATTTGAACAAAATTTTGAACCACAGAAATCAGAAGACCCAAACCATGCGCCCCTCTCCTACTGTTGCGTGCCAACCAACAGTTTGCCCATGGGTCTCTCTTTTGTTGGATGATTTGTTTCCAGAAAAGGGAGGGACCCATAAAAGGCAGTTAATCTATATTTCTTCCCCTGTCAACTGAGCTAACAAGGGGGCATGAATCATGGCAGTTTCTGTCGTTAGAGAATGTGACTGTAACTGTGGGAGCTTTTGAACATAAAAGGACAGTTTCACCTAGATTACCTGCTAGTACTTCCCCTCCCCCTCATTCTCACGGAAGCCCCGTGGGTCAACCTCTCGGCATCGTGTGTAAATTTATCACCGTCGTGATTAAGATGAGCTTCGGAGCAGGCTGACTGGGTGTGACGCTTAAAGGCACTGGACAGTTTATGCAACTCTAAGAAATAGTACGTCCTGGGACCCACCCCATTTGATTGAGGTGAAAGTAAAGGGAGGTGGTGTGTACAACACATTCAGATTTGCGCCTGGCATATAGCTGGTACTTTCAAAAATGAGCTCTGTTGTCAGTTATTTTGTTGTTTCAAAGACCAAAATAATATTTAATAGTTTATGGCTTGAGCTCTTTTTCCTCGGAAGGTCTTATTTCCATGGCTAACCCTATCCTGAGATGTTGAGACCTTCGTGTCCAGACCTGAATATTGGATGTAGGAGCCTCTCCAGCCATCCTTGTTCTATCTGACAACGTTTGGCCATGTCGGGAGCTCCCTACGCCGCCTCCGCCGCTCTCTGTGTACTGCAATAGGACTGGCCATCCTGTTCGTCCCATAGGATGTCATGGTGCAAGCAAGGGTCTGAGAAGTGCTCGTGTAGTTGAGTGTGCGCTCTTGCACACGGACAGTGCTGGAACAGCTTCCTCCAGGTGGCTGTTGCCCTTTTAGCCTGGGCTCAGAATGAACACACGAAGCAGCCCAGCCATCCTGCTGCTCCGGGAGAACAAATGACTTCTTT
Source organism: Mustela lutreola (assembly GCF_030435805.1). NCBI lineage: Eukaryota > Metazoa > Chordata > Mammalia > Carnivora > Mustelidae > Mustela > Mustela lutreola. The sequence goes on along the minus strand of NC_081290.1, from coordinate 4,345,570 downwards.
TCACCCCCTGAATTTCGGGATGGTTTGTTAGACCGCGCTATGGTGGCAGTAGCTGATACATTTGCCCATCCTCTCAAAATGTTTCCCAGTATCGTCCCGTTTAAAGATTCTTTGAAATTGCCTAATCTGCAGCCTATTCATAACTTCCAGTAACCACCAGGTCCCTGCACCAAGCATTCAAGTGTTTCCTCTTTTTTCTTTCTTTACTTGATTTTCAAGTGATAATGTCATCAACCCACATGCCTCTGAACAAGAAACTGTACAATAATGTTCCTTGCGGAATTATTCATAGTAGAAAAATACTGAAACAATGTAATGTCCATCATCACAAGAAGGATGCATAAACCATGACGTAGTCATAAAACGAAATACAATGCAGCCTTTACAATGACCATAGCTGCTAGAGTAGCTAGCACTGGACAGAAAGAGCTGGTCGAAGGATATACATCACGACATCATTTATTTAAAGTTTTAAGATCTGAAAAACAGTGTTATGTAATATTTATGGCTGTGTAGAAATTTGAAAACAAGTATAACAACATGCACAAAAATCATGACACTGAATTTATTGTTGGGTTATCTCTGGAAAAAGAGGGAGGCAAATCGATCCAAAAGAGCACAAACGAAACATCAGTGGTATCCATTTGTCTTTTCAAATATCTTGAAAACATTCTAAATGAACAAAACACAATGTTTAAGGTTTGATAAAGCTGGGTGACAAGTATGTGGGTAGTCAGTATTATTATAATATCATTTATTCTTGTTGGTATCTTTGAAAATATTTCACAAGTAAAAATTTTATGTAGCAACTTAAAAAAAAAAAAGATTTTAGTTATTTGAGAGTGTGAGAGAGAGAGAGAACATGAAAAGGGGGAGGGTCAGAGGGAGAAGCAGACCTCCTGCTGAGGAGGGAGCCTGATGCGAGACTCGATCCCGGGACTTTTGGATCATGACCTGAACCAAACACAGTTGCTTAACCAACTGAGCCCCCCAGGCACCTTATGTAGTAACTTTTAAAGAAGAGACTGTGGGAGTTGTGAGCTGCTTGCTGTGGTCTGAATTTTGTGTCCACCCAAAATGTATCAAAATCCTACCCCCTAAAGCTATGGGATTCAGAGGTGGGGCCTTTGGGATGATTAGGTCGGAAGGGCAGAGCCGTCAAGAATGGGATGTGTGCCCTCCTTATAGAGGCCCCAGAGAGAGCTCTCTTGCCCTTGAGGCCACGTGAGGCACAGCAAGAAGACAACTGTCTTGGTACCAGGAAGGGCGCCCTCTCAGGAAACCTGCTGGAGCCTTGATCTTGGACTTCCCAGCCTCGGGAACTGTGAGGAGAGAGTGTTTTGTTGTCTATAAGCACCCAGTCTATGGGAGCCTGTTAGGGTAGCCTGAAGGGACTAGGGCACGGCTCTTCTTGACTGTTCCCACAGTCGGTTGTTTCCAGAGTTCTTGGTTGTGGTCTAACTTGGACTCTTGGGCAAATCCTGGAACGGGCTTGACCCTAGAGCGGCACCTGCTTCTCTCTGGGAAGAAGTCCAGGTTCCATCCTGACCTCCATCTTTTGCGTTTGCCCTCAGCCGTCCTGCGCTTTCAGCGGCTTCCACGAACCAGAAAGGCAAGACAAGGGACCGTGCAATGCCAGTTGCCACAGCCCAAGCAGCCACAGTCGCCCCAATTCCACCTCTAACGGTCACTTTGGAAGTCCCAGTGGCAGAGACTCTAGAGTGCGCCCACGGGATTTTAATTTTCTCTCCTCTCTTCCGCTTCCTTGCTCATGGAACCTGCATCTCTATCTTTTTAGAGGCCGACTGAGACCTCAGTCTCCCCCAACACCTGCAGTCCTTCCTGATGCTGCTCCCTGATGCCCCCGGACCTGAAGTCATTCAAGATCCAGCCCTGCTGGGGAGAAGGTACCTAAGGGCTGAGGCCAGTGCTGAGTCCCACTTATGACACCTTTTCCTCCAGGAGCTTTGGACCCATCACTTTCTAATTTTGTTTCGTCTGCACAAACTCGGAGGAAGCGAGCGCTCCCGGAGCTGGAGATGGACGGGGGAGCGCGGTCGGGTCCTAGGTCCGCGGCCTCGCACGCAGGATCGCACCCGGCAAGCGGCGGCAAGCGTCTCCGTTCTCGGCGCGTCCTTCCAGACGCAGCTGCTCCCGAGTCCCCGGGTCCGAGCCGGGCTTCAGTTTCCAGCCTCCCTCCTCTGGTCCGTTGTTCCGGAGCCTACGCGCCGCTCCGCCGCACCATCTCCCCGAGCCCGCGGTTCGAGTCCCGGGACCGGCGGGTCCCCAAGCTCAGCCGCGGAGCCGCAGGACGCCCGGGGTGACCGTCTGGGTCCGCCCCGTGTCCCTGCGTGACTTCGCTGAGGTCACTTAACCCCGCGGTCGGGTTCGTCCGGTGTGACCCGTGGCGCACCGCGCACCGGGACCCCCGGCCTCCACGCGCCCGCTCACCCTCGGTCGCCATCGCCAAGCCCCCGCCGTGCCGGCAGCTGGTTCTGCTCACGCGGGAAGCGAAGGGGGAACAGGCCGAGTGGGAAAGTCTGGAGCCCTCGCTTAGCCGCCGGCGCTCGTGACGGAGGAGCGGACCCCCGAGCCCGACGCCCCCAGCTCCCTCCGCGGGTCACGCGAGCACCGCAGCCTCGGGCCCCACCGCGGAGAAGCGGATCTGCGGGCGCCCGGGCCGGAGCTGACTCACTTCTGCGTCCGCCGGGAGGACGCGTCTAAGCAGTCGGAGAAGCGGGGGACAGGAGGGGGCGGGCCGGGGGTCTGAGGCTGTGCGGTTCCCCCTCGTCCGCGGAGGCGGGTCTCGCAGCCCCGGGGACGTTCCCGGAGGCCGCTCTCGACACCGCGCAAGCCGCGGCCGCCCCAGCAGGACGCGCGGGCCGGGCCAGAGGCCGCCGAGCCGCGGGCGCAGAAGGCCTGCGGCGGGTCGGAACGGAGCGCGAGCCGACCCGTGAGCGCGGACAGAGCGTTCCCGCTGGACGCAGCGGGGGGCGCGGGGCGCGGGGCGCGGGGCGGGCGCGGCCGGCCTTTCTCGGGCGTCGGCGCGGGGCGGGTGCGGCGGGAGGCCGCGGGCGGGAAGGGGCGGGAAGGGGCGGGGCGGAGGCAGGGGCGCGGGCGGCGAGGGCGCGGAGCAGCCGCGGGCGGCGCGCACTCCGGCTCAGGCTCTCCCGCTCGCCGGGTCGCTCGGCCGCGCAGCAGGTAAGACCCGCGTCCCCGCGACCCGCCCGCGGCTGGCAGCGGGGCCTCCGGCCCCTTCCCCGGGAGCGCGCCCACGCCGCAGACCAGGCAGAGCCCGCGTCCCCACGTCAGAATGGGGGAAACTGAGGCCCAAAGGAGCAAAAGCGGTGCGCCTGGGGAGGGTCACCCGACCGCGGCGACGGCGGCCGCAGACCCTCGCTTCTGGGGACCCCGCGGCCATCGCAGCCTCCCGCGCCCTGAGCGTCTTGGGGACAGAGAAGGAGCCGGGGTCGGAGCTGCCCTTTGGGTCCCCGGCGAAGCGGGAGGGCGGGCTCGAGCCCGGTGCCGAACACTTGGAGCCCCGCCATCCTCGGGAGCCTTCGCTCCTCTTAACGTAGACCTTTTATTTTATTTCACTTGGAAATTTCTTAGGTGGTAGAAGAAACGTGTATTTAGACATGGAGCGTTGGGAATCCGAGAAGTTTGCTTTTCCTTGAAAAGACTCACCTTTTCTTTGATTGCGAGTCACCGCCCCTGCTCGTGACTCATCCCGCAGGCATTTGAGTCAGCAGGTGGGGGAACCCGAGTCCTTCCTTGCCAATGACCTTATACAGGAAGCTGAGGTCTGTGCAGGGGCTCAGAGGCCCCGGTCGCTGAAGGCCCCTCTGGCTGCTGATAAGGACCTACAGTGCGGGACAGAAATCCTTCCCCGGAATCTGCCTTCTGCAGGGACAGCAAGACTGAGCCCTTGGGAAGAGCTACATTTACAACCTGTTGTATCAGCATCATCAAAAAAATGTAACTCATTGAAACATTGTTCTCCAAAGATGTCCCCATTGGCTCACGAAGGCAGAAAACCTCAGACTGAGGAGAAAGGGAGTTTACAGGTGTAACTTGAAACTCTTAAAGTTGGAAGATTCTGGAATCTTGTTCTCAGATCTGTGGGGTCTGTGTGGAGCCCTCTGCTGAGAAATGGGGATGGAGGGGAAGAAAGGAAATGATGTAGATCCCCAAATTCCTTTCTGAAAAGGATGTTTAAGGTTCTGTTGTGAGGTCATTTGGATTTCTTCTTAAAATTTAAAGAATTTTAAATTTTGGATCAACACGTAGTGAATATCGGCTGTGACAGGGTATGGGGCAGGCACTTGGGTAAGGCGGAGCATGGGAGTTAACGTCATACCTTTGGAGTGTGACTGTCCAGATTCAGTAGGGGGACCCTTATGGCTGTGTGCCTAGAACATTATTGTACCTGCTCTGTGCCCCAGCTTTTTAATATGTAAAGTGGAGATGGGTGGGATTTTTTAAAAGATTTTATTTATTTATTTGAGAGAGAGCACAAGTAGGGAGAGCAGCAGAGACTGAGAAGGAGAGGGAGCAGCAGTCTCCCTGCTGAAAACAGAGCCTGATGGCGGGCTCGATCCCAGATCTCAGGACCCCACCATCATGACCTGAGCCGTGGGCAGACACTGAACCAGCTGAGCTCCCCAGATGCCCCTAAAGTGGAGATGTTCTTAATGACAACTAGCTCCCTTACTAGGTTATTGTGAAACTTATATTAAGTCATTCATTCATTCAGTATTTTATTTTAGTGCCTTTTATGCCCCAGTGAACTAAAATGACAAAAAGCATTGGGAAATTAACCTTCTAGTGTTTTTTATATGGCCTGGTACATCGTAAGAACTCAGAATCGCAGCTGATACTATTATACATATGATCCCTGCCTTCCTCTTCCCTCTCTATAGATGAAGAAACCAAAGCTCAAGGAAGTCAAGCTTTCAGCAGCAAAATAAGAACTAGTGATACGTTGTAGCCACTGTGTATCTAGAGGGATGTAATGTTAGATCTGGTAACTAGAAAGCCCACTGCCCTAGGCTACAGATTGCCTAAGAAAATCAGGCTAAGTATTTCCATGGATGTCTAGTGTAATTTCCTACTGAACTTTGTTCTGGGGCTATTACTGAATTTTTAAAATATTTTGTTCCCAGGATTGGTGGGAGCAACTTGCATTTCTAAATCGACCCTGGAGATAACACCAGCGTGTCTGAATAATGTCAACATAGGAAAAGTGCCTGGCTTCCCAATAGAGCTCCACCAAAGAATTGCCCTTTTTACCTCTGGGCCCTACCAGGAACTGGACTGCCTCCTCAAAGAGCAGGCATGTCTGTTTACAACAGTCCGTAGGCTGGGAGCCTTGTAAAATGTAAATGGAGATAGCACAGTCACACACAAAGAATCCAACTGAAGCCAGCTCAAATTTGTTTCGGGATGGGTTCAGAGGAGACAATTTCTGTTTCTGTTGTTGTTCCCCAGGATAGTATCTATCCTGGTTAAAAGAAAACTCAGTAATCAACATAGTTCTGGTAGACTTTTTTATTATTAAAGATTTTATTTATTTATTTGACAGAGATCACAAGTAGGCAGAGAGGCAGGCAGAGAGAGAGGGGGAAGTAGGCTTCCTGGCCAGCAGAGAGCCCGATGTGGGGCTTGATCCCAGGACCCTGAGATCATGACCTGAGCAGAAGGCAAAGGCTTTAACCCACTGAGCCACCCAGGCATCCATGGACTTTTAAATGAATGAAGAATTTGTTTCCCAGGAAACATGTTTGTAAACCCTTTAAGTATGGAGATTTTTTTCCCCTTGTTTTGACCCCTTCCCAGTCGCGCACAGTCTGTCCTTGTCCATAGCAGGTGCTCGTAAATGTTTGTGTAACATATAGGGCACTTGATGCTGGAGACACATGGCCTTACTGAGATGGTTTCTCTTTGAATGTTGACTTCTTTTTTTTTTGGATTAAAGATTAGGGTTATTCTGAGATTATGGGATTCTGAATCCCACATTTATTCTGCTTAGTAATTGTTTTCTTTAAATAGGTTCGTGTGATCTCAAGTCAAGCAAAGGTGGGATCATGGCTTCTGTCTGGGTAAGTAATACTCAAGCCTTCACAATACCGTAACTTATCTTAGTCAAATTAAAATGCCAAAAGTCAAAATATGAAAAACAAATCTTTGAAAGTTTATAACGTTCATTGGAAAAAATAACATGCCAAAAATGCAAAGGGATGTCTAAGAAGAATAAAATACAAACATGTGTTGTAGAGGTACATAGCTGAAATAATCCGTGATGACACCAAAGTAGAGGTTCACAACGGAGTAAATTTAGTTTGGGAGTTATTATATGATAAGGATAACATTTCAGAAAACATATCAGGAAAATGTTGGCTTATTCAACAAATAATGTTAGGAAAATTTCAAGCAATTTGGGAAAAAAGTAAATCTGTATTCCCTCCCCCTTCTGACCTTAAAATGCATTTCAGATGGATAAAATACTGATGTGAAAGAGACAAAATATGGGTGAATGTTAAAAATACTTGTGAAGTAGGGGTGCCTGAGTGGCTCAGTGGGTTAAAGCCTCTGCCTTCGGCTCAGGTCATGATCCCAGGGTCCTGGGATCGAGCCCCACGTTGGGCTCTCTGCTCAGCGGGGAGACTGCTTCCTCCTCTCTCTCTGCCTGCCTCTCTGCCTACTTGTGATCTCTCTCTTTCTGTCAAATAAATAAAAATCTTTAAAAAAAATAATAATCGTGCAGTAGAAAAGGCATTTGCAACTATAATTCCAAACCAAAAGCCTAAAAGAAAAACATTGATCTACGTAACTGCATATAAACTTCCTATTTGTAACAGCAAATGACACTATTAGTAAAGTCAGAAGACAACCCACAGGGGAAAAATATTTGGAGCACACCAGACAAAAAACACATTTTCTTAATGTAAAAATGACTTGAATAAATCAATAAAAAAAAAAACTTGATGGAAAAATTTGTCAGAGCGTGAATACCACATGAGAAGAATGACAAATGTCCCAGGGACATATGAAAAGACGCTCTCACTAGGAAAGAAAGAAATGTCAATAACACAGTGAGAAACCATGTCTGCCGGAAAATTGGTAGGGATGAAGAAACCTATAATAAGACCAGTATTGCAAAGTCTGTGGGCAAGACACGTACTCTCCTACTCTGATCGTGGGAGACTACTGGATGGCACTTAGGGGACAACCGCTGTCTAAACGCATATCGCCTTTAGCCAGTTTTTCCACTTCTGGGCATTTATCTTAGTGATGTTCTTGCATAAGGCTGAAATAATACAGACCTAATGACTCTCATTTGTATTAATGAAGATATGCAGACAGCATAAATGGCCACCATTTATAAAATGTGTATAAAATTATTAAGGGTGTATAAAATTATTAAATTACTCATTTGTAACCTACAGCTATTTTTAAAGATCTGTCTGTTTGTTTGTTTGAGGAGGAAGGCAGAGGGAGAGAGAGTCCCAAGCAGACTCTGTGCTGAGCATGAAGCCCAAAACCAGGCTCGATCTCAGGACCCTGAGATCACAACTTGAGCCAAAACCAAGAGTCGGGTGCTCAGCCAACTGTGCCACCCAGACGCCCCTAACTTACGGTCATTTTGATGTGATCATTAAAAAGTATGGGGGAAAAGGTGGTGAGTTCTCTATATATTGATAATAAGAAAATGTCCAAAGATGTTAATTAGTGAAAAAATAAAGTTATAGAATAGTGTGGAAAATGAGTTTGTTTATTTTTTAAATATTTTTAAGGATTTTTCTTTATTCCCTTGAGAGAGAGAGCACGAGCACACATGAGCTGGGGGAAGGGCAGAACCGAGGGAGAAGCAGGCTCCCCGATGAGCAGGGGCCTGACGTGGGGCTTGATCCCAGGACCCCAGGATCATGACCTGATCCCAAGTCAGGTGCTCAACAGACTGAGCCACCCAGGCACCCCATGGTTCTGTTTGAACGAAAGTAAAAAGAAAAGAAAAAATAGATGCATAAAGACTATATTACATGAAAACTCTTTGGAAAGGCAGACCTGTGAGCAAGGGCACATTTGCTTTTTAGTGCATCACCTTCCGTGCTCTAATTTTTTTGTTAGTGATGAACATACATATATTTCTCAAGTGAGAGACAGAAAGGCTTGAAGAATAGCTTATATGGAGATACACCAGCCCTAGGTATGGGTGGTGCTTGTGGGAGGTTTGCTTGGCCCGTTATCCCCTTACCACTGACCAGGGGGGCAAGCTGTCCCCCTTCCTGGTCTAAAATTCCCACTGCTATTATGGATACTTCGTAGAGTCAGATGGAGGAAAAAAGCATCTCTCCAAAATGCTGGTGTTGAAAGTCTCCCTCTAGTCCTTGTCCATTAGTAAATCGACATGGGGTTGGTTGGTCAGGCTCTCCACTTAGTTGGCCGGCTGATGCCTTCGAAGTCGTTACTCTTCCTCTGTGTCCAGTTAATGAATTAAACTTTATGGTGGCCGTGCATGTTTAAGAAAAAAAAACAGTGTATATAGGATTCAGTACTATCTGCAGTTTCCATGGGGTCTTGGGAAGCATCCACAATGGATGCGGGTGGGGCTACCATACAGACATACAACGGAGTATTATTCAACCTTAAAAGGGAAGAGAATTCTGGCACATGCTACAATGTGAATGAACCTTGAAAACATTATGCTAAGTGAAATAAACCAGTAAAAGACATAAAAAGACAAAATACTATGATTCCGTTTATATGAGGCATCTAAAGTAGCCAGATTCGTAGAGACCAAAAACAGAGTTGTGGTGGCCAGGGGCTGAGGAGGGGGCTGTGTTGCTTAACGGGTATAGAATTTCGGTTCTGCACAATGAAAAACTTCCGGAGGTCTGTTTCACAATACTGTGGATATCCTCACCACTACTGAACTGTTGTACACTTAAAAGTGGTTAATGTGGTAAACTTTATGTTATCCTTTTTTTTTTTTTTTTACAATTAAAAAAAAAAAAACCAACAACCTGGCGATTTCTGTAGTTGTTCTTATCACTAAGTTTTACTGCTTTCTTTTTCCCTCTTACACACAAAAGCACATGTATACCTGAACACAAATAAGCGATCCAGTCCATGCTTTTCTCCGAAACCGCGGATCAGCTCGTGGTCACTCACGGATGAGGAGCTTATCGGAGTGATAGGATCCAGAGAGGAGAGTCTGGCTGCCGCTGTGGTGTGTTTCCTTGCGGATGAAAGGAGAGCTGCTTTTCTAGGTCTTGACCTTCCAAGTGCGGTGCAACCTCCCATTGTTTCAGATGAGTCAACAGTCCACATTGCATTACTGTTTCCTTTGTTTGGAAACATTGCTTATCTCTGTGCAGGCCTGTGTTCTCCTATTTAACCCCTGATGAGAAGTTTGCTCTCTTCAGACCCAGGGTCCCTTTGGGTTGCTTTTAAGTCCACAGCCGGCACTCGTGAGACCTACAAATTAGAACGTCTTGGGAAACTGACCTGTGTGTGTGGTTGATATCTTCGTTGCTTTGGAGGTGGCCGGCAGGTGCTCAGGAGCTCTTGGTGGGGTGGGCCCATGGGCCCTTCCCCATCACAGGCTTCTGGCTGAGCATGATGGCTCGGGCGCTGCAAGCGGCCGTCATGCGGAGATGTGGGCCGGACTCGTTCTTGGGCATCGTGTACCTGATGCCGCTGACGGTGGCCTGGGCGTTCTTGTTAATGGTGGTCGCACGTAGGAAGCGGCAAGCTTTCTGTGGCCGGATCTCTGCTTCCCGAGCACCACTAGACCTTTGTCACTGACCATGGGCCCCACACCCCCAGTCTTAACGCTGAATCCGCTGGTTGTAGCGGAAGGAGTTGCGAGCCTTCGGGTTCCTGGGTTCGGTGCTGTCTGCCTGTCTGCTCCTGTGATCGGGAAGCTGGGGCAGTTCAGGACGACCATCCACTGCAGGTGGACAGTCGTGGGGGCGGGTCGTCTCACCGGGGCAGCTGGAGATGGAAAGAGCAGGAACGTGACCCTTCATTAAGATACCACAGCACTGTCTTTCCAGATGTGCCTTCCACAGAGCTGACTTTCTCAAGCAAACGTTCTGGGCTCTTTGCTCCGCGGTCAGTTCCTAACTTCCTTTGACCATTTGTTTGAATCCTCAGCTTACTATTTTAATTATCTTCCTAAGTTTTTTCTAAACCCGTAACCACTGTAATCATTATGAACGGTTATAACTTCCTAACTTGCTGGACATTTTCCCTTCCCCACTCCATGCTCAACTTTAAAAATGAGGAAGGGGACCGGAGAGCCAATCTGGAACCAAGGGATAAGGCCACTTTGTAAAATACAACCACATAAACAGGACACCTGCAGACTGTGTCTGGAAGGAGTTCCTCAACAGGGTAGTTACACAAGTAAGGCAGCAAGTGCCTGGTCAGTGGGCACTCCTGAGCCAGAAGGACGATGGCCCAGCCCCAGTCCGCGGTCTGCTCTTCATAACTCTCTAACTGCTTCGGAGGCGGGCTCTTGAATACGACCTGCTGTCCTCTGCTGTCCTCTCCGCTACCTCACCTGTAAAACGGAAGAACAGTAGTACCGGCATCGCTCCGTGCTTGCGAGAATTAACCTAGTTCTCGTAAAATGCATTCACCGTGCCTGGCCCGTGGTGAGCTCTGAGTGACCGTTTGTTGTAATCATTATCATTTCAGTATGTTATTTTCTAAAAAAACATATTCCTTGCCAATTAATATCCCTGCACCCATTTGAGTAAAGGAGTTTCTGCCTGTCTGCTGGGCCTGATTGTATTACAAATCAGCAGCACCCTCCTCACCGCTGGAGGGATTGTCTCTGAGCCATCTGGACACAGATGGGTTTTCTCCACGTAGATTCTTACTGACCCCTCCTATTTTCAGTATTTCTTTTTAATTTTCAGTATTTTTTTAAGAGCAGTTTTAGGTTCCCAGCAAAACTGAAGCAAAGATACAGAGATTTCCCGTAGACACATCCGTTGGGTCTAGACACATGCCCGGGGTTCCCCATTATCAGCATCCACTGCCAGAGTGGTCCATTTCTTGCAACAAATGAACCTGCACTAACTCATCATAATCACCAGAGCCCACAGTTTACCCTACAGTTCACTCTTGGTGCTGTGGATTGTGTGGGTTTGGATACTTACATATGTTTAGCGACGTGGACTACTCTGTTCCCAGTCCAAGCAGGTGTGCCGCCCTACAGTGTGGCACCAGCTGCCCGGAGTTCAGGTCTCCAGGTTTAAGAGCTCGGCCCTCACTTCCGAGTCAGCAGCAAGTCTCTGAGCTTCCTGTTCTTCCAACCTATATAGCTGGGGATTTCCATGACCCTCTTGCGTTTGGTGATTGTCTAGAACAACTCAGAGAATTCGCTGAAAGTACTGTACTTATGGTTACCGTTTTATTATAAAGTCGGCTTACACATAGAGCAAAGCCTGGAAGGGTCCTGTCCCCGTGGAGTCAGGACGAGTCACCGTCCATGCACATCATGTGTCCACCAGCCAGGGAGCAGCTCCAAGCCTCTGTCCAGAGTTTGTACTGGGATTTCCTTACACAGGCCTGACTGATTAAATCACTGGCTGTAGGACTGAGCTCAGTCTCCAGTCTCCTTCCCCACCCAAACTGCCAACCCTCCCCCTCCTATTCCTACGGAGAGGTCCCCCATGAGTCACCTCGATGGCATAATAAAGACAGTCCTATCAGGAAATTCCAATGGTTTGGATGCTCTCTGCCAGGAACCCAGGACAAAGACCATATTCCTTATTGTACCGTGCATATATAACTCAGGTTGGGGCTGCACAGAATTTCCAAAATATCATATTCCTTTATTTTTTTATTTCAAAATTAAAGTAACACTCAGGCATTAGTTACCTTGTGCTGATGAGAACCTCTGCTTGGAAGTTCCTGCCTTAAATCCTAAGTAACACGGGACAGTGAGTAATGCTTTCTAATAAATAGAGATTAGCAGATAGAATCACCAAAACATGGGGTCCGTGGAGAAGAAATACTTACAGGGATTCTTGAGAGTGGAGGTGTTGGGGAAGGCTCATTTGGGGTGGAAACTTGCTAATAGGAAAAATTAGTCTGTGAACATGTGTTCTTGATGAAGAAGAAAGCATAACTTTCCGTCCCTGCCTGAGCCTTCCTCTCTTTCCTGGGAACAAGACCCGTGTAGTTTGACCCATGAGGACACAGTGGCCCCATTTCTGCTGTGTGAGACAGAGTCGTGGCATCAGCAGTAGGCCTCCCAGGAAAGGTGTGGTGTGCCCTTGGGAGAGAGAATTTGGGAAGACAATGCCTTTCCATTCTGTTCCATGGATGACCCCAGCCCTGGGCATAGGATGCTGCTGGTCCTGGGTACAGAAGTTGGTGAGGGCTCCGTCCAGTTCATACGTCTTGTTTTGGTGGGAACATCCATCGGCCCTTTCTTCCCTGGTGTGTTTGCTCTTCCCAACCATGCAAATCTAAAGCGTGTGGGAGGAGCACCTGTGTTACACGCATGTGGTCGTGTTGAACTTCTCCTCTGGTCTCCCCACCTGCTGCGTCTCAGGGCTGGAGGGTCCGGCTCCAAAACTGCTTTCCCTGAGCTAGAATTTTCACATTCCAAGGAGAACGGACATCAAGCCTGATTAGGTGCTCTTCAACGTGATGCAGATTCCGGTCTGGTGTGTGTTTTAAACCATGCTCCCCAAAGTGTGTGCATTTATTTATTTATTTTTAAAGATTTTATTTATTTATTGGACAGAGAGAGAGAGCACAAGCAGGGGGAGAGGCAGAGGGAGAGGGAGAAGCAGGTTCCCCGCAGAGCAGGGGAAGCCTGATATGGGACTCGATCCCAGGACTCTGGGACCATGACCTGAGCCGAAGGCAGTGGCTTAACCACCTGAGACACACAGGCAGCCCCCGAAGCACATTTAGATAAATGTCGGCAGCTGCAAAAGTGGCCCTCTGCAGGAAGTGAATGAAAATCAGGGAAGACCTGGATTTCAAATCAAAACATTAGAACTTTGTTTCGGGACAGAGTCTAGAAAGAAACTGTCTACAGTCCGAGAAGAGAGAGGCTTCCCAGGGAAGAAGGACCAAGCATTAAAGACCCGTCCATTGCCACTCCCTGACCCCAACTCACCACGGAGGTGTGGGGACCCTCGTTCACATTTAATCATACTAAAAAGTGAATTTGCCAAATCTCATGAGTCACTATTGAAGAAGCCTGGTGAGTCAGCGGCAAACAGGAAAAGAAAAAGTTGTAGATGGCGAGCAAGGAACATGAAGGGGAGAAGCTATAATCGGATTCTCTCGAATGCCTGTGCTTTGGTGAATGCAGAGCAGTTGGAAAACGTGCATTTTAGAATGGGGACCAGTGAGATGAATACAGATGTAGAGGTCTCACACCAAATAAGAGTAAGTCAAAAGGGCAGAAAATTCTCAGGTCTGCCCCTTCCTCCATGGTCACGTCTTTGCTCCTTTCATTTGTAATCATTTGTGTTTGAATTTGTGTTTAAATACTTCCCTTAGGTTCTGGAGACATGTTTAAATAGAGGTAGCGACAGCCGCGTCTGAACAGCATTTATGAAAGGTTTGAAGAATGCATTACTCAGGTCTCTGAGGTGTGGCACGGAGCTCTGAAAAGTCTGGTAGTGGCATTTGAGAATTATCAAAGAAAGCAAGACTCAGAATAAGAAAACATTTCTTTATCACTTAGTCATTCAACAAATATTTACTAAGATCTGCTATGTGGCATACCCTGTTTTGGGCTCTGGAAATAAAGAGAAAGAAATTTGAAGTTATTAGCAAAGATGGCTAACAAACAAAGGAATAAATGTATAATACGTAACATCAGGTTCAAGTACGCTGGGGGGAAAGCAGAAGTAGATAATGATAGTGGCAAGAGTGTGATTTTCTGCTCAGGTATGTGAGGGGGGTGAGCTGGGAGCACGCCTTGGGGAGGAGCGTCCAGCTGAGGGCACAGCAGGTGCAGCCTGAGGCAAGGTGTTTTGGAAGAGGGGTAAGGACACGCCCATGGAGTGATGGAGGGAGGCAGGGAGATTCGGGGAGGTATTACACTTCAGGATCCTCCAAGGACCACAGACAATGTTTAGTTCCAGTAGCCTTTGTATAAACTCTGCAAGGAGTTCCCATTATGTAAATTTACTTTACATTAGGAAGAATTCTTAGCAACTTATTGTTAAGCTTGTCACTTCCCAAACACTTACACAAAGGTCATAAAACAATGCACATTGCCATCGTATCGTGTGGGCACTCGTGACCGCGGCCAAGGGTGCAAGAAATGTTCTTTCTGTAATATTACAAACAGCAGACGTCCCTCATCTCCGTCCCTCGTGGGCGGATTTCCATTCCCCTGGAAGGGACGTGGAGGAGAGTGGGTGTCACCGCTGTAGTCCCAACATCCTGCCCAACCAGCGCCGTTTTCTAGCCAAGTACCCACTTCTGAAGGCATGGATGGTGCCAGATTCCCCACGTCAGCGAGCCACGTTCCCTCCATCTTCCGCAGTGAGAGAGCAGGTCCCTTTGACAGAGGTGTCTTCCTGGACGATGGAAGTGTACTTCATCTAACTGTGGATGTGGCCGGTGTAGACACCCTGGTCTTCCGCTCCTTGTGGCTCTTGGCCAAGAAGAGAGCTTGGCCAAGAACTCTTGGCTAAGCTAAACCTGACTTGGATTGTGGAGGAAAAATGTAATCTTCAGATACCGGTGCTAAGTAACTCAAAAGAAGATGAATCTAAATTGTTTATGATATGCTTCAAATAAATAATGAAACTTATTCTGAGAAAGAAGTTTGTGTTGATAAAGACTTTTTGGGGAACCAGTGTTTCAGACCCAGTCTGGTTAGGTTTGCTGCCTTTGCCGCCGAACCCCCGAGTGCTTGGAGAGACAGGCAGACAGACGGAAGGAGTCACCGGGAACATCCCTGGCTCACCAGTGTTCTGCCCCAGCTTCTGGAAGCAGCTTTGAAAGACCTGCAAGAGCCTGCGGGGCTGAACGTGGCCACCGAACCATTTCCAGCCTCTTGCACATCTGCCAGGATACGACGGTCCCTTCGATTTCTGGACTATTGATGTTTGAAGGGAGCGAGTTCGTCAAGCAGCCTATTGGCTTATGTGGACCTTGGAAAGACGCCACACCTTGGGGTGTCATTGTCGTTCTTCCATTTTCTTCCAGCAAACTCACTCACAGTTACTGACTAAGGCCCTGTCTGAAGAGAAGTCGCGGGCTGGAGCTGGACCTGCCATCGTGAGTAAAACATAAGGTCTCCGCCCCTGGAATTTTATGCTGGCGGAGCTGGAGACACAGACACGAACAGGGGCAGGTGATCCCAGTGCCGATGCCCCAGGGAAGGCTGGCTGGGTTGAGGACCGACAGGCCCCGCTCGAGCCCAGCGCCAGGCTGGCTTGTCAGAGAAGAGGGCCTCGAAGCAGAGGCGTGAAGACAGAAGAACGTTCCAGACCGAGGGAACAGCACGGACAAAGGCATTAGGAGGAGGAAGAATCCCACGTCCAGCCGCTAGGCTGTCAGAGGGCTGGAGTGCGAGGGACCAGGGAAGGGTGGCGGCGGGTGAGGGCGGAGAGGGGGGCTGAGCCCAGCCACGCAGGCCAGGGCCGTGCAGACCCGGGCCACAGACCTGTGGCTGCCGTGGGGGACGTGTGGGGGGCGGACCGCGGAAGGAAAGGAGACCGCTGCAGGGGTCCGTGTCCGGGACATGGTGAGGGCGGCGTGGACAGCAGCAGGGGCCAAGGAGATGGGGGAAGTGCCCCGGAGATCACCTTTCGCGATTGCTGATGGACCGAGTGTGCAGGGAGACTCGCATCAAAGGAGACTCCGAGTTTGTGGAGCCGGTGCCATTCAGAGGAAGAGGGGACACTGGGGACGAGCTCAGAGAGCAGCCGATTGCCTGGGTTCGAATCCTGGCTGTGCCGCAGACGAGTCATGTCGCCTTGGACCAGCCTCGTACCTCTCTGTGTCTCCTCCCCCCGAAGTGGGGCTCAGAACAGTACCGGCCTCCTAGGGCGGGCTTTGAGGATTAAATGGGCAGATAGGGGTAAAGCACAAGTAAATATGGAATTGTTACGGGGGGGGGGGGGTCAGCTTGGGAGGAAATAACAGGTACGTGAGGCCTAAAAGCAGACACTGAGTGTACGAGACCAGTGTTCGGAGTCGAAGTCTGGGCTGGGCTGACAAACGTGAGAGCCGTTCTCGTGAGAGGGAAAGAAAGGAGCGTTTCCCGTTTAGAAGCACCCGCGGTGCGGGGGTCAGGCGAGGGGCTGGCGGGCGACGGAGGGAGACGCAAGCCGGGCGGCGAGAAGCCCCGGGGACGCGGCCAGGAGCCAACAGAAGGCGGGAGTCTGGCCGGGTTGACCGGGCACAGGCTTCCGAGAGCTCAGGGTTTCTTCTGACTGTTTAATCTGCGTTTCATGGAAAGCCGGACCCAAACGGCTCCCCTAACCTCTGAGTCACACTGACCTCCTACTCCAGCCCAACACCCCGCTCCGTTACACACCCCAGGGCCCTTGCTCTGAGGCCCCCGATGAGACCAGTTTATCTAGAAAAGAACAGGAGGCAAGTACGGATCTTCTCTCACTTGAGCAAGACAAGAAGAAACGCGTACATTGTCTCTGAGCCGCTCGGAGGCACTTCAGAGGAAGCCATGACGTCCCTCCCCGCTCCCTGCCCGCAGGCGCGGGGGCTCCCAGCCCTGCTCCCCGACCTGTCGGGGTGCCCTTCCTCGCCTCTCCCAGCTGCGGGGGGGTTTGCTGCAAGTAGCCGGGCTTCCTTGGCTCGCAGCTGCGGGGCGCGATCTCTGCCTTCATAGTCACATCCCTTCCTGTGACTCCGTTGTCACCTGGCTGTCTGCTAAGGACAGATGTCATGCTGGGTTTGGGGCCCACTCCGTCTGGTCTGACCTCCGCTTCATTAAGTACATGTCAGTGAACTTCTACCCGAGGAAGGTCGCAGCGTGCAGCACTACGGGCCGGGCCTGCCTCGTATCTTCTTGGAGGGACACAACTCAACCCCGAACACTCGCCTCCCGTGACCATGTTCCATCAGAGCCTTTTACAATAAGCTTTCTTTGGTTTGGAAAACCATGTTTTACTAGAAAAATGGAATGAGAAGTCTCACATCTTCTAAGCTGTGATTGTTTGTTTGTTTGTTTGAGTCTGTTTTTCCTTCTATCGTAAACCCGCGAGACCCAGCAGACCGTTTGGACATTGACCAGAGAGCTACCATTTCTCCTCAGCATTTCAAGAGTTCCCGAGTCCTGGAGGTTGCTCTGAGCCATGGATTTGGAAGCTTAATGTTTGCATGCAGCCTCCGTGGGACTGCACGACGGGACGCGTGATTGGACATTACCTCACCCTCAAGCTGTACCTACAGCGGCAGCCCTGCTGGCTCTGAAGCGTTTGGCTTTAACTAGTTTCGTGTCAACAGGATTGGCGCCTTCTCTTTCATTCGTTCTTCTGAATGTGAATGTTTGACTTCTTGCAAAGCCAGTGCACTTTGCATGGAGAAATGGGTACGACAAGCCTTCATGGTCAAGGACAGACCGGCCTCTCTCAGGGCGGTGGCAGCAGACAGCTCCCAGCCGCCCACCGGCCACACCAGTGGCTTAAGGCATCAGGTGCGCTGATGATCTCCAGAGGAGAGTTCTAGAAGGTTAGAGAAAAAGGAGCGCCTGGGAGGCTCAGTTGGTTGACGTCTGTCTTCGGCTCCGGTCATGATCCCGGGGTCCTGGGATCCTGGGGCTCCCCGGTCGTGAGCGGGGAGCCGGTCTCTCCCTCTTCATCCCACACATGCTCTCTGTCACTGTTTCTCTCTCTCTCTCTCTCAAATAAATAAAATCCTTAAAAAACAAAGATCAGAGAAAACTATTGACATAAAAATGGTTCAGATGTGAGGCAGCTTCGTGATCAGAAGCAGAGGCTGATGAGACTGACCACTTGCTGGCCATGTGGACTCGGCAAGTTACTTCAGCATCAGTTCTTATCATTATCTACATATAGGATGTGTTACATCTGCCTCATAAGTTTTTGGTGAGGATTGAATGACTAATACAGGAAGCGTGCTTAGCACAGGACTTGGCACACGATAAGTCCAACCATTTTTTTTTTTAAGATTTATTGTTTGTTTGTTTGTTTGTTTAGAGCAGGGGGAGGAGCAGAAGGGGAGGGAGGGAACGAATCCCAACCAGACTCCGTGCTGAGCGGGTGCCCCATGCAAGGCTCCGTCTCGGGACCCTGCGGTCACGACCTGAGCAGCAACCGAGAGTTGGACGCTCAACGGGCCGGAGGTGCCCAGGCATCCCAAGTTGCAACGATGGTTGATGTCAAGAGCTCCTGTGAATCTCTCTCCTCCCTTTATTTCAATAGTGCTTGCTTTAATTTATTTTCCAGCTGGTTTCAGGATCATTGTCCCTCTGGGGGCATCTGAAGGTCAAGTTTGAAAAAAAGGAAGCAACATACAGTGTTTAAGGGATACACATGGAAATCTGATCAAACGTGGTGTTTTTGGAAATATAAAAAGTTTGCCAAGTATTTGTGTCCTACACTAGCATGACACTTTGCTAGGGAGTTAGGGTTAGTGCGAAGAGCCGAAGTCAAGCATGGATTAGTCGTTCAAATGTAAGGAAGGAAGCCCTGCCATCAGCAGGCCATGCGAATCGTTCCTTCGGTCTGTAACAATGCCGGCATTCCTGAAACGCTGAGGTCATCATCAAATTCTTCCTCCACCTCCCACGAAAGCATCTGTGACTTGTTTACTCATTTCCCTTTTGTCTTCTGGGCAGCTGAGAATGAAACAGAGCCGTGGTTCTCAACCTCGAGCCCTAGAATCGTCTGGAGGGCTTGTTAAAACACAGATCCGGAGTTGTAGCCCCAGAACTGTTGGCTCAGTGAGACTGGGTGGGACCTGAGAATCTGCATCTCTGACAAGTTCCCAGGCGACACTGCTGGGCTGATCCAGAGTCTGCGCTCCGAGAACCACTAGCTGGAGTCCGGGGAGGCTCTGTGACGTGCTGGAGGGCACAGGGCAGTTCAGAGACAAGCCGGGGGTTGGCGGGAGGCGGGTGCCGCATCCTCCGCTGTCCTCGGGAGCAGAGTTCTGTGAAGCAAATCATTTCTCTGAAATCGAGTTTCTTCCATTTTTTAAATGGGAATAATGAAATCTACTCTGTTAAGGTCATTTTAAGACTGAAATAAGTTGTCTGTAAAGCACTTTGTTCACTGCCTGGCATGTGCTTGTTTAAGAGTCTGTTAATGTCTTTTACTCTAAGATGTTTTTTCGAAGGTCATGGAAATATTGTTGAATGTTCTGAGCAAGCAACTCTAGCACCTGAATTCTACCGCTTCCTGAAATACCTGAAACAGCCTGAAAAAGTTCACCAACATTCTGCTTCAGAATCTCCGTGCCATTTTTCAAGTGTGTGTGTGTGTGTGTGTATGTGTGTGTGTGTTGCCTTTTTTCTTTTAATTAAACAAGGAGTTCCTCCCCATTCAATTCTTACTAGGTGGCACATTACATAACGGACTGGGAATTTCAACCTTCTCTAATCGTGCGCGTTGGAATTTCAGCATATTTTGATGTGTAGATAGCAGAGGGCCGTGCAAAGGTCACAGCTAGAATGGAAACCCCTTTCATGAGCCCCTGGAATCTTTATTTCTGAAGAATATGTTCAACATGTCTGATGCGTGACCCGGTCATACGCGTTTGAAGGAATGCCCAGGTAGAGACCGTACGTCTCAAGAAGGACAGGAGTGGGCTGGGGTGGTCATGACCACGTTCGAGTTCAGAGCTGCTGCTGACCTGGGTTGAGCAGATTCTCCAATTGTCTTAAACCCCGGAGTCTTGCATGTGAAATGGGTGCGTCTTACTCCTCCGGGCTGTCACGCAGGCTCTTTTTTTTTTTTTAAAGATTTTTTATTTATTTATTTGACAGAGAGAAATCACAAGTAGATGGAGAGGCAGGCAGAGAGAGAGAGAGGGAAGCAGGCTCCCCACTGAGCAGAGAGCCCGATGCGGGGCTCGATCCCAGGACCCTGAGATCATGACCTGAGCCAAAGGCAGCGGCTTAACCCACTGAGCCACCCAGGCGCCCTGTCACGAAAGTTCTATTAGGACGTATGCAGCGTCTCTCACAGGGCTGGGCCTGCAACCCTCTCGTGCTCTGATACGGGGGAGTTTTCCGTGGCCCAACACGTATGGTGGACCGGTAAGATCGCCACAGATGTCCCTGGATGGATAGACCTGAAATGAAACCACTGGACTCTAGGAACCCATAAAGTATTCATTAAGCCTCAGAGAAAGAGGATTCTCCAAAGATTTGTGGACACGACTACTTTCTTACCGATGCCTTGAGATCAGACAGAGTCACAACTAGTTTCGAACCTGTTACGGTCGCTCTGGTAGAATGAAAACTCTTTGTTTTGGAGGCTTTAAGACTGGACAATGTTCGGTTGCATCGAAGCAAATTGTTCTATCTCATCTACCGAATTAGCAGGTCATTATTTTCTAACAATGACATTGATTTCCCATTCACTGGCATGTGACGAGAGGATGTCCTGTCATGGAAACAGTAAACACTTCAGGGGAGCCTAAACGACACATTAGCACCAGACGACAGAGATGTTAGTCGGCAACAGGACAGGACAATCAGCTTAGGAGGAAAACAGCATGACCGTGAAGACGCGCTTTGCTTCAGCGTGAGGAAACGCCGTGGGGATCCGTGCGCCCTCACATTTGTCTCAGCATCTCCGTGGCTGTTCTGTGGTCTTGTAAGCCGTTTTGAGAGATTTTATTCTTTCGGCAGGGAAGGTGGTTTTTCCCAGCTTACTGACATGCTCCCCATGTGTGTGTTTAAAATTAGTGTCGTGGCGTCTTCCATTTGGCGGTGGGGCTCCCGGAAGGGCATCTGTCAGCCGCAACCGCACATCTGTCAAACCAGGCTTGAGAACAGACTGTCCTAATGGGTTTTCACCTGCGGATCCTTTGGTGTGGGGTTCCCCAAGGACAGTGGTCAGCATTCACTAAAGCACCGGGAAGCCTGCAAACCAGTTACTTCTGTGTGAGATGCAGGAAGGAGCTTTGTGTTATCGCTTGAAAACCAAGAGGATCCGGGAAATTCTCACCTTCTTATTGCTTTTATGCAGAGACCACTTTGAAGCGAATATTCTGGGGCGCCTGGGGGGCTCGGTCAGTTAAGCATCTGCCTTCGACTCAGGTCATGGTCCACGGTCCTGGGATCGAGTCCCGCGTTGGGCCCCCTGCTCAGCACGAAGCCTGCTTCCCCTCTGCCTGCTGCTCCCCTACTTGTGCGCCCGCTCTCTCTCTCAAATAAATCTATAAAATAAGATAAAATAAAGCAAATATTCTTCAGAGTCACTGGGATTAGCACAGCGTATTCCTCTAGAGAACAAATGTTTTGTAGTTCCAACCTGTTACACAGCAGGGGAGAAGAGAGAGCCCTTTCTGCACACGCGTCCAACGTCATAGTTCTCACGTCTGGGGACAGAGCCTGGGGAACCCCTCCTGCAGGGAGAGGACGGTGTTGCGAATTATAGGTTCGTTATGCTTCTAACGCGCAGGCACATATGCTTGGCATGCAAGCAAAGACGTCATTCTGAGCTAGTGGCACTTTCAGACATTTCCTTCCAGGTGGGACACCGAGGGACGATCCGCGATTACCCGGGCTTCAGCCCGTCTGTGGATGCAGAAGCGATTCGGAAGGCGATCAGAGGAATCGGTGAGCTCGACTCTGCGGTTGTTCTCGTCACCTTGAAGCAAATCAGGAAAGTTACAATTTAAAAATTGCATTGGTTCAGTTTGCCCAACTTGGGTTACTCAACCAGTGAAATCGTAAGGGACTTTTTAAAACTTGTGGAATAATGGGGTGCCTGGGTGGCCCAAGTCCGTGAAGCCTCTGACTCTTGATTTCAGCTCAGGTCATGATCTTGGGGTCATGAGATCAAGCTCGGCATTAGGCTTCATGCTGGGTGTGGAGCCCATTTCAGATTTTCTCTTTTTCTCTCCCTCTGCCCCCGCCTCCAAAAATAAAAAATTTTGAAATAGTGAGAAAAAAGTGCATAGGGTGCCCAGTTCTACTAAATCTTAATATTTACCATATTTACTTGCTGTAAAACAATACATCACCATCACTGCTACCAAAAACTGTGATCATCATAATAAATCGTTACAGATACCGTTCCTGCTGATGCTTTCTGGATCTCTTTCCCACCCCATTTTCTAGAGATAAGACACCATCCTAGAGTAGAGTTTATTCCCGTGGAACTTTTAATTCCCTAACTACATATGCACGCGCGTAGAGTTTTGCATGGCCTCAAGCCGTGTAAACTGGGATGATACCGTGTGATGCAGGTACACTCTTCAGCAACTTCTTGTATCCCTTAACATGTTGTCTTTGAGAATCACCCGTGTTGGTATGTTCAGCTCTAGTTCATTAACACGACTTGCATAGTGTCTATTGAATCATTATATTGTAAGATGGGGTATTGATGGGACATTTAAGTCGCCTACAATTCTTTTCTATTCCAGTATGAACTGCTGCGTTGCATATCCCTGCTTACGTCTTGTGCACGTTTGCTTCCATTTCTCGAGCATATAGCAAAGGGAATTCGAGGTTGGAGATGTTCATCTTCAAATGAACTAGACATTTTGCCAAACTGCTTTCTATAATGAATATGCAAATGAGCATTCCTGCCAGCAGTACGGGAGACTCTCTCGCTCCGCATTCTCCCCGGCACTCGCTAAAGTCAGACTCTTCTGGTTTCCCCACTGAGTGGGTCTAGAATTGTATCTCATCTTGTATGTGTGTTTGCTTCCTCTCTCCTCCCTGTCCCCCAGGACTGAAAGTCTCCTTTCTGGATCATCTGCTGCTTCTACGAATTATGTCTTCTTATGTTTTATCCATTTGTCAGTTGGACTGTCTTCTTCATGACTGGCAAGATTGTGTTTTTTTATAAATTCTGGATACAGAGTAAAAAAAATGTTACAGTCCATGAAAATATCTTCTCCTACTCTGTCGTTTTCTTTTAACATCGGTTCTAGTAACTTCTATTGCCTAGAAATCTTGAACAGCAGGGAAACAAGTTTACCAGTATTTTTCCCATGTGCCTTTTTCTATAATGAGCTCATAAAGATATTCTCCTGTATTTTCTTCCCAGAGTTTTACAGTCTTATTGTTCACTTTGGGATTTTCCATCTACCTGGAATTAATGTTTGTGTAGTTTATTTAAAGGCACCTAATTTTTTATCTCACATGGCTAGTTGACAGTCCCAGCACAATTTACTGAAGAGCACCCCCTTTGCACACTGAGTGGTAAGGCCACTTTCGTCTTCTACGTCTCTCTGTCTCTGCTTTCTGTTACGCTCCATTGGTCTGTTTGTCCGTCCCTGTCTCCGTGTCACCCTGTCATAAGGACTACTCGAATTTTATAATTAGTGTTGAGTAAGACAAGAGCTTCTCTTGGCCCTTTGGACCACTTCCCCTTCCCCCCATACCTGAGTATTAGGGTCAGTCTGTCAAGTTCCATGAAATATCCTCCTTGGGTTTTTATATCAGTGTAATATTATCTCGTTTCTGTCATTTGGGTTTCTTTTTTCTTTTTTTCTGCTTTTAAATGGCAATTATTTCTTCATTTATCTCTATGCCTTCCTCATTTATGCTCCGTGTTGAGAGATTACTCCATGAGAGGTTGATGTCAAATCGAATGGAATAATAGTCTTCCATTCTAATGCTTGTCTTTTTTTTCTTTTTTTTTTTTTAAAAAAGATGTTATTTATTTATTTGACAGACAGAGATCACAAGTAGGCAGAGGCAGGCAGAGAGAGAGGAGGAAGCAGGCTCCCCACTGAGCAGAGAGCCCGATGTGGGGCTCGATACCAGGACCCTGAGATCATGACCCGAGCCTCAGGCAGAGGCTTTAACCCAGTGAGCCACCCAGGCGCCCCTGTTTGTCTTTTCTTCCTTAGTGTTACGTTTCTTCATGCATTTTTGCATTTGGGGTTGCAGACCTACTCCGAGATGCTTGTGAGGACCAAAACTGATGTGTTCTAGGTCCAGAACCAGGTGTCATCATTGTATTTGCATTAGGGATGTGTCAGAGCCCGTCTCTGAAACCACGAGACAGCTTGTTTTAGCTTCTGGTCCTAAGTGTGTGAGAAACGAAGAGAAGAAGCACCTCCTCGTATACAAGCTTCACACAGCTATCGGTGGGGGGGGTGGTTACGTCTGGAGTCTGGGCCGGGTTAGATCTGGAGTCTAGGGGCATATGGCATAGAGATGCCGAGAGAGGGTAGAAGATGAGAACAGAGACCTGGGCAGGAGCTATACCATTAGGGTTTCACCCAAGGGACGGACGTGCTCAGGCACATTTTAAAGAACTTACCGAGGCGATCATGTCCGTATGAATTGTCAGGGCCCAAATCAGGAGGCCGGTGTGTGCGCACCGGTGAGGTGTGCGCAGGGGCAGAGGAGGGGCAGATTCGAGAGATGCAGATGGTCGCTACAATGTAGGGGTGCAGAGAAGAAGGGATGTAGGATGACTGCCAGGGTTTGGTTGGGCGACTCCATCCGAGTGATGCCACGGGTGAGCGAGCACGGAATGAGAGTCGAGGCAGAGAAGAAAGAATAAATTCGACCCGGAGCATCCGGTTCTGAGATACTTGTGCACTTGGCTGTGCTCAGTCGTGTGCCAACTCAGATGCCAGTAGAGGTTCAAACTGACCATCGGACTCATGGGACACAGCTAGGCTCTGATCTAGCTCTGTGCTTACTTAACACTATGAAAGAAAGCAAGACCAGCGTTCCGGGGGGTGGGCGGCAGGACCTTTCATGGAGGCCCAGCAGCTAACCGAGCACACTGTTTGTTTTGCCCTATCCCTGCTGTAGAGCATGTACCAGGGCCACTGGCCCGTGTAGCCGTGGGGGGGGGGGGGGGGGGGTCACCTCAACACCGAGAACTTGAGCCTGGAGTTCCCGCCAATCTTCTGTGCCGTTCTAATCGTGCAGGCCCCAGACACACGCCAGCTCACGCCCCCCAACCCAGGGCGAGTGCTCTCCTGCAAAGGAGGCAGACACAGCTTCCCTCACTAGCTTCCTACTGGAATCCCCGAGAAAACTGTGACCTCGAGGGCGTCCTCCAGCAGGCCAGCATCCCACCGATACCGCCAGCCGGCGCCAAAGCACATGGGTCTGGGATGCCTGAAAGAGACCCGGGCCGGAGAGGGAGACAAATGTTGGGGTCAGAGATTTGGGTTCCCATTCTTGCGACACCACTTAAAAGTGGCATGACTTGGGCACGTGACATAACCTTTCTAATTAGGAGTGTTTTCATCTTTGGAACGACTTCCTCATACTCACTGCCCAGAGTTTTTGTGAATATTAACTATGACAGTGACTAAAAGGGGCCTAGAATACAGCAGGTTCTCAGAACACGTCAGTTCCTTTTTTCTAGAGAAAAAAAAAATTGGTATCAAGTATGGAGCGAGGAGAGAGCACAGGCGGTGAGACAGTAACTGACCTCATCACGGTGAGAGCAGCTCATCAGATTGAGAAGCCGTGCGTGGCTTGCACAACTCCCCCTGTCTGACGTACAGAGAGGGTATGTGGACCATGATCGCTCCCCCCAGCCGACCAAACTCTCCAAAATCACTTTGCTTTTCCAAAAGCTGGTGGAGAAATAAATATTCCAACCCGGTAAGAACGTGGAAATTAAAAATCAGAACGCTTTCCTCTCTGCATTTGTTTCAAGCCATTAATCATTTTTCTTTTGTTCACGACAGATATTAAGCACCTTTGGGTTGATGGCAAGTGAAATTGTTTTCCTTTCATTTAGGAACCGACGAGAAAGCACTCATCAACATTCTGACCGAAAGGACGAATGCACAGCGGCAGCTGATTGTGCGGGAATACCAAGCGGCATATGGAAAGGTATGATTGACAGGACAGCCAGCAAAGAGCTGATCACTGGGGACCAGGGATGCTCCCACGTGACTGCACCAGAGATCTTTTGTTTCAGGCCAAGTGGAACAGGAAGTACTGTGTGTACCCGGTCAGAGCCTGGCCTGCGAGTCCTAGCTGGCCCGTAACAGGCTGAATGGCCTTGATCATGTTATTTGATCTTTCTGGGCCCTCATTTTTTTACCTGTTGGATAAGGAGGGTGGCCTGAGACCGGCGGCTTTAAACCTGGACTGATTCTGCTCCCCAAAGGATATCTGGCAATGCCTTGAGACATTTTCATTATCACAGCTGGAGGGGAGAGGGATGTTTCTGGAACCCCGTGGGTGGAGTTCGGGGATGCTGCCGGAGAGGTTTCCACGCACGAGGGGACACACCCGCCAAGTGTTATCTGACCCGTTATCTGATAGGTCTTGTCTTAGATCACCTTTAATTTCTCTTCCAACTCTAAAATATCTTTGTAATTGTGGATTTAACTCACTCAGCCCACAAGAGCTTACTGTGCAGGAACGTACAAGGACGTTTGTGTTTTGTTCCACACGGTGTGTGCTCAGTAATAAACTGTGTCGGGAGACGACCTCGACATTGGAGATTCACTGGTCTAAAAATCAGACCCTTCTTTTTTATCATGGAGCTACCATTTTATTAGGAAGATAAGAAGTAAATAAATTCAGATATCGGTAAGTGCTCTGCAAGAATCCAAACGGGAAGATACGGCAGAGAGCGGCTGCGGAATGGCTCCTTGGAGTAGGGTGGGGAAGGCTTACCAGGATTATTCTCAACTACAGCACAACCATACCAAGGCTTCTGCCCTACTTGATCTGGGGAAGAGCATTTCAGACAGACGTTACAACACGTGCAAAAGCCCTGAGTCAAAAACGAACTGGGACCATTTAAGAAACGAAAAGACTTTCCATACGGCGGGAGTGTGGCGCGTACGGGGAGCGGATGGGAAAGATGGGGCTGGAGGGGGCTAGAGTGAGCTGGGCTTTGTGGTCGTGGTACACAGTTTGGGTTTTATTCTAAGAACAAAAGAGAATCATTGCAAGTCTGTAAGCAAGGGAATACTATAAGGCTAATTTATATATTTTTTAATTTATGTTAGCTTCTGTGGCTCACAAACCAGGGAGGGAAAAGTGTGGTAACAGGGCAGTCAGGCTGTTGAGATCAGGTGAGAGCCGAGGTGTAGAGACCCTCCAGGGGCGACTCAGGCGTCACTCCTGACTGTCCTCCGAGCTCCCAGACCCCCTTAAGAAACACCCCTCTTCATGCTTAACCTTCACACTTTACCAGATACTTAACATATTTTATTGAAATTTTATCTTTGAATATTTCTGGCTTTCGAAGGAGTGCCCTAGGAGTGTGCTAGGAGTGCGCACTGTGTCCAACTCGCCTTTAAATGCCGAGCACACAGCAGGAGCCCAGGAAACACCCGTCAAATTAAATTAATTGCCAGCGTCTCCACGAGGCCAGACACTCACGTGTAGGAACATGAACCATCCGTTGGCCTGTCAGGATTTTCTGAATACGGAGGAAGGGGGCGCGTTTCTCACAGTGAGAAGGATTGAGAACAGGTGAATCGAGAGTCGGTTGTAAGGGCGTGGGCTGAGGGCAGGTGGTCGCAAGAGTTCAGCATTTAGAGAGGAAACAGCCCAGCCGGTGGCCGCAGAATTAGGAACACTTGGGCTCCAACCATGTTTCCTCCGCCGCCTCACTGGGTCCCCCTGGTGGCCGGTGGGTGTTGGTACGTGTCCGCGTTGTCCCCGTGGTCTGGGAGGCCGCCCGCCTCTGTCTCAGCTGAAAATAATGAAAAGCAAGAAAAACAATAATCCACTAACATCCTTTAAATATTGACAATAAAAACCATCTAACCTGCCTTCAAGAGGAGGAGATGGGCTGCACCTATGTGGGCAAACAGGCCCAGAGGACACGCAGAACGCCGGCCCCATTACATTTAGGGTTTCCCCTGCTGGTGTTGCCACAAAGCCGCTTTGCTGCCTCGTGGCTCCACAGTCCCAGCAGAGGCAGGCGACCAGCTGCTGTCCCCTCCTTCCCTCTTGTCCCCAGGGCTCTCTGGCAGTCACTGAGAAGCAGCTACTCGTGAAGCCGGGGTGAATGGTAGGGTCCCCTTCCTCGTCTTCTTCCCCGACCGCAAGCCAGGTACTGAGAGCGCCTGGGGCCGAGGAAATGCATTCTTGATGCACAGTCCCTGTCTGTGGCGCTTACGGAAGTCCCGCCACTGGCTTTCCGTCAGAAACCCCGTAAGACAGACGTCTTGGCAGCGGTCACGGAGCGCAGACTGCTGTCCATGGGAATAGTTCGCCGTTTCG
This sequence comes from Mustela lutreola, assembly GCF_030435805.1. Classification (NCBI taxonomy): domain Eukaryota; kingdom Metazoa; phylum Chordata; class Mammalia; order Carnivora; family Mustelidae; genus Mustela; species Mustela lutreola. The sequence goes on along the minus strand of NC_081290.1, from coordinate 4,317,228 downwards.
GTTCACTCCCGTGGATGGGCAGGTTTTGTCTGCGTTGGTGCATTCGCTTACCTTTCATGACCTGACTTTGTAGAAAGAGAAAGGAAAAGTATTTCATGCTTTCCCCGGTGGGTTTTTATTGTAGGCACTGAAAGACGACTTGAAAGGCGATCTCTCCGGCCACTTCAGGCAGCTCACGGTGGCCCTCGTGACTCCTCCGGCTGTGTTTGATGCGAAGCAGCTGAAGAAATCCATGAAGGTAGGAGCCCGGTCGGCGCCGTTTCTGCCCGAGATCTGACTGTGTCGTCAAGAACAGGGACTTCCGTCCGGTGCGCACGGGAGACGTGGGTATGAATAGGGTAAATCTGGGTGTCGTTCTGATGCTGTCCAAGAGGAAGAACAGTCCCGAAGCGGGGACGGGCTGCGGAACCTGGAGCCCACGTGTTCCTGGGCTGAAAGGATCGTCATATCCTAATTTCGTTTCTGCGGCTTTTCACCCACAGAGTCAGATCCTCCACTTTGTTGTCATTGAGAGTAAATGGTGCCACCATCAACCCCATTGCTTAGGTCAGAAAAACCAGGATTATCTTTGATCCCTTGCGTTCCCTCACGCTTCATAGCTCCCCGAATCTGTCAGCAAGTCCGTGTGCTCCGTCCCCAGATCTGTGTGCGAGTCTGTCTGTGCAGATGTGTGCGTGTCTCTCGGAACCCGCCGCTGCCATTCCGGCTCCACCAGCAGCGGCTCTGACTGGCCCCACCGGCACCTTCCCGGCCGGTCCCTGCGTCTGCTTCTGCCCACCCGGAATCCCCTCACCACAGAAGAGCCAGAACTATGTTTATGGAGTGATTTTTCGAGCTATGCTGCTCACAGCCTACATCTCCAGGGGTCTTGAAAGCGCCAAGTCCCAGCTTCTTTCCATGACCTTCATCACCCGTCAGTCTGGCTCCTTCCTGGCTCCGTGAATTTTTAAAAATTCTCTCTGTGTCAGGCAGGGTTTCCCAGAGACGCCGAAGCAGCCGGCGGGGACTTAGGCGGCGAGGTTTACTGCGAGGGTGGGTTACATAGTTAAGGATCTGACGAGGCAACCCCGGAGTCTGTAGGGGCTACTAGGAAGGGGCGTGGGGGACTCGTAGCAAAGCGGGAGCTGCGGCCCACAGGTGGGACTTCTTCTTCTTCAGAGAAGCCTCTGCGCTGCTCTTGAGGCCTTTAACTGACTAAACCGGGCCCACCTAAGCTATCTAAGATGATCTCCCTTGCTTAAAGACTGTAGTGATGTCCACAAAATACCTTCCCAGCAGCACCCAGGTTTGAGTGTGAGTAACCGAGGACTGTAGCCCGGCCGAGTCGATGAGGTTCCATGAAGCGCCCACCACACCTTCTCCTCCCCGCCCCCCGACTCCGTGCGCGGCTACACTGGCCTCCTCTGTGCTGCTTGAACATTCTAAGTTTATTCCCACCTTCAGGTCCTTATGCGTGATGGTTTTTCCATCTGGAATGTTTTCCCTCCGTGTATCTTCTATCAGCTCACTCAGTTTTATATTCTTAGTTATACCTGTCACCATCTAAAATTACCCCGGGGGGTGTATTTGTTGATCATTTGTTTGTCCATCCAGTTAGGAGGCAAAACTCCGTCATGGCAGGGACGTTCATCAGTCTTGGTCGTATCTCCTGTTCCAAGAGGAGAACCTGAAACGCAGTAGGTTGACATGTGTTGACGGGAAGGAAGGAGTCTAGGGCCGAGGCCTGAGCTGTCTTCTGCCTCCTTATCCGAGTCGGGAGAGACTGTCTCTTCCGTGGAGGACGCATGAGCCCCCAAGAAGGCAAGACGGAGTGAGACGCACCGGAGAGTTCCTGGGGGAGGCTCACGAGGGATAGAAAGGAGACAGAGCAGGGCGGGTCGGGTGAATTGGGTGGAGCTCATGGCGGTTCGGGTCCGTCACACGTGGAAGGGGGTGCAGTCGGCTCGGACGGAACGAGCTTCCGTCTCCAGGCAGCCCTGGGAAGGCCGTGGCAGGCCGGCGGGGAGCTCCTGAGCTCCTGCCCTTTGGAGAAGTCCCGCCCTGGGCAGAAGCGGCCCAGCCCCAGGACGCCCTCCCTGTCCCCTGTCCGGCCACTCGCTGAGAGCAGCGTGGAGGGAGCGCGCGACCTCTTTGTCAACTGCGGGGCGCATCTGAAGCTCGGGCAACTGGGGCTACCCGCGGGATCTGCAGCAGAGTCTCCGAGCCATGCATTTCCCCCGCCCCATGGGGGACAGCTTAGCTGGTGGCATCATGAGGATTCGATTCACCAACAAGGATTAGAAAAATCTCCCTTTTGTGCAAAAGAAATCCAAAGCAGGTAGTGCGGCGCTGGGTGTCACAGCACAGCCCTTGTCAGGGACTCTGGTTCCTTCCGTCTTGGGGCTTCACCATCCCCGGCCTGTCCGTTCCGCTTGTTGGCTCGGGATGGGGCTCAGCACCCAGGCGTCACATCTTTATCCCATCAGGCAAAAAGACGGTCATGAGACCAAGGAGGGTTCATTTCCTCTCCTTACGGACTCTCGGAAACCGTACGTGGTACTTGATATGTGTTCTATGGGTCACAATTTATTACATGAATAAACTTAGTTCCACAGGAAGCTGAGTAACAGAGTATCTATTTGGGTAGCTGTGTGCTCAGTTAGAAATCGGAGGTTCTATTACTAAGGCAAGGGAAGTACAAGACATGAGGTCTGCTCAGTTTTGCTGGGAACCTAACACTGATCTAAAAATTAGTCTGTCTTTAAGTTAATCAGTTAGTTAATTAAAAAGGAGACATGCTGAGGGCAACTTGGAACCTCTGCCCCAAAGGGACAGAATTCAGCTTTAGTTCATAAGCTACACTGACCTTATTTGATCAAGTCCTAGTGGAAAAGGCCTTTCTTGGAGTCACTGCACAAGAGTGACCTCAGTATAACCAAGACTCAGGGTACCTGGTCCCCAAACCAACTAGGCCCATGACTTACATTATTAAGGCTTAAAAAATCTTCCTGGTTGAAGATGATACCTGCTGCCCTAGTGCATTAGCAGAAGGATGAACTCATTCAAGAGAACCGCAGGGCCCTCTCCGAACACAATGACGTGGTCGATAACTCATTTCTGATCTTTAATGATGTGGGCTTTTCCCTTACACCGTTTCTTCCTACAGTTCTTCAGCTGATTTTTACACTAGAGTGGGAAATTTTCTTGGACATTTTGATGTCAGTTTAGATGATCTGTCTTATTTTCATACTAGAATATATGAAAAAACAAGAAAACTGCTTTAGAGCAATATACCACCTTATGCTGATTTACAAAAATGTCTTTTTGTGCGCATAAAACAAGATACTAAGCCTGAAATGCATGGCATTAAGCTTTTCAAGTATTCTAAAAATAGATTTCCTTTTCCTTCTCAGGGCGCTGGCACCAGTGAGTGCGCGCTGATTGAAATCCTCACCACCAGAACGAGCAGGCAGCTGAAGGAGGTCTCGCAAGCCTACTACACAGGTGCGCGTGCGATCTGCTTATGTGACCCCGGTCTGCACACCGAGGAGCCCCCGCGGCTCTCCCCAGAAACCCACCGAGCTCTCCTTCACAAGGCATTTCGGTCGGGCAGGGTGTAAAAAGTAGGATACCCCCAGAACGGGCCAAGGTCTGTGGCTCTTCAGAGAATCTGGGAACAAGGTCTGAGCTAGAACTGCGGCGTCCCCATGCCGTCGACACTTCCCACGTAACACATTTCAGCTCTGGTGGATTTTGCTCTCAGCAGCCACTGCCTCATTGAATCAACTATTTTCACCAGAAAATAGTTGCCAGAGATTCAAATCATTCTATATTAATAGATTGGCTCGTGATTTGGGGCGTGGAACGTGAGACGGGCGGCGGAGAGCATGTGTTGAGCACGTGCATTCAGTGAAATCAGCTCCCGTCCTCGTAGTCTGTTCGCTGTGGGAAAAGGGGACAGTCCCTGCAGTGTGATTCCGGCGCTGACCCCCCAGGGTAGGCCGGCGACGCAGGTTACAGCGCAGTCCCCAGCGAGCGGCCCTCCCTGCAGACGCGGCCCTGGGTCAGCAGCCCCAGGCCATGCGCCCTTCTGCCCGAAGAGCTTCGAGGCCGGGGCTTCTCACCACTCCCTCGGTCAAGAGCTCACTAGCACGACTCACAGAACTCAAGAAAACACTACCCAGCTGGCCCATGAACCACAGGAGGGTTAGGGGCACTGACCCTCTGTATAGTTCAAAATACGTGTATAACTTTTTTTTTTTTAACGATTTTATTTATTGATTTGTCAGAGAGAGAGCACAAGTGGGGGAGCAGCAGGCAGAGGGAGACGCAGGCTCCCTACTGGGCAGGAAGCCCAAAGCAGGACTTGATCCCAGGACCCTGGGATTGTGACCTGAGCCAAAGGTAGCCGCTTAACTGACTGAACGACCCATTCACCCCTCAAAATACATATATAACTTCTGACCCTCCGCTAGCTTAAGTACTAATGGCCTGCTGTCGAAGCTTTACTGGTAACAGAAACAGTGGATTGACACAGAATTTGTATCTTGGATGAGTTATATACTATGTTCTCACAATAAACTAAGCTAGAAACAAAAAGAAGTTTCTAAGAAAATCAAAAAGAAGAGAAAATACATTTAAGAAATTGTGCCCCATTTATTGAAAAAACCCACGTATAGGCGGCATGTGCAGCTCCCACCCCCAGTGTTCAAGGGTCAGCCGCACTGACAATTACTGTTTCACTGTAAAGAGCAGAAATCAGGACCAGTCACATGAGGACGCGTAGCAGAGAGGTCTGCGAGCGTCCCAAACGCAGAGCTCCTGGTCCTCACGCTGTCTCCTTCCAGCGCATCGACACTTAGTTGCCAGCCAGGAAAACGCGTTGACCGTCGGTATCGTTTTTATCGAGGCTCGTCGCACTCGCACGGCTGACGGCACCACCGGCCACACGACTGTGCTCCGTCTCCAGCCTCCTCCTTCCCTGAGGCCAGGCTGATACCGTGTGGCTCAGAGCCCCGACCCTTCCAATGACAGGGTTGCTCTTTCTGGGGACACCAGCCACCACTCCGAGTCATCATGCTGGCATAAACTCAGGTGTGGTTTGCGGGACCTGCCACAAATAGCAAAGACATTCCTATTATTGGGGAAATTTGAAGGATTTAGAGGCTGCTTCCCAGGAACCAGGGCAAAGACCAGCCTGGATTCTGTACTGTGCTCCAGCCGCCTGGAACCCTCTCTGAGAACCAAAGGAGCACAGTTTCTATGTCGGTGTGTTAAAAAAACACTAAAATCATGCTGGAAGAGTTCCTATCTCCACAGAGTTCCTGCTATTAGATAATCTCATATCCCCTCTATAAGCATCTCTTGTTGATTTAAAAGGGCAGAAACATTTGTAGGACCACAGAGTTCTCCAGAAGGATGCAGGAGAGGTCGAATAGTCATGTGACGTCAGCTGCCTGTGAGTCACCAGCTCTTGGATGGAGCAGAAAATGGTTTTAAAATCAGTAGACATGGGATGCCTGGGTCCCACGTGGGATGCCTTAGGTCTGGATGCCTAAGTTGGTTAAGTGACTGCCTTCGGCTCAGGTCATGATCCTGGAGTCCTGGGACAGAGCCGTGCATCAGGTTCCCTGCTTGGCAGGGAGTCTGCTTCTCCCTCTGACCCTCCCCCTCCTCATGCTCTCTCTCTCAAATAAATAAATAAAATCTTTTAAAAATAAAAAACAAAATAAAAACAAAATCAGTAGAGCTGCACAGCACAGGCTCTGCAAGAGGAGCCACCACTGGTCAGCCCCCAAATATGTGAACACAACAATCGGTGTTTGTCACAGGAAACAGCACCTGTTTTTTTTTTTTTTTTCTGTTTTTTAATTTTTTATTTTTTATAAACATATATTTTTATCCCCAGGGGTACAGGTCTGTGAATCACCAGGTTTACACACTTCACAGCACTCACCAAAGCACATACCCTCCCCAATGTCCATAATCCCACCCCCTTCTCCCAACCCCCCTCCCCCCAGCAACCCTCAGTTTGTTTTGTGAGATTAAGAGTCACTTATGGTTTGTCTCCCTCCCAATCCCATCTTGTTTCATTTATTCTTCTCGTACCCACTTAAGCCCCCATGTTGCATCACCACTTCCTCATATCAGGGAGATCATATGATAGTTGTCTTTCTCTGCTTGCAGCACCTGTTTTTTAGGCAGCTTTCTCACTTTTGAGAGGTATCGCAGAATACAGTCTACCATATACATCACAGTTAAGGTTAGGCTTGATAAAACAGACGGTGGCTCGGGTGACATAAAAATGTCTTTCTCCCACACATAGAAGAAGTCGGAGACAGGCAGTTCCAGGACTGGTATGGAAACTCCTCAACACCTTCAGGAACCCAGGCCCCTTCTTGCTTCTGCCCATGCTGTCGCTAAGATGTAGTCCTTCTCCTAATGGTCCCAAAGTGGTTGCCTGGGCTCCAGGCATCAGTCTACACACCATGCAGGAGGATGGAGGAAGGCATGGGCCACCTTAAGGAGATTTCCCAGCGATGTCACATAGGTTTCCCTCCATTTCATTACCAAGAACTCATCGGGGAGCTGTGCCTACGGTACTAAACTAAGAGGCAAGCCGAGAATGCTGTCTTTAGGTTGTGGGCTGCACGTCTTGCTCAAGGATCGTGTTCTCTTATGGTGGAAGAATGAAATGGTGATCAGAAGACAAACTAGCGACTAGCGCCTTGCTCCCCCCCAACCCTGTGGCTTTTTCATGGCAATTCTTTCTGTTCTTCTGTATCTGCCACAACACACACTATGTAACAGTTACGAGAAGAGAATATCCCTATCAGAAGAGCACCAGGAAGTTAGAAAAAAGAGGCAGGATTTATTTTCTCACCTATTCCTTCCTTGCCAGTGTTGACATTTAAGCTTTTCTCTGTTTTGTAATAATGTTTTTTCACTTTGTCAAGACCTGCTATATTCTTATTTGGTTTCAGAATATAAGAAGAGTCTTGGAGACGACATTAGTTCTGAAACTTCTGGTGATTTCCGGAAAGCTCTGTTGACTTTGGCAGATGTAAGTTTTTATTTTCTATTGCTTAGCTGCCCGGTAAGCTGCATGCTCAAGAATCATTTTTAGGGAGTTTAAAAATAACCAAACGGAGACAAGGAGGCTGCAGTTTTCCTCGTGAAATGATTTGTTCATTTTACATTTTCATTTCTGGACTCCAAAGAATATAGTTTTCTCTTGTCGGCATTTAAATTAAGTCAGACGCTTGATACAGAAAAATTATCTTCAGAGATGGGTATATCAGTTTCCAGATTTAAAAAAAAAAAAAAAAAAAGCTTGCACAAATAAAAACAAACAAATGATTTGCTGCAAATTTCTCTCTGCCCCTTTGGAAGAGTTGCTAAACCATGGGTCAGTGTAGGACCAGATGAGGCCACACCGGGCTTTCTCTTCTGTGGAGGTTCAGGACTTCATAGTACAGGCGGCAAGGTCAAGTGTGAGGTACCACCACCGGTGTGTGTGAGGGAGGAAGTGATCTCAGCCCTATCCCGCTGGCCTCTTTCAGCCAATGTACACAGCTCCAGATGTGTGAGAAAATCCCGACACTGGCCTCAGCCTGGGCTGGAAACAGTAGTTGTCCCAGTGAGCCGCGGTCCCGTAGGAAACACTGTGTCCTTGTGATGGTTGCAGTTACTTCAAATGGTGAAAACTTTAAAGATGGGGTCTGCTGAGCAGAGAGCCCAATGTGGGACTCGATCTCAGGACCCTGGGATCACAACCTGAGCCAAAGGCAGAGGCTTTAACCCACTGAGCCACCCAGGTGCCCCAAAAGCAAAGTTTTTATGGCTGCATGTAGCTTGTCCAAATAAAGCTATAGTCAGAGCAGAAGCCTGGGAATCCCGGTTTTTTGGACTCGAAACACGTGCCCCGGAGCCATACTGCTCACTGCCTTCTGGCTGTTGTGTGCTCGTGCATGTGTGCAAATGGGTGTGCCGTCCTGCTCAGAGACCTCTGGGAGCATATGTTTGCGCAACGCCTCACAGATTTGGGCTTGCAGACCCCATCTTTTTAATATTCAGCATCTTTTCGTGTACTTTCTGAATCCGTGTGGATCTTTTGCCTATTTTTAATTAGGTTTTCATTGCTTTAAGTGAGTATGAGAAGCTTTTTATATATTTTGGATATAAGTGCGGCATTAAATATGTGTTTGCAAATATTTTTTCTCATTCCGTGGCTTATCTTTTCATCGCTTTAAGATCTTTGAGTTTTCAGGGCACCTGGGTGGCTCAATGGGTTGGGCCTCTGCCTTCAGCTCGGGTCATGATCTCGGAGTTCTGGGATTGAGTCCCGCATCGGGCTCTCTGCTCGGTGGGGAGCCTGCTTCCTCCTCTCTCTCTTTCTCTCTACTCTCTCTCAATCTCTCTCTGTGTGTGTGTGTGTGTGCCTACTTGTGATCTCTCTCTGTCAAAAAAATAAAATCTTTAAAAAAAAAAAAAAAAAGATCGTTGAGTTTTCAGAGGAAGAGACTAAGGCTCAGAAAATGGTGTGATTGGTACAAATTCCAGGGCTAGGGAGCAGCAGAGAGAGAACAGGAGCCGAGTGCCTGACTCCTCTGTGCGGCGTGGCTGCCCCTGGAGAAAAGCCTCTAAAATGCCCTGCTGACCAGAATACCGAGGGTTAGACTCTCCCGGCTTTAAAAGGGTTGCCTTCGTCTTCATCTTCCCCGTGCAGGGCAGAAGAGATGAAAGTCTGAAAGTGGACGAGCTGCTGGCCAAGAAAGACGCCCAGGTCAGTAGTAGAGCGAAGGCGACATCTCCGGTAACGGTTCTCCCCCTCGGCCGCCCTTCCGTTCGCGTGGCCCCGACGGAGGCCGTCCTCTCCTGTCCCACCTGGAGGAGAAGCCTGAAGGCTGGACATCGCCCAGCCCTAGCTCGCCCCCAGCCCCCACCCTCCACCCCCCACCCCCTACCCCCGGTGCTGGTTCTTCTTCTTCTGGCTCCAGCCTCCCCGACTCTCAGATCCCAGCCCGCTAACAGTGAGAGGCTCGTCGGTGTGTCCCTGACCTCGACAACCCAGGAAACCGCCCGCTCTTCTCATTCCCCCGACCCCTGCCAGGAGAGAGAGAGAGACGGAGAGGGAGAGTGTGTCCGTAATGCCGTGCTGAGTCTTCTTTCCCATCCAATAGATTCTCTATAATGCTGGGGAGAACCGATGGGGCACAGATGAAGACAAATTCACCGAGATCCTGTGTTTGAGGAGTTTTCCTCAACTGAAACTGAGTACGTGCTCACAGGACAACCCTTTTTCGCTTTGTGTTGTATTTGCAAATGTTTTGAGGTTTAATATACAAAATTCTGGGAAGTGAAGTTAAACATTGCAAAGGCTCTTCTATGTGCATATATATAAGCAATTCAGGAGCACACATGGGAGCTGTGTTCCAGCCCAAGGGAGAACTGAGCCAACTCTTCTCTTTCCTGGAGGCGGAGTACAGTGGCCGGCCACTGACCGGGAACAGGTGGGAGGGGGCAGCAGGGGGAAGGCCAGGGGGAGCCCTCTGGGGTAAGCGCAGTGGGGTGGAGGAGCCTGAAGCAGGGCTTCCAACACATCTCTTCCCTCGTGAGCCACTTTGCAGAAATAACAGGCACGGCCGTGTCCGTCAAATGTTGATAAGGATGTGACAGTCAATGGCGGAAAGGCGGCATCGTTCTTTCGGTCAGACCCGCTGGTCGGGGAGACTGCTGAGGAGCCACCTCCTCCCTCCTGTATCTCCCGAACCTTCTGGAAGCAAGAGCGCCCAGAAGCCCAGAACTCCATCGGCCGTGAGCGTCCCGCTGTGGCCTCCAGGCACGGTGGAGAGCACCCACAGCACGTGACTAGGCTTGTGCGGAGTCCATGGGGAACTGAGGAGGCACAAGGCTGTTCCCGTGACTTTTTAGTTCTGAGACTTTAGTTCTGAGTTCTTAATCTTGGCACAAAATGTCACTTATTTTATAAAATACTAGTAATAGTATATTATAGTTGCTTTATAAGTACCTTTATTTGAAAAGTAAAAACCAAACAATCCCCAATTTCTCTCCAAAGATTTTTAAGAATTTCTTAGGGAAAAATTGACTTGGCTTACAAAGTATGCCTCTGTCCTGGGTGGCCTCTAGGTTTTGCTTTTGGACAAAAACTGATCGAGACGTTACGTCTGGCAAGCTTGAATCGGCCGTGCTGCGCTAGGGAAGGGTTTACTCAGCAGACAGAAATCTGCATAAGCAGATAAAACATACTTGACCCAGGACCACACTATTGTTTCCCAAGTGCTCTAGAATTTCCAAGTAACCCACCTTTGGGTTAAATTAAATTGTTTTTAATTTAACCTTTCAAGCTATTTTAAATTCCATCAACCTGGGGATGGGGAGAGGGAAGAGAGAGAAAGATGATTGAAGGAAATGGCCTGTGAGGTTTGGGTTTTATTGTAGATCATTTTAAAAAAACGAGAACCAAAACTTCCATTTTCCGGCTTTGATGGTTTAAAGAAGGAGTTCTTGAGTTTGATGCTTAACTTGATTTGCTGTATATCAAATAAAAAACTGGAATGTATTCAAGTATGGTCAGCAGGAATGCCTTAAATATTTTTTTATGGTGCTGCTTTTTAGCATTTGACGAATACAGAAACATTAGCCAGAAGGACATTGAGGACAGCATAAAAGGAGAGCTGTCTGGGCATTTTGAAGACCTGCTTCTGGCTATAGGTAAGCTCTTCAGTGCATATAAACTGAGTTACTTCGCACTTGTTTTAAATCAACATGAAGCTTCACTCCTTTCTGGTAGGAATCCAGAGTGATCCAACCTTAGGCTCCCGTAGCTCCTAGCCCAGTCCCCAGGGCGCACGATATGCTCCACAAATGTTGTTAAATGGGTGCACGAAGAAGTTATCTTTTTGGGTTTTACTTTGCCTTTAAACTTTGTCACCGTGCTTAGATTAGTAAATTCTTGGAGAGATGAAAATATTACATTTCTCTTTGTTTTTTTAAGATTTTATTTATTTACTTGACAGAGAGAGACAGTGAGACAGAGAACACAAGTAGGGGGAGTGGGAGAGGGAGAAGCAGGCTTCCCTCAGAGCAGGATGCTGGATGCGGGGCCCAATTCCAGGACCCCGAAATCATGACCTGAGCCAAAGGCAGACGCTTAACCCACTGAGCCACCCAGGCACCCCCCCCCCCCAAACATTACTTTTCTATTGTCATTTTTACTGAGGCTTTTTGAAAATGGAGTCATTGAGTAATTTACTAAATTTAGTGATTGGCCCTCTTTGGCTATTTGGGGAAGATCTCCGTAGCCCCCAAAGCTGAGCCCAGGTCAGAACTCTAGGGCTCCCCGTCTTGGCCGAGCTACCCAGGAGTATCGAACAGAGAGTCCAGCGCAGACCGAAGCTGGTCCCAGAGCTATGGATTAACAGGCGGACACAAACACTGTTATATAAGGCGATCGCTCCCCCCCCCCCCCGGGAGGGCTCTGCAGTCTCCGGGCCCAAGTTCTTTATCAGCAGTCAGAGACGCTGGGAATGGGGCAAGCGTCCACCCCAGGGAGTTCTCAGTGTACGCGTAGGTGTTGCTCTGGGATCCGGAGACGAGCCAGCCGCTGCTGCGGGAGCTTCCTGGGCAGATAATTCCGTTTTCCCCTGACTAAAGATAATGACTGTGCTGAAGTTCCCTGTGAGCACAACGTGACGAGCCTTTGAAATTCAGGTGAAGCATTCACTGCTCCATCCTAAATAACACCGGCAGTCATGAGGGGGCTGAATAGTACGGTGAGGGTGACGCAGAGAGTCTTTTTAAAAAGCATATTACCGTAGATTAACTCAATTTCTATTCAATGGAACTGAACTTCCCTTTCCTCTTTGTAACAGTTCATTGTGCCAGAAACACGCCTGCCTTTTTAGCTGAAAGACTTCATCAGGCTTTAAAGGTGGGTCTGCGAGTTTCTCCCTGCAGGAGAATATTGAACTGTATTGCATCATACTGAGGGCATGTCCTGTTCCTTCCCTCCCTGGAGGAGTCCTCTTTTGTCTCGGAGGCTGACAGTGAATGTCCTAAGCATTCTAGGGACAGGTACAGTGAGGAGTTGACTAAATTATCTCCCCTACTTCACAGTCCATGAAGGCAGTAAAACTTGGTGTAGAACCTCAAACCTCAAGCCTGACCCATGCAGCCCAGTGGCCTCTCCAGCGTCTTTCTTAAAATCAGCCGAGTTGAGTCAGCAGCCTTTCATGCCATAGAAACCCTGCGCTTCCCCATCTGCTGCTGCTGCTAGATGATGAGGTCTCTGAGTACAGGCGTTTTTCTAGCTCTTTCTATCTCCAGGTCCTGGCCCTGAGCCTGGCACATTAGAAGATGCTTACTTCCGTCTCTTTACTGGACATTTCCTATGGAGGTGCCCATGTGCCTTCAAAGTTATGTCCAAAGTGAACACATCATGTCCCCCACCTCACCCCCACCGAGGGCTGTCCCGTGTCCCGTCGCTCAGTGACTAGCCTCGCCCGACTCTCTGGGGTTAGCCCGTTCCCCGCCCCCAGCCTTGCCCTCTATGCCTCGGCCCCCCGGGCCGTCTCTCTGTCCTTGACTAGCCAGCTGTCTTCCCACAGCGCAGTCTTTGCGTGTGTTGTCCTCTCTGCCGGGGATGGACCTCCTCCGGGTCGACCTCTGGTGGCTCCTTCTCATCTCTCAGGTCACCGGGCGAGAGGGGTCTTTCGCGACTGAACAGGAGGACTGGCTTCCTTTCGGTCACACTCCACTCCGTGGTTCTTGTGACTGTTTATATAACCAACGTGTTGATTTTCTTTCTGGTCCCTCCATCCTTGACAACGTAGCCTCCGTGCCAGCCGCGGTAGGATTAGAGCCGTCGGCTGCCTTATGCCCAGTGCGTGGAGCCGGGTCTGACATGTAGTAGATTTCTTCCTCTGGGGGGTTACTTCGGCCCCAGGTCAAACACTGCTTTCTCAGGCAGGCCCTTCCTAATCCGTGGTCTGCTTTCGGCCCTCCTGGCGTCCAGTCCCATAGGACTCAGTACCCCACGGGCTGGATTCCGTCGTGTGACCTTCACAGAACGGAAGGCCTGGCTCTCACTTCTGGTTTCAGCATTTGGCACGGTGGTGGCGTGGAGTAAGCGCTCAAAAAATATTTCTTGAATCTATGAACGATGAAGTTTGATGACAAGCGAGTGAAGAAGAGTGAGTCCCTGTGGCTGAATATTTTGTGCGCCGTGTCTGTTTCCCGCAAATACAGATCTGTATGTTGTCTTGTGACCCGGGACATTCGTCCTGTGGACACCTGTTTCTTCACAGGGTGCTGGAACCGATGAGTTCACTCTGAACCGAATCATGGTTTCCAGATCAGAAATGGACCTTTTGGACATTCGAGCGGAGTTTAAGAAGCATTATGGCTATTCCCTGTACTCGGCAATTAAAGTAAGTCTCCTGTTAAAAATAGCAGAATACATTTTGTCTTGCTCCACGCTCGTCTTGTATAATCCTTAAAACGGAGAGATATGTGACTGAGTTTTCTCTCTCCCTGTCAGTGCATAAATGTGTTTTCTGAGTTTAAAATAGTGATAACAAAATGTCTCCTAAAGATGGTGATTATTTTTAGCTCTAAAATCCCAGGCACATAATAGACACTTAACATTTTTTTTTTCAGGTTTAGTGGCCATTAACTGTTCTTCTTTTGTGCATTGTACTTGCAAGTTATTTACCTGTTTTGGATATTATGGTATTTTTATTTATTTCAGCTTTTCTTGATGACAAGAGAAGGAAAGGAAAATACACATTTTAAATTTCCTATTTTTACCACAAGTCTGGTTGACATACAATGTCATGTTAGTTTCAGCAGAGTCCAATTTCCTCTTGTTTTACGCAGGATACAGATGGTTCTGTACTTTGGGGCACATCTTATTTCAGTTTACAGTTTACAGGAACTTTCTCGTTCTTTTAACAGCGACATATCATTCTTTTATTTATATATTTGCACCTGCCATGTCAAGAGATGTTTCCAGTTTCTTGCTGTTATAAACAGTGTTGTGATACGCATACAAAGTTCCATCAGGTACAGGTGTATCAAAGGGATAAATTCTCGTGGGTCGGTGGGATTGCTGAGGCAGACGTAAGTACACTTGTAATCTCGGTAAACATTAGCAACCTTCTCTGTCTGCACATCACTGAATCAACTAGATTCATTCACAAAATCAAATCCTTTTTTTCTTTCAGCCAGAGCTTTTGTTTTTACACTAAACCTTTGCAGGAAACATACATGCTTACATTGGAATCAGGAACGTACTCAGAGAGGCAGCCCTCAGACTGCGCCCAGGGCTTAGCGAGGATTTCATCAGCTCCCGCTCAGTGCAGTTGAATCGATTCTGACACATTACGATAGTTTCAATCAACACGGGAAGATTTAATAACATTAACCATATTGTACTTACTAAGGCAGAAAAGTAGAATCATACATTTTATAAAGATTGCCCGTAACAAGGTTGAAACACAAGGCCTTCAGTTCACCCTCAGCAAATTAGAAAATTCAATTAACCATTAGTTCTCCTTCCCCCGATGGCTGGCTAATTGAGGCTTATATTAGGACACATCTAAGCTATGCATATCTTGATAGAAAAGAAAGATCCATTGCTAAAGAATTCAATATGTAATTTAAAATTACATGAGGTTTTTTCATTTCTATCACCTAATGTGCATGTTTTAAAAATGAAATGTTAAGGTTGGATTGGGAACAACAAAAAAAAAGAGAGCTTGAGCTAGATCAATAAGCGTGAAACAAATGAAAAAGGAAGTCAAAGACCTTTCTCCCCCCACCCAAATCCCAGGCTCACATAGACTCACAGGTGAACTTCACCAAACTCTCAAGGAATAGATATTCCTGTCTACACAGGTTGGACCAGAAAATAGGAAAAATGAAACCTGCCTAGTTAATTCCATGAATTTAGTATAATCTTGATTCCAAAGACAGAGGAAAAAGAAAATTGCATATTCATTTCATTTATGAACATAGATAGCAAAGAGTAAAATACTAACTGAATATATCAGTTTATTAAAAAAATAACACATCAAAATCAAGTGAGGTTTAGCCCAGGAATAAAAGGACGGCTCAGCATCAGAAAATTAATTAATGTGTTTGACCACATTCCACACATATAAAAGATAATTATATAATTATTTCAATCTTTGCAGAAAAAGCTTTTGAAAAGGATCAATACCTATTTATGATTAAAAAAAAAAAAGTCACCAAATTCAGAATAGAAGCAAACCTGGGCGCCTGGGTGGCTCAGTGGGTTAAGCCTCTGCCTTCAGCTCAGGTCATGATCTCAGGGTCCTGGGATCGAGCCCCGCATCGGGCTCTCTGCTCAGCAGGGAACCTGCTTCCTCTTCTCTCTCTCTGCCTGCCTCTCTGCCTACTTGTGATCTCTCTCTGTCAAATAAATAAATAAAATTTTTTTTAAAAAAAGAATAGAAGCAAACCTCCTTAAATTGATAAAGCTTCCATACCAACATATTACAGCAAACGCAGACGTATTATACTCAGTGGAGAAACTTTAGATGCAGTTCCTTTGAAATAGGGACCAGAACAACAATGCTCCCAACATACTAATAAATACTATACTACTACTACTACCAATATACCTAATACTATCTTACAGAGGACTAAGATCCTAGACAGTACTGGAAATGAAGAAAAAAAAATGTGTAAAGACTGAAACAGAAGAGTTGAAGCTTTCATTATTTTCAGTAAATACAACCATCTTTCTAGAAAAATCAATAGGAATTAGTTTATCATCACTAATAAAAATTCAGCAGTGTTGCCCAATAAAGACCAACCTGTAAAAATCAATAGTATCTCTTACACTGTCAAAATTAAGATACCATTCAAAATAGAAGTGAAAAACTATAAATTATCCAGGAATTCACTTGACCAAGACTACATAACTCTATGGAGAAGACGTTAAGACTGTCACAAAGGCCGTAACACATGTCAGTAAATGGAGAGATAGTGGATATGCACTTGAGTGATGTGATAGGATATTATAAAGGTGTCAGTTATTCGTCCAAGTCGCTGTGAATCAAATGGAATTTCAGTCAACATTCTAGCTGGGTTTCTTTGAGGAACTTGATTAAGTTACTGTAACATTGATATGGAGGAATGAAGAGTCATGACTAATCGACCGTAAATATAGAGCATAAAGGTAGGGAAAGGTCTCATTCTACTAGAAACTGACATAATACAAAGCAGTTATTAATCGTGTTAAGTGTCATTTTGGAATGAGAACAGACGCGTGAATCAATGGAACAGAATGGAGACCTCAAGACAAATGCAGTTGCTTCTGGAAACTCACAGTTTAGAGGGGGCACCACAAATCAGTAGAGGAAGGACAGATTATTTAGTAAAAATGTATTGGGAAACCTGGTTGGCTCTACAGCAAAGAATAAAACTGGATAACTACATCACTGGTAAACTGGAGATGAACTGAAAACCAAACTATAAAAGATAAAATTAGAAAGTTAATCCAAGAAAATGCAAGAATTACCCTTGTGACCCGGAAGCAGGGAAAAGAATTTTTAAACAACAAAAGCACAAATCACATTGCAAAAAAACAAGCAAACAAACAAATACACATTATTAGGTATAAAATATTAAATAATCTCATTACATTTCAATACTGATGAATAGGATCTTTTTGATCCTTAAATTTCCATGATTTGGGAACCAGAGTTCCATTTTGTACATCATCTGACCTTTGGTTCTGTCTTCCTCTGCCTTCTGCCCGTACTTTGGACATTTCTCCATTCACTAACACCTTCCCTAGGTGAGGGAGAGGGAGAATGCAGGTGAAAAACAAATGTATTTCTTACTATCTACTAGTAAGATATTAATACAAAATTGGGATGCAATTACATTTCCTTGGTAGTTTTCATTGAGCAAAGAAATTAAGTCGCTATTTAATAGATGGTACAACTCCAGGGTCTTTACTGGAAAAACACAGTGGCCGTCCTCAACTCATAGTCTCTGCGGAGATTTGAGGGTAGCATAAATAGTATAGTATGAGACAGCACACAGTGAAATACTAGATTGTGTACGGTACGGAGGACACTAACCTATGAATTGAGAGTAAAGAAGTTTGGGATTAGATAGGGAATGTTTCTTGGGCAGATGGGTCTTGATCCCGCCTTTCAGATTTACTAAACTCTTGTGGATGCCTCCTGTGGGCAGGTGCTATGTTGCTCGGCAGGGTCTCAAGTGAATGCTTTAGGATGTGCGTACGGTAAGGAAAGGTGGAAAGAAGCCGTAAGGCTCTTGATGGATTAAGGGGTCTGCCTTGGGGTTATCCAAGTGGTGAGATGAATTTAGTCAAAAGAGAGTTTGGAGAGCCCAGAATTTGTGTTTCCTTCATTCAGTTAAAAATTTTGCTGAATGTGTATTATGTGCCTGGCTCAGAGTTACAGTTACAAGCAAAAGGGGGAAAAAAAAGCTTCCTGCCCTTATGGAATCACAGAGGAATGTAAGATTACAACTATGTTAAATGTAAAGGAAAGAGATATTGTGCTGTAAGACCATATGATGAGAGAATCTGACCTATAGGAAAAGCTTCTAAGAGGAAGTTATGATTCAGATCGAAAAAGAACAGACCGGGGTTGCGGGGTCGGAGAGTCAGTAGAGCTTACTAACAGAAGGAAAAGGAATTTCAGTGGAAAGACCTCATGGTAAGGGAACATGATGGAAAGTAAGGCCTGCGGGACCAGATCACCCGGACCATTTGGGCAGGGTTTAAGGATTTTGTCTTTTGCCCAAAAACACTGGCACGTTTTCATTTTAAGTGTGTAGTGTCATGATCAGAAATGCATTTTTAAAAGATCCCTGTGACTACAGGGAATGAGTTGGACATAAGAAAGGAGATTCGGGGGTGCTGAGTTATCTTATTAGTCATACTGGAAGGACTGTGACTGGGTAATACGAAGTACTAATGCAAAGAGAACAAAGAATAAAGACTCAAAAGACATTTAGGAATTAAAACTTAGAGGACTTGATGCGCTATCTTGCTGTAAGGAACAAGAAAGAGAAGGGGCCACGGATGGCTCCTGGGTTCCTAACTTGGGATCAGATAGTGGTGCCATCCTCTGCAAGGTCAGGCTTTGGGTTTTCGTTTTTGTTTTCTTTTTCTTTTTTGAGAGTGAGAGAGAAAGTTCCTGAGTTTGGTTTTGTACTCATTGAGTTAGAGATGTCTTCAAAACTATCAGTAGAATTGTCGGGTCAGAAGTTCGTGGCATGAGATATACTTCCAGAGCCAGTAATGTTACAGAGTAGTTGGACATGCATGAAAACCCTCTCTGGAGAAAATCTAGATTGAGAAGAGAAGAAAGTTTAAAATTGAGATTTAAGGGCACCTGGGTGGCTCAGTGGGTTAAAGCCTCTGTCTTCAGCTCAGGTCATGATCCCAGGGTCCTGGGATCGAGCCTCACATCGGGCTCTCTGCTCAGCAGGGAACCTGCTTCCCTTCCTCTCTCTCTGCCTGCCTCTCTGCCTACTTGTGATCTCTGTCTGTCAAATAAATAAATAAAATCTTTAAAAAAAAAAATTGAGATTTAAGCGTTACTCACAGTTGATGACTGGGTAGCTGAAGATGAGCAAAAGAGACAAAGGAAAGGATGCTGGGGAGGAAGGAGGAACAGCCAGCTCTACTTACTGGCAAAGCAAGGGCCTGATGGACATGGTGGCCCTCGGACGTGATTCACAACGCAGGAAGAATGAACACCTTGTAGAATACAGTAGATGCATCTAGAACCAAGGAAACTAGCGACAAGAGATGCAAGCCTAGAGTTGATTTGTCACGGTCAGAATGGAAAAAGGAATAACTTAAAAAAACACTGCAAAGAAATGACTGACAGATGGCTTCAACGTGGAGGATAAGCGGTGAGGTCAAGGCTGGGAGAAGAGAGGACGGCTAGGAGCGCTGTTGAACCTATGCCGGCAGAGACATCGGTTTCTTGAGAGCAATTAATACAGCCTAATTAGGAAGACATAATTTCTATTCAAAGGTTCTGAAAATACATTGACTTTTTTCATGATGATAAAATGTCTAAAACGCCATATAAATAGAAGAGCTATTTTACTAGACGGCGTAAAGGCGTAGCGGTAGGAGAAAGGATGGACTTTGGTGTCAACCGCGGATCAGAGTTTAGATAGAGCTCTGTCGAGCGGCTTGGATGAGTTTTCTTGCCTAATGGATAGAACCACGAGAAATTGTTCGCAGCTTGGTCAGAGATGGCTAACGGGAGCTGTTTTAATACACAGAGTTGGTTTATCCGCGGTTCCGGAGATTATAACATATGGCAGTGCAAGCCTCCGAAAACCCAGCAGAGGAAGAACTGCAATCTGTATCGAACAGGAAAATGTATATTAATGCCTTTTGCATCTCATTGTGAAACGCTTCCTAACCTCTTCTCTCAGCGACCCTGTTCATTGCGTCCTTGCGTTCCTGCCAACTCTCGGACGTATCCCGATGTGAAACTTAAGCGAGAAGAAGTGCTCGCTCTTTAAGGTGCTGTGAATAAAATAAGAATAATGTGAGGGTGTTAGTCAGTCTAGATTAAAAGCCACGTTTTCCCTCTGGTGCTATGTAAAACGTTTACCTGTTTTGCACAGCAAATATGGCATCTTTGCACATGAAGCCTCAATCTCACGTGGTGTCTGTTGTGAACCACGCTGGGTTTTGGCTCGCTTTGGGGAGAGGGACTGAGACAAATCCTCTCTGGGAATGTAGGCTGTTCCAGTTTCCTAAGTCAGGCGAGGTCGCGTGGCGTGAAGGCATCAGGCTGTCTGGCTTTGAATCCTGCCTCTGCTGCTTATTCTCTAAAGGACTTGGAGCAAGGCTCCTAAACTCTGTTTTTCTCATCTCTCATTAAATGGACATATTTAGGGTACCTACCAGGTAGAGTTATAAGGGTTATAAGATTAGAGTAGTTAACTCCGAGAAGAGCAAGTGTTTGATATTAATATTATTAAAATTTGTGTTTGAAAAGTTTGAAAAGTTGTGTTGGGAAAGTAATATTATGTAGTGTTAGGTCATTGATGCCATCTTATTTTCTTGAACCCAAATTGAAATTTAATTGCAATGAGTGAGGAAGAATTTGAACATTCCATATTGTAAAGAAGAGGTGAGGCTGGAAAATAATCCCCCTCAGGTCTGAAGGAAGACGGACTCCAGGTGCGTCTTCCTGAATGAACTGGGTCGTGAGTCTCCCCCCAGTGAATTCCCTAGAGCCGTGAGATTTGATTCCGTTTTGGTCCCTCGTTATTTATGCTCCATCTGTCCTCTCCTGTTCCTTACAGTCGGATACTTCTGGAGACTATGAAGCCACACTCTTAAAGATCTGTGGAGGAGACGACTGAGTCCTGAAGCTCGTCTCTGAAGGTCGCTGTGCCCACGATGGGCCTTTCCAACAGCTACTCACTCCTTTCTCAGAGTATGAAAAGTAGAAGCAAGTGTACACAGCAGAGCGTTTTCCTAACCGACATGTCCATCATTCCATAGTAACAGCAAACAGTGATCACAGCAGAGCACGTCGGCATCCCGTACTGATTCATACATGAAATTTTTAAATGGTGTGAATGATCTGCTAATACAACACGAATTATTTTTCTGCTTAGGAAGCGAGAATCTTTGTAGAATTCTAACACATGAACTGTGTAATCAGACTCAATAAAAGTTGTTGCCTTTGTGAAAGGAAATGTGTCTGCTTGTTTTCAGCAAATGCCAACATTTGTGTTGTGCCTGGTCTCCAGCAATCAATGATATTTTAAAACTTATTTCTGTTATAAAAGCTGTTGCTGCTTTATCTATGCCCTTATTAATCGCATTTATCTCTAAGAAAAGACTAGAATGAGGCGGGGTGGGATCCTGGCCTGCTCTCGCTAGCTGTGATCACGCTCCAGGCGTGGCATCGCGGGAGAAGAGCTCAGCCCTCCAAAGCCATCTGCTGAGCCATGAGTCTAACCACTTCCCGTCAGAACGGCAAGCACGAACTGGAGTCGTTTCGTGCTAAATTCTACTTTCCCAGAATGGGTTTGTAGCATCGATTTTCTAAGGTTGCTTTTGCTCTAAAATAAGTTTGCATTTTTAAAAAAGCCCTCATGTTATCTTCGCCAGTGACCCAAGATGAAGTGTGTTGACTCACGTGAAACATATGAGGTAGCACTGAACCGTTGCAGTTACTGGTCGGGACTGGAGTAGGAATGATGGACGTGTGAGCCACAGAAACTGGGACGTAGGAGTCCAGGCTTTTAATCAGTGCATTCCACTGGCAAACATCCCGAGACCTTTCAGAAGGACAGACAAATTATTTCTTGTTCTGGTGTTTCCAAAAATGCACAGAGAAAGAAAAGCACTAGGATTTAGAGTCTGACACATGTGGTTTTGACTTCCTGCCCTACCATTTGCTGGTTCTGTGACCCTGGGAACTACCAAAGTCTGCTCAGCTGAAGCTTTCTCATCTGTAAAATGCTGACAATTCTAGCACCTACCTTTCTCCTAGGGCTTTCTAACGATTAAGTAAGGTAGCGCCTTCAAAGCACTTAGCCCTGCGCCTGGACGGGGCAAGTGTTCAATTTCCACGTTCTCATGACTGCCAGGCAACATCAAAATGATCACAACAGCATTGCAACCGTTCCTCAACAGGCTTCAGTGCACCAAGCTCTGTGCTAGGACGTATTGGATAGACCAAGACCAAGACTCATTTGCTTTTGCCAAAGAGCTCAAAATCTATTTGGGGAGAGAGACACATGCATTTAATCACAACACGACATACCGAGCACATTCAGGGAATGGTATTGTGCAAGAGAGAAGCTGTGCAGAGGCTGGCTCTAATCCAGCCTATCAGAGGTCACAGACTCCACCAGTAAGACAGAGAAGAGAGGCTCTCCAGATAGCTCTGAGCACTTGCAAAGTCACAGAGTTAGGAACCAGCACAGCGTGTGCGTGCTTCTACCCAAAGGTCAGTGTGATGGAAGCTCAGAGGAGAAGGCAGGGGTGTGGTGACTGGTGGCCGGAAGCTGGATCATAACGGTCTCGTGCTAAAGAGTTTATAAGCAAGGGAGAGTCCTGGATAGAAGGAGCATTCCAGGAGGATTTCTCCCCCCCCCCTTTTTTTTTTAAGATTTTATTCATTTGTCAGAGAAAGAGAGCACAAGCAGGCAGAGACAGAGGCAGAGGGAGAATCAGGCTCCCCACTGATGGGGAGCAGAGAGCTGATGGGGGACTCGATCCTATGAGCCGAAGGCAGCCACTTAACCGACTGAGCCACCCAGGCCTCCCATTTTTTTTTAAAGATTTTAATTTTTTAAGTTTTTTTATTCATTTATTTGAGAAAGAGCACGAGCGGGATAGGGGAGTGGGAAGGGGAGGAGCAGCAGGCAGAGGGAGAAACAGACTCCCACAGAGCAGGAGCCTGATGCAGGGCTGGATCTGAGACTTGGAGATTATGACCTGAGCCGAAGGCAGAAGCTTAACCAACTGAGCCACCCAAGTGCCCTTCCAGGAGGATTTCAATCAGGGAAATGATGTCAAATGTTTGCCCAGGGGGGAAAAATGTCTGGGAGAAGAAAGCTAGAGGCAGGAGCCCCCTTGGCAAGTTCGTTCTATGATCACGTCACGAAGGGCCAGCCTAAGTTAGGCTAATGGCAACGAACAACAAAAACCCACGTACATGCTTGAGAACTAAAATCTGTAGAATCTAGCAATCAAGGCGGTCAGGTGTCCAGTTTGCCCCATGATTTTGGCTTCAGTGGTTTAGGGAGTGAGTGTCTCACCAAGCAAGAAGTCGTTGCTGCTCCTCCTTGAGTACTTACAGCGCACCAGGCGCCATCGGAAGAGCGTAGTGTGTATGAAGCCGTTAATCCTGAAGCCAGTTGACAGTGCACCGACTAACTCACAGATACAGGAATGGAACCGGAGAGAAATTAAGTAATTTGCCCACCGGAAGAGCCAGGATTTAAACCCACAGAGCCAACTCCACTATTTGGCCGTAGGGTATATCCTGTCCCGAGGTCGCTATTCTTCTCAGCCCTGCTGCGTCAGGGGTTCGAAGGCAGGGACTTCTGTCCATTGCATTCACTGCTCTAGGCCTAATTCTTAGAACGCGCTTGGTACATAAAAACGCATGTAATAAATCTCTATTGGATGAATGAAGTTCCTTTTCCTCTCTGCATTTGAGCTCCAGAAGGGAATTTAAGGGAGTCAGTTAACCCTTTGTGCGTATACCTCTCTCAGCTTCCCGGGCTTCGGGAGAGGAAACTCGTACCATTACAGTACAGACAGGCTTGGAAAAAGTTCAGGAATTTTACTGATGGACACATTACTTTTTCCAAGCTACCCATCACCGTAGGGAGAAGCATTTTGTGAAGCTGGCCAGGGTGTCGGGACTTCTGGAGAAGCAATGAGTTCAAATGCCTGTAGGTTCTCCTGTACTGAACATCAGGCTGAACTCCTGAAATGGCAATACCAGATTTTAGTCTCGCCCACATCTTCCACGTCTCGCCCACATCTTCCACGTCTCGCCCACATCTTCCACGTCTCGCCCACATCTTCCACGGTCATGGAGAAGTACTCTCCGCCCTCTTCGGGTTTTGATATGAACTGTTCTCTTTTCCTCTGGAAAATGGCTTGCTTCACTGGCGCTCTCCCACACACTGTTTTTTCTTCCCTTCCTTCCTCCTTTCTCTGTTCCCTTTGGCATCCCCTTCCCGTTCATTCTTCTCTCTCTTTTCCGATGTCTATAATGCAGTAAGCCCTT
Organism: Mustela lutreola; assembly: GCF_030435805.1. Classification (NCBI taxonomy): domain Eukaryota; kingdom Metazoa; phylum Chordata; class Mammalia; order Carnivora; family Mustelidae; genus Mustela; species Mustela lutreola. The sequence continues at coordinate 4,293,421 of NC_081290.1, read as the reverse complement.
TGGAAACTGTCCCCCACGTGAACACTGAGACTTTGCAACAACTTACTGCCAACCACATGACTGTCCCCCCCCCAGCCTCCGCGAACCTCCCTACTTGACCGAACTCCCATTCCAAATCCCATGTTGATTGTCCCCTTGCTTTCTAGTATATGTGCTGCCGAAGCGAGCACGTCCCCTTGCTTTCTTTTGATAGAGTTTTCCATTTAATTTTTTTCCTTACTAAGTGAGTCTTGTGTTTATGTAATCTCTCAGACTTACTTTTTTCATTTAATATTATTTTGCTAACTGATAGCCATGTCGTTGCCTATCACCCATTTTATTTATTTTGACTTCTGTGTATCATTCCATTGTGTATGTCATAAATATAACTTCTAGGAGGCCACAAAGTTGCTCTCAAGGAAGTAGGGAAGCATACATTTCCCTGGCTCCCTACCCCCCTGGCTTCTTTGACGACAGGAGTAGCCTTCATCTTGAGTCAGTAAAGGGCCGAGTGTGTAAAAGGAAAAACACAAAACTAGGAAGAATGTGGATTTTTCTCTCTAGAGGTACGGATCACCAATTTCCAATGTCGGGGGAACAGGTGGGTTCCAACAAGCAATCTCCAACACCAGCTGGATGTCCTACAATTCAACTCACCCTGACGCTATCTGCCTGGATCTAGCATTAGGTCTCAGAGCAAAGGGCTCAGTCCTACAAGGTGCACCCCCGTCCCCAACTCCTATGTCAACCATGAGTGCAGGTGATCACCTGTGCGTCTGATCCACCAGCTAGAGATCAGAGATTCCTTGGGTTCGATTAGTTTGCTAGACTGACCCCCAGAACCCAGGGAACTATTTATTTACATTTACCGGTTTATTACAAAAGTGTAGGAAAAAGGATGCAGATGAACGAGACGGAGGGAAGGTTGAGGTCCGTGGGAAGGCGCGGGGAACGTCCGTGTCATCTCCTGGTGAGCCCTCCTCCCAGCCCCTCGTGTGTCCACCAGCCCAGGAGCTCTCGGGACTACGTACTGTCAGAGGCGTTATCACGTAGGCACGGCCATCACTCATCCCCTCGTTAGCCATTCTCCCCTCTCAAGAGAGTGGGGGCAGGGATGACCACTTTAACATTCTAGTCACGGTTTGACCTCACAGCCCTCATCCAGGAGCCATCCGGAGCCCGCCCAGAGTCTCCTCCTCATTAGCAAAGATCACATATTAGAAGAGGCTCTTCTCACTTAGGAAATGACAAGAGTTTTAAGAGTTCTGTGCCAGGGACCGGAGTAGAGACGAATCTATATGTATTTTCTCTTATCTCATACCTTTCCTTTCCCGGGGATTGACTGTGTGCTCTGACATAGAAAACGCCACCCACTGAACCATTGTGGGTACCAATGCGTGTGTTAGACATCCCTAGATTCCTAGCCCACGTCCCTATTCAAGGTGGGCGCACAATCTGTTTTCATGACAGTGGTGTGTGACATGGGACAGTGGGCCTTTCCTGCCAGTTGCCCCAGGTCGGTGTCCGCAGCACAGGAAACAGTGTTGCGGGTGTCCTCCGAAGTACTAAATGCTCTTCACATGGGTGAAGGACTGTAGGACTGAGGTTAGGATCGTCAGTCCCTGTTGTATGAATTGAATCAGCACTGACAATGTGCCGAGCACTGTGCTCGAGACTGTGGATCTCATGTATTCGTCATTCATTTATAAATAATGTATTTATTTATGTCTTAAGTAACTTCTGTCTCTGTCTTAAGTACTTCGTGCAACAGAGCGTGGTTGTATGTATCCGTAGCATCCCCATTTCATAGCGGCGGGAAATGAGGCCCGGGAAGCTTAGGTTGCTGGCCCAAGGCTGCGCAGCAGGGAAGCGGAGGTTCAGAATCCAGGCCCGTTGGTTCTGTGTGTAAGTGAGTAGGAGGAAGGTGAGAACCTGAACGGGGTGACGATCCCTTGACAGACACCGCAGAGAGAGAGGAACACAGATAACCAGACGCGCCAGGGAAAGCTCTCCCGCTGCAACCCTCTGCTCCCATTCTTCTGGCCTCACATCCGTTGGACCCGCTGGTAGGTGCTAAGTGCATGTTTCTGATGATTGTGATGGAACACGGCCCTCTCCGGATGCAGGGCTGTTGTAAGTGACCCTGCCAAAGACCTCCAATGCTTGTGTAAGGATCGTAATCCTACGGGAGAATGAGAGGGCAGGATAGGGCAGAGAGCAGCGCCACGGTTCAGCGCATGGGCCCTGGGGTCATGCTCTCCAATGTGTGACTTTCGGGAAGATACTTCACTTTGCAAACCCACATATTCCTCACTTTAAAATGGGGGTCGGGATAGGTCCTACCTTATAAAGTTATCTTGATACGTAAATGAGAAAGCATTTAAAAGGCGTTCAGCAGGGGCGCCTGGGTGGCTCAGTGGGTTAAACCTCTGCCTTTGGCTCAGGTCGTGATCTCAGGGTCCTGGGATCGAGCCCCACGTCAGGCTCTCTGTTCAGCTGGGAGCCTGCTTCCTCCCCTCTCTCTCTGCCTGCCTCTCTGTCTACTTGTGATCTCTCTCTTTCTCTGTTGAGTAAATAAATAAACTCTTAAAACAAACAAACAAACAAAAAAGGCGTTCAGCACAGATCGTAGCATGTGCTAAGCCCTCAGTAAATGTTCGTGTAGATCATATTACTCTAACCATGCGACATTCAGAGGCCGCGTTTCTTGCTGCCTTCAATTTCCACAAGGTGGCAGGTCGAGTTCAAAGTGGACCCCGTGGCTCCGTGTCCCAAAGGCAAAACCTAGTTTAATTGCTTCAGAATATCTAGGCCAAATCTGAACTCTTCGGAAACGTCTTCATGGTACTGTCTGTGGGGTTTTTGCTATGTCCGGGGCTCCTTATTGCTGCTGAAAAGTTCTTAATGGAACATATGGATCGTTTAATTTAATCCTCTGTTCCTCACGATTCCCAAGACCATCTGTGTTGACATGAAATGTAGATTAAGTCTTCTGCAGGTCACCCGCCTCAGGAAGCGCATGGGAGGCATCTCAGTGCAGGCTAAGTTTAGTCCCCAGGGACTGGGAAGAGGAGAAAATGAGCAAACCGGAGAGAGTCCTGGACGCTGTGAGCGGGATCTGCTGGAGGCAGGAGACTGGTGTGCTTCACGCTGCAGTGAGGAGGTATCGGGGCTGTTCCTCAGGAGCTGCGAGATGACACATGCGGATAGAGCATAGGACGTTCTCCAGCCTATCGATGAGGGCGTACTGAAGGAAGTGCTAAAATCGTGTCACTCAGACTTTCCATATGTGTATCTTCTCCTTTTTCCATTTTCCTAATCTCACATCACACTGACAACCTCTGATTTCTACCATCTGTCTCGGAAGCCGAGGTTTTGGAGTCCGACCCAAGGAGATCCAAGCGCTGGCTCCCCTCTCTGTTGAAGTCTTTGACAAATACTTAAACCCTCGGCCCCTCCGTGCTGGGCTTGGCCATGACCGCCTCTGCCTTACCCATTGCCGCGAGGGCCGAGTGAAGCAGGGCTCGGGCAGAAGTAGCTCAGTCGACAGCAGGTCCGGTCATTGCCCGGAGCTGGACTTGCCCAGCAGACGGGAGGCCGCGGCGGAGGAGCCCTTGCAGAATCAAGAACGGAGGCGTCTTTCAGTCCCTCTTGGGTCACATCTATGCATTCAGGGATCAGACACATGCTCTGAAGACAGGTTCCCTAGGCTTAGTTCCTGTCCCCGTGTTGTTAACTACGTGACCCAAGAGGCAGCCAATTCCTGAGCGTTTCCGTGCCTCAGTTTCTTTATCTGTAGAGCCAGGAGGGCCACAGCCCTTATCGTCGAGATTCAGCCCGGTGTGAGGCTGCAGTGAGTCAGTTCCAGCAAAGCTCGGAGCCCGGGGTCTGCCGGCTCCTGCGCCCTCGGGAAACGCGAGCCCTTAGCCCCTGGCTCCAGCTCGGGTCAGAAGACCTGCAGTTGCTTACAGTCCGTCCGTCGGGGCACCTGCGGAGGTCGTACAGCTAACTCTCCTAGTTCGTAATTAGAGAAGAAGACAAAGCAGACCTCTCGGCAGTTTCCTGCCCCTGTAACCTTGCGTTTGATGAACCATGGAAAGTACCCCAGATCCCTCTTCGCCGCTACCCTGGCGAACTGACAAACGTAGCTGTTTCCCACGCACTCTCGGTCCGTCTCTCGTGGGGCTCTTAAAGCAAAGCAAGTACTGATTGCTTGCATATAAACTGATTTACTGGTACTGTGTTTCTTCCAGTTTCAACAAATTCAGCTTTATGCCAGTTTTATCTACCAGAAGGTCAGCCCTGCTCTGAGGCCAGAGCTTGCCTGTGTCTGTGGCTTTTACAAAGTCGAAAGTGGGAGAATTTCCAAGGGAGAGGAGGGTTACAGGTGAAGAGTCGCATGGGAGGCTCTCGCAGTAAACTGTAATAAGAAATCCCCAACCCCCAAACTCAAGACGCCCAAACTGCACGTTCAGCTCTGTGCCTTTTTTTTTTTTTTTAAAGATTTTACTTATTTATTCGACAGAGAGAGATCACAGATAGATAAAGAGGCTGGCAGAGAGAGAGAGAGAGGGAAGCAGGCTTCCCGCTGAGCAGAGAGCCTGATGCGGGACTCGATCCCAGGACCCCGAGATCATGACCTGAGCCAAAGGCAGCGGCTTAACCCACTGAGCCACCCAGGCGCCCCAGCTCTGTGCCTTCTTAAAACACAACCATGTGTTAGGGAAAATGGGCCATGAAAACCTACATCAGTCCTCTTTCGGCACAAGCTTCGTGCAACTGGATGTGGCAATAACTAATGGCCCACAGTGACTTTGCAGAGCTCTGAGCTCATCCTGAAGTAACAATTGATACTATATTAACCTTGATACAAGGCAAAAGAGACCTTTGAAAAAGGGCGCTGTGACCAAACCAGCTCCTACGCAAACAGACTTGCCACCGTGAGGTAGGAGGTGTGGAGAACGAAGGTCCCGGCGGGGACGTGGGCGAGAAAGAGTCGGATTCACGTCTCCCTTCAGAGAACTGGAGTAAGCTGGGGCGGGACTGGCCTGTATCAGGGCTCTTGGCAACATTCCTTATGTGGAGTTTGGAGATTTCCAATGTGGAAGATGTACACTTTTCATTTTGTTTTGTGTTAGAGACCCGAGTCTGCAAAGAAGAACCCAGAGCGTGCACTGCAAATTCTGTTTAAACAGGTGTTCACTAATCGCATATAAAATATCTTCTTTGGTTGCTGTCTGTCAAACCGACTCTTACAGTCCTTTCTTCCTTCAAGTATTTGGATGTGGTAACCATGGTCTGGGAGCTGTGCTAAGTGATGGGTTATAAAGATGAATAAGGCGACACGTATCCTTACTTCGAAGAGCTGAGGATCTGGGGCGTGAGAAAGGAAGAGTAAGGACAGACACCGAGCTAATTAGCAGAGGCAGGTGGTGGTGGTGGTGGTGATGGTGGTGGTGATGGTGGTGGTCATGATGGTGGTGATGGTGACGGTCGTGGTGGTGGTGGTGGTGATGATGGTGGTGATGGTGGTGGTGATGATGGTGGTGATGGTGACGGTCGTGGTGGTGGTGGTGGGGATGATGGTGGTGATGGTGGTGGTGATGATGGTGGTGATGGTGACGGTCGTGGTGGTGGTGGTGGGGATGATGGTGGTGATGGTGGTGGTGATGATGGTGGTGATGGTGACGGTCGTGGTGGTGGTGGTGGGGTGATGGTGGTGATGGTGGTGGTGATGATGGTGGTGATGGTGACGGTCGTGGTGGTGGTGGTGGGGATGATGGTGGTGATGGTGGTGGTGATGATGGTGGTGATGGTGACGGTCGTGGTGGTGGTGGTGGGGATGTTGGCGATGATGATGGCGGTGGTTGCGGGGGATGGTGGTGCTGGTGCTGGTGCTGGTGGTAGATGGGCTTGAGGATTAGGAAGACTTGGCTACCCCACTTCACAGCTGTTTGACCTCCAAGAAGATTCACACCTGTTGTTCCTAACTTGCAGAATTAAAGAAAAAGATAATTGTAGAAAACGCTAATTATTAGGTGCTCAATGAATACTAATGCCATACATGGCAATGGTTTTGAGTCTGAAGCCAGTTTAGTTCAGGTTGAAATTCCAGCTCTAAACTTACTGGCTATGAGATCATGGGCAAATTATTCAAACCTTTTATGCCTCAGTTTCCTTATCTGTGAAATTTGAATAATAGTAATAATTAAACCAGTCACCTAGAATTACACAGATTAAGTGGATCAACGGATGTAAGTACTTAGACTGGTCCAGCAATAGGAAGCCCTACATACATGCCAACTATTCATGATTTCCTGCAGGGAGCTGTGATGGGCTTTGTAAGGATGCTATTAAAAATGTTATGGACAACTCCTCACCCTTAAGGTGTACAAAAAGATATAGTGATATAGAGACAGACCAATATGTAAAAGAGATACTCATATATTTTGCTAAATGGAGAAAAAGAATGTGTTGATAAAGCAGTGAGAAAGAAAACAGAAAGACTGGAAACCAACATACATGACATGAACAGTTTATCTCCAAGTTGGTAAGATTACAGGGAACTAATTCTCTTCTTTTTTCCAAATTGTGCTTTGCAAATTTTAAACAGTTTACAAATTATCAGACAGGTTACTGGTCTAATCATTTAAAAACATTTCTACATGAAGTATAAGAAAGGTTATTAACATTTGCCTTGAGCTGAAATGAAGGAATGACGGGTTCTGCGGGGAAGGATTCCCTGGGGACAGAAACTTGGAGGCAGGCATTAAAGGCGTTAACCAGTAAGGACTTGGAAGACGTGAAGATCAGTACAGAGGTGAGCACAGGCTCCCAAGAACTGCTGTGACTGTGTAGTATTTGATCATATCGGAAAATCATGCAGAAGTAGTGCATGAGATAACTGAGCTGTTAATCCTCAATGAAGAGGTCACCTCTGGGCCCTGAGTGTCAGAGAGTCCATCCTTAATTCTCACCTGTTTTCCTATGTCTGAGGTATCTGGTGGAAACTTGGATATACCTCCCTCTCTCTGATTGAGAAATGTCATGGAACCCTCTTTCGAAGGTGTCTACAGACAGTTCAGTCTTCTTCGTGATGGACCCCATAGAACAGATGCTAATTACATTTTGTACTATGAGAACCGCATAGACCTCCCTACCACGGAGTAGAGCCAGTGTAAGATCCATCTTACGTATACTCAAAGCTGGGTCTTTCCTAGGAAGTGGGTGGGAAGGAACAGTGGGGAATGTCCTACTGTTCTGGCTTTTTGTGCCTCCCCTCAGATCTGCATTAGTACTCTAATAAAATGCAAGAATGCGCTACAGGCAGGGCCAACCAGCCCAGGGTCTCTAGCGGTTATTCCAGTTCTCTTGTGCACCAGCCCACACCATGGTGTGCCACCATGAAGGCCGCATTCAATAACGATGACTGGCGAGTGTCTCCAATTTACCCAGACGTGTTTCTGAAGAGGAGACTTGGTACCAGGGAGAAAAGCAGTTTCATTCCTCTCTTTACCTCATGCCTTTCCCTAAACCCTCTGCTTTGCTCTCTGGCTAACTTCAGCAATGTTGACACGACAAAGAGAAGTATTTGCATTGTTTAGTCTGCTTTTAATCATTTCAATATGGAGACCATCCCTGGCGACTAGGCAACAAACTGTCCATTCTTGATTTTCTCCTTACTTTTTCTTCTGGGTTTTGGATATGTGGTTTGGCTGGGCCAGGTGCAGCTGGCAACTTCTTGGGAGGTCCAAGGTTTCCCAGAATTTATGATCTAACCAGAGAAAGCCCCTGTGGAGTTTCCCCACAGGGGCTTTCTCTGGTTCTGTCTTTGAGGACACTGCAGTGCCCTCCTACTTCTCCTGGGCTGCTCGTGACCTCCTCATTGTGATGACCCTGTCTTCTTTCTTTAGGACAGTCTCCTTGGCCTTCCCCTTTCTAGGCATAAGGAAAAGAGTAAGCTCTGAAGCCACACTCTGGGTTCAGTTACCACCTGCTTGCTGTGTAACTTTGGGTAAGTTACTTAGCTACACTGATCCCCCATTGCCTTCTGCTTAGGAGACAAGAGTAGTGAAATAAGTTGGCTAGAGAAAGACAAATACTGTATGATCTCACTTATATGTGGAATCTAAAAAAAACCCCTAGCTCATAGATACAGAGAACACACAGATTAGTATTTGTCAGAGGTGGAGGTTGGGGGACGGGTACCATGGGAGAGGGAGGTCAAAGGGTCAACCTTCCAGTTATCAGTGAGTCCTGAGGCTGTAATGTACAATACAGTGATGATAGTGAATAATACGATGTTATGTATTTGAACGTTACTAACAGAGTAGCTCTTAAAAGTTCTCATCACAAGGGGAAAAATAATGTAATTATGTGTGGTGATGCATGTTAACCAGACGTAAGGTGGTGATTATTTTGTAACACCTACAAGTGCCAATCATTATGTTGTCTACCTGAAGCTAATATAATATGTCCTATTATATCTTAATTTTTTAAAAGAGGAGAATAATAATTTAGTAGTGTCAAAGGCCCAAAGAGGGGGTGCCTGGGTGGCTCAGCCAGTTAAGCCTTTGCCTTCAGCTCAGGTCATGATCTCAGGGTCCTGGGATCGAGCCCCGCATCAGGCTCTGTGCTCAGCAGGGAGCGGCTTCCTCCTCTCTCTCTCTCTGCCTGCCTCTCTGCCTACTTGTGATCTCTGTCAAATAAATAAATAAAATCTTAAAAAAAAAAAAAAAACACCAAAGAGGGACTGGTTAGATCTGTTTTGGAAGATTGGAAGAATTAAATGAGATAACAAAAGTTACCTAACTAAATCACCTACTACAACATTTGAAATACAGTAATGAGTGGAAACTATTATATCTTTCCCCAATTTCCCATTCTCTTTTGCTATAGAAATACAAGATTTTTTTTGTTTCAAAGGCTTTACTATGAGTAATGGTGGTGAGACCAGTAAAGGACTGCATAGGAACCACGGGGAACTTTCTCAGCTTAACAAATGTCAGCTCGTTCTTGATTCCTCACAGAGATGGAGAACTCAGTTTCCCCTGAATGTTGGCTTTAAGACCTCCAGTTCTCTTCTCGAAGTCAGCCCCGGAGATCCGGCAGGTGTTGCCTGCACCTGCCCTTCCCGGCGTCCCGGCTCAGTGATAGTGCACGGTTTTCTTTACCGTCCCCGTGAGTCACGTATACATAGTATTTCATTTTGTCCCCACAACTCCCTGAGACGGGTAACCTTACGTCCATTTACTAGTTAGGAAACTGAGGCTCAGAAAGGTTAAGTGCCCCCTGGAGCACACAGCTAGATTGTTCTGGGGCCCCGATGCAGGCCGAGTAGCCATGGCTCCCCATTTGTGTGCTTGATTCTCACTGTGGTGCCTTGAAGCAAGAGGGGCACCAGTCACAAAGCTCTTTATTTTCCAAGAGGAGAAGCGTCCAGAAACTCCCTTTCCCATGAGCCCTCTGGCTTCACGCCCTGAGCAACCGCGACATACACCTGACAGCCGTGAACGCCTGAGTCAAGGTGAGTCCCTCCACGTGTGTATGTCTGGAGCAGCAAGTCACCTGGCTCAGGGCTTCAGAGCTCCGGAGTGTGCGGGGCACAGGTGCGGAAGCGCGATGGGAACGCCGACCCAGCTTCTCACTGGTATCCAGCTTCCCTGGAACAGTCGGGCTCCCTTCCCCCGTGGCACATGCACGGCAGTGCTTGGCCCATTCAGAGGGGAGGACTTGGCAGCTTCTCAAGGTCAGGTCACCAGCCATCGCCGTGTGAGCTGAAGCAATGTACAGACGTGCAGGCAACTATCCCGAGGGTCAGTGGGTCTCAGGCTGGAGCCGTGGGGGAGTCCACAGTTTCTGGAGTGGGAGCGGAGCAGGCATCCAGAGAGGAAGCCCAAGGAACAAGGAGATCACGCAGAGCTCTAGAGGAGGAGCAGCTGTCACCCTTCGTCCCTTAACGCCAACAGCCAGGACATCTGTACTGAGACGGTGGTGAATGAACAACACGTATGGGTGGCCGGCTGAGGACTCGGCGCGGTGCTGCTTGCCCTACAGGGGGCCTTAGGTACAGGGGATTTGGAAAGACCTCATGTATCCTAACTCTTCTAACAACTAGCTTTGAGAAATGGGGAAAAATCATTCAGTTTCTCGGAGTATCTATTTCATCTGTAAAATCGGAATAATAGTACCTGTGTCATTCATTGAGCCCATAAAGGTTCACTGAAGATGTATTGTGTGCTAAGCATTATTTGAAAAGCCAAATATATATGAGTAAATGAGAATAAATCAGTATCCCATGAGATAAATAAGTTCTGGTGACGACGATGGTTGCCAAGAGCCAGTCTTGAGAAGTCCCCCTGCAGGAGAAGAGTGTGCAACTATGGATGGTAACAGATGCTCACTAAGTCTACTGTGGTGACCCGTACTTACCACATCATTGTATTGTACACCTTAAACTCATGCAATGTTATATTGCATATATTTATCAATTACATGCATATCAATTACATCTCAATCAAGTTGACAGAAAATTATAAAAAAAATGAAATAAATTAGCATCTATTTTTGTGGAACCCACAACTGGTGAACGCAGGCAAATGTGATAAATTACCTAAAATGTGTCGGATTTGGCAGTTATTATTTCATGTCTTCCTCACGGCAATCCCATGAAGAGTCTGCCCTCTTCTTATCAACATTATCTACCCTTGTTAATGTTGAAAATATGTCTAGGCAGAACCAAACTAAGAAAAAAATTACTGAGTACTAGATTCACCTTAATTGCACATGGTAAGTGGCCCTAATTAGCTGATGCTTCTGTACAATTAAAGTCCATTTGAGAATGTGGTATATTTCATATTCAGAATTAGACTATGTCTTTCATCCACTCATGCCTTCTGTGGGGGAGTATTTGTGGTCCATCATTGTACTTTAGCATCTAGCCCAGTGCCTGGCCCCTATTAGGTGATCAATACAGAGTTGTTAATAATACTGAGTACTTATTACATTTTTACCAGGAATTACTTATTTTGGAGATGGCACTGTATCTGATTTTTTTCTCAGGAATTGTGTGAGGGTCTCTGGAGGAAAACAGTAAATTCTGCAGTAGGAGCTTTAGAAGGCTGCATGGATAGACATGGAGGTGGTGAACAGTTGTAGAAGGTAGTCTTAGATGAAAAGGGTCACCCCACAGCTCCAAAGTAACCCTTCTGACCCTGCTTCTACTCCGAACCCCTCTCTTCTTACTCCAGGATCTTTCTTATAATGGTGGATATTCTCCAAGACTCTGTCCTTGGTTTTCTTCTATACTAGAAAATGCGTGAATGTTAGAGTCTTTATTTTACAGTTCCAGAACTTACTGGCTGGGTAATTTTGGGAAATTACTCAACTTTTTTGTCTTTCTTCTTTTCTTTCCTTCCCTCCTCCCTTTCCTTCTCTCTCTCTCTTTCTTTCTTCTTCTTTTTTAAAAAGGTTTTATTTATTTGACAGAGAGAGAGAGAGAGAGAGAGGAACAGCGAGAGAGGGAACACAAGCCGGGAGAGTGGGAGAGGGAGAAGCAGGATCCCAATGTGGGGCTCGATCCCAGAACCCTGGAATTATGACCTGAGCCTAAGGCAGACGCTTAACGACTGAGCCACCCAGGTGCCCCTCTTTCTCTCTCTCTCTCTCTTTCATTCTCTCCCTCCCTCCCTTTCCTTCCTTCCTTCCTCTCTTTCTCTCCCTCCCTCCCTCTCTCTCTTTCTTTCTTTCATTCTTTCTTTCTCCCCTTCTTTCCTAAGCAAACTCTATCCCCAGTGTGGGGCTCGAACTCATGACCACAGATCAAGAGTTGCACACTTCACCCGCCCAGTGAGCCAGGTGCCCCCACGGGTCCCTCATCTTAACTTCCCAGTTTCTCCTTATGTAAAACTGAGACAATGACAACTTACTGGTCAAGAGGATAAACAAAACAGTGTCCCCCTGAGTACCTAGTGCACTGAATGAAGGGATGGGGAACTAGGAACAGGGATGGGGACCTGGTAGGGTATAACTTGGGGCTGGGAAATAATAGAATGGTGCTGGTGCCTCACCCCTACTCCACGATACCGAGCATCACACACGTGCTGTGGCTACTGCCTCCGCGACGCCGAGCATCGCACGCGTCCTGCGGCTACTGCCTCCGCGACGCCGAGCATCGCACGCGTGCTGCGGCTACTGCCTCCGGGACGCCGAGCATCGCACGCGTGCTGCGGCTACTGCCTCCGCGACGCCGAGCATCGCACACGTGCTGCGGCTACTACGCATGCCCGTCTGCATCCGGCCCTTATCCGGCGGTCGGGGTTTGCCTTGGCCCATACTAGGGCCGGATGAATGGACGCCTGTGGGTTAAGGCCCCCGGGAGAGCCCCCGACTGCAGAGAGCGGGAGGCAGCAGTTTACACCGCCTCTCGGAGACCTCCAGGGACGCGGAGCCCCCGGGGCCCACAGTCCTACCCCGCCGCCGCGCTCCCCACGGCCCGCCTCCCTGCCTCGGTGTCACATCCGCGTTTACCTTCTGGTGGCCCCAGGGCTGGCGTCCTCCTTTCGGGGTCTGTGTCTGGGGGACCCACCTGAGAATAGTGAGGTCGCTCTAGTGGGGGCACAGCTGTGCGGGTGGCGTCGTGAGGCTGCTGGGCAGAGAAGCCGAGGGACGGAAGCGGCGGCTGATGCGGGGAGAAGCGACCGGGACGGCCGGGTCTCCGCGCGGGCGGGCGAGGGAGAAGCACGAGCCGCGGGGCCGCTGCGCTCCGGGGCGCGGGGCGGGACAGGAGCCACGTCCGCAGAACCAGTTTCCTCCCAACGCAGTGTCACTCGGAAACACAAGACCGGAAAGAACGAGAGGGCGGACTAGGACCAGGAGCCGTGAGAGGACGAGAAGCCCGATGAGTGATCATCTGCCGAGAGTCCGGTCCCGCGTCCCGCGACTTCACGTCCGTTTCCGGGGGGTCTCGGGAGGTCACGTCTGGGACACGGGGGCTCGCAAGGGGCCGGTCTTTCCAGCGAGACGGGAGCAGGGAAGGCAGACGGAGTCGGTGGACGAAGTAGGATAGATCGTGTGACGCGGGGCAGCTGCCAGGGAAGCCGCAGACAGACGTCCTGGGATGGGCAGGGGCAGGGGGGTCAGGCTCTCCTGCGAGTGGACAAGAACCTGAGAAGCAGACCTGCTCCGTGAGCCTTGAGTGCGGTTCTGCCGACGCCCATGGGCCAGAGAGGGAGCTTCGGAGCCCAGGAAACGCACCTGGTTTCAAGGAATCCGAAAGGTTGACATGGATTTTGAGGTCACAGAAGGAGATGGCCAGGATCTGGGGACAGGTGAAGGGGCATGAGTCAGCCGCGTCTGCGGAGTGCGAACAGATCTGAAGTCCCCGCGCTGACAAGGGCGCGGGCTTCGTGTGACCAGACGAGAGCGAGGCGGGCGGCGGGAGGGTGAGGAACCCCGGGGAGAGGAGGGAAGGGCGCTGCGTGTCACCCACCAATCCGGGGGGTGGACAAGGCAAGCCCTTCGTTCTGGAGGAAGCCGGAGAGCCATGATTTCAGAGGCGAGCGTGCTGCAGGCCAGGGAAGGAGGAAAGAGATGAAGAATGGATTCCTGGGGCGCCTGGTGGCTCAGTGGGTTAAGGCCTCTGCCTTCAGCTCAGGTCATGGTCCCGGGGCCCTGGGATCGAGCCCCGCATGGGGCTCTCTGCTCAGCAGGGAGGCTGCTTCCCCCTCTCTCTCTGCCTGCCTCTCTGCCTGCTTGTGATCTCTGTCAAATAAATAGATAAAATCTTCAAGAAAGAAAGAAGAAATCGGGGCCCCACAAACACACCACTTCAGCTGCAGTCTAGGGGACCAAATGCCATCAGGGCGGATTTACCCATTAGACCCAGTAGTCAGTGTCTAGGGCCTGTGAGACTTTTAAGAGCCCATAAAAATACTTAAAATTCTTCTAAAACCAGAAAAAATAAAGAACATTTAGGCTGAATTAAATGTTTTCATATAATAATATACTCCTATTTGCCCACAGTACAATCCTGGGATACAGATTTATTATTTTCTTAACAAGGAAGGATCACATTGAGGCAGGAGTACCCAGGGCCAACGAAAGTCCTAACACAGTTCTGAAAGCCTTTGTTGCGGCCGCCTTTGTAACTGCCTTTGGGCCCTGGTGACACTGGTGACTCTGGTGGCCAGACGCTGGGATGTACCTCAGAAAAGCCTGCTGGATCACAGAGATGGGGAAAGAAGTGCAAAGCCTCACTGTGACCTCTCTGAGGGTTGCGAGTGCACTCATCGGGGGAGATGATGTCACATCCCAAATCTTGCTCCAGAGGAGTCCAGAACAGGTAGCTCTTAGATTTCCAGTCTCTGGTATCAGAAGACACATGTGAGGGAGGTTGGAATGGGCGCCGGGTACCTGTTCCCCCACACCCACCACACCTGAGTCAGTTCAGCAGGCATACAACAGGGCTTCCCCCTACAGCAAAGGAAGGACAGAAGTCCCTGAGATAAAGGAAGTTAAACTTTGCTTGAAAGTTTAAAAACTTTCATGAAAATGAAAGAAACGCAGCTCTACTCTCAAGGAATAACGTCCTTGTCTGGCCGGTAGTGATGGTGAGTCTTGGGTTCTGATCCCACTCAAATCTGAGCAGATGTTACCATTAGACTGAACCAGCCGATTTCTCCCTACCCAATGACAATAGCAAAGGAGCCACAGATAAGGGGGTGCAGGGATTTATACTCAAGTAAACAGAACATTTCAGCTTCTTTTGTTATTTTTCCTTTCCTTGGACCTCATTTTCTACCACTCTTCACTTTGCTCATGGTGGTCTAGCAACACAGGATTCCTTGCTGCTCCTAAAACATGTCAAACACTCCCATGCACTTGCTATTCCTAGGTAGGAAATAGCCTGACTTACTGTCTCACCTCCTTTCAGTCTCTCTTCAAATGGCCACCTTATAAACAAGGGCCATCGCGAGCGCTCCCTCTCTGCTCTGCTTTCCTACGTAGCACTTGTCACCTTCTTCTTCTTTTTTTTTTTAAGATTTTATTTATTTATTTGACAGCGAGAGATCACGAGTAGGCAGAGAGGCAGGCAGAGAGAGAGAAAGGGAAGCAGGCTCCCTGTGGAGCAGAGAGCCCGATGTGGGGCTCGATCCCAGGACCCTGAGATCATGACCTGAGCCGAAGGCAGCAGCTTAACCCACTGAGCCACCAAGGCACCCCCACTTGTCACCTTCTGACACGCCTTCTTTGTACATATTCATTAGATTATGATGCATCTTCACCTCCAGAAAGTTAGCTCTATGATGACTAGGACGTTGGTGTATTTATTGCTCTACCTTTAGCACCTCTAATAGTGCCCAGTGTTTATTAAGTGCTCACAAGTATTTGTGAGTGAGTGAGTAAGTGAGTGGAGAGTATGGACATTAAGGCTCTCCTTTTCTTCCAGCTCAATTCCTTTCAGCTACCGTGATCATCTTCAAAGTTCTCTGAAGATCCTCATTTTGTATTTAGATCAGAACTGAAATTGACAAGAATTACAATCCACAGGTTCTCTGTTTTAGTACCCAAGTTTACAGCTGGACGCTTTCTTGGCAGTTGTGCAATCCTCCATTCTGTATATGAGGGAGACCCAAGACAATGGGCTTGCTGAGGGCTGCCTGGGCCAAAGTTTAGCTCCCCTAATTCAGAGCCCAGAGTATTTTCTGCAGTACACCATACTGACTACTCTTTTAGGATTCCTATTTTCATGTATATTCTAAGAATCATTGTGGAAAAAAATAACTAACACGGGCAATCCTCCCTTTTATTTTTGTTGAGCTTAGAAAATGAGATGGCTCCACATGTTTGTTCATATATGGTTTAGGTATTAGTATCCTATATTATGCACGCATCAAAGGGATTGGCTTGTATCCGTTCTTCAGCCCCTACTCCCTTTAAAAGATATGATCTTTTGAGAAATAGACCAATCTCACAATGTGTTATTCAAAGTCCTAAAAATAGAAAAAAATAAAAAATAAAAGTCCTAAAAATGCTCATTATGAAAAATTTTTACCAAATCCTTACCATTCGCCATGTTCCTATCATCTATTGGCAATATGACCTACAACTAGGCAATGTTAGCTCCCTTCAAGTTTGAAGCATTCATCACTTTGACAAATAAAAAGTAGTTTCTAGAGTCACCAACCAAGGCATAGCTAAATTCATCTTGTCCTGGGAAATACCAAACACTGAATTTTTTAAAAGAAAATCTAAAAACACTTTGTGCTGAAACTATTATTGCCAGCTAAATGGTTCTGTATACTAGACTCTTCTGACCTTAAAAGAATTCCTATAGTCTTTCCCCTTGTTCTTGGGTCTGTGAAGCTGGCAATCAGAAAAGCAAGTCATTAATTAGGCTCCACTTCTGTATTTCTTTGCAAATAGATGGTACCTGGAGAGTCTATCCTAAGATTGAAAAGACTTGCAGCAAGTTCTTCTTGGAACAGATTCGCAGTGACATTTGACAGAAAGGCGGAAGGTGTAGACATAGATAGATAGCTAGAGGGCATTTCAGCTGTGTTAAGGCCATCTAGAGCATCAAACCTCACTAGGGAGATTTCTGGAAGGCCTACCAGCTGGCAGTGTAAGAGGGACAAAGTCTGACCAGGGGGTGAGAGGAGGGGTCCTCTCATCACTAACCCAAAGAAGAATGGCACCAAATAAAACTCTTTGGAGACAGTGAACATGCAACTAAATTCTAGTAAAGTGACTTCTTGCTTGTTTTCTCGGGGGGGGGGGGCGTTGTTTGAGGGTTTGGGAGCCAGATCTATTGTTTCAGACAATGCCATTCTGCAGGAAATAGCTGTAACCGCACTTTCTTCCGCTCCCCGTCAAGACTGTATGGGAAGACAATTGAATGAGAATTCTTTATTGTAGGATATGTTGTTTATTTTTCTTTAAAAAAGCAAAAAACAAAGCTGTTAGGGCTTATTCACAGACAGCTAGTCTGTCTTCTCCCTGCCCGCTACCATGCCCCCTTCTACACCCCCAGGGTCAGGGCAGGGCTTCTCTGGCCTCAGCAGTAATGGCCTGGGAGGAGGGGTCCGCCAAGAGAGCTGGCAGCCCATGGCGAGCCTCCTGCGGGGCCCGAGGGGCCAGCGGGCCCGGCCCTTCCTTCGGCAGGTGTCCCAGCGCGTGACCTCCCGCCTGAGACGGGCTTTGATATCCCCGACAGTCACGTAGCCCTCCCTCCCTGCTAGCTGCAGCTCCATGGGGCGGTCCGCACTGAGCTCAGCTGGCGCCGACTGAAGGCGGGGGCACCTGCGCCAGTGCCAAGTGCCTCTAGTTTCTTCATGGCCCTGATCAAACGGTCATGGCTGACATCCTGGGCGAATTGGCCCCTTCCCTTGGACACGTCTTGCCGTAGTCCCTCCAGAGTGAACAGACCTCCCTTCCTGGGCATCGGGGCCACACACACGTCCATCTTCTGGATCCCCAGGTCGCAACAGAAAGCTCCTTCAGCCCCCACCGCAGACCAAAATCCTCTTCCAGAGGGGAGCCGACCCACGCAAGGGTGACACTTGTGTCCGGGAACTACACCGGGAACTCAGGTTCCTTTCGGATCTCCTGCTTGTGCTTACTGGCAAATGCCTCCAGGTTGGTCTTGAACATGCCCAACTGTGGGGACATCTGGGCCAGCTGGGCTTCAGCCAGGAGAGTTCCTCGCTCCTTATACTTGGCCTCTGCAAGCTTCTTGGCAATGGGTCCAGCTCCCACCCCACGGCAATGCAATCCCATACTGGGTCGGCAGGCTGCCCTGCTGTGGGGACCCTGGGCCTCCCCATCATTATAAGATATTTTAGTTAAGAACTTTCTGAATGGTAAAGACAGAATCCTACTCAAACTGATTTATTCAAGAGAAGGAATCTATTAGGTGATGTAGCTAAAAATCCAGGGGTCATGTGGGCTCTAGAGTTGCGGTTCAGAAGGTATTATTAGGATATGATTTTTCTTTAGCTCTCAGCTCTGCTTTCCACTTGAAAGAAATGAGTGCAGAAGCTCCAGCTTTCTATTGGCTCAGGTTCAAGCCTATTGAGAATGAGTGTTCCTATCCCAAAGCCTTAGCAAAGAGGTCATTGAATCTTAAAACCTGTTATGGGCCATGCGTCATCCCTTTACCGAAACTCGAGCCTAGAGAATATTAGGCTCTCGTTGGCCAAATTACCTCTGGGTTGGGGATGAGAACATCACTAGAACCACTGGCTTGAGAAAGAGGCTAGAGTTCCTAACTAAAAGGGAGTGTTATGAAGAATGCTTACAGCCCCAATGATCAGAAATGTCCACAAAATAGGCAAAAATCAAAAGTTTACTCATATTCAAATTCACTACATTGATTACTGTGACTTTCGACACATTCTACAACTGTAGGGGACAGCAGGGTGTATCGTCAGTGAGGCAGAGGATGAACAACATTGGGTTGGTAGACAGAGCATAGAACTAGGCTTCAGGATTGCTGAGTAATCATCTTGTTTTGACCACTAAGTTTTCTATGTGACCATGAGTAATTTATCTTACCTTTCTGGTTCTCAGGCTTTTTTTTTTTTTTTTTTTTTTTTTTTTTTTTTTTTTATCTGTAAGATCAAAGAAACACCTGCCTGCATTACTTATCTCAATGGGTTATTTTGTGGCTAAAATCAGATGCAAACACTGCAAGACGGGACAGAAGGTTGTATCAGTTTATCGAGAGACGCATTTCCATACAAACGTTACATGTTTTGTTTTAGTAAATGAGGGTGAGGCTGATGTGCCTAACAATTTTTACTTCTAAAGGTTATGCGGTTCTTGAATTCCTAATTGCAAAATTGAGGCAAGTTTCTTTTATTGGTTCCAACAACTGAGTCCAAAGTTTAACCAGATAGCCATCTACTGACATCTTACTAAAAATGAGCATTTGAAGGGTTAGCATAAGATCTGAGATGTGGGCAATCCATTAACAGATTTTTTTCATTCTTATTTTGCTCCTTCCTCTGCTACTTTTGAGGACCTACTAGGTGATGAACAGACGAGATGTGGTTCTTAACACACCCCAGAGTAAAGGTAATATGAAGATATTAAACTAGCAATCACACAAATGGATATAGAATGACAAACTGCTAAGACCTATAAAACATTCTGATGGAGAGGAATGAAAGAAGGAAGCCTCTCTGTCCAAGTGACATTTAATCTGAAACCCAGATGATGAGTAGATTAGTCAGTAGAAAGATTAGTCATTCGAAAGTGGGGGGCGGTGAATAAGAATCAGGGTGTTCCAGAGGGAGATGCTGGTGTGAAAGTCCCATGCTAACTACTGTGTTTGTTCACGCAGCCTCCCTATTCTTCCTTTTGGTGACCCAAACCTTTCCTCCCATGGGGAACTCATTTCCTGTTGTTTTGATAGATTCTACTAGCTATCTGACGGAGACCGATCACGGCACCCTCCTTCCCAGGCAATGGTGAGCGGTTCGTCTCAAGCAAGCTAGCTAAGAGGCTCCCTGGAACTTTTCTTTTAGAACATCCGAAGAAACAGAACCATTGAGCTGTGCTACTAGGCTAAGAATGTTTAATAACGTGAGAGTTCGCCCACTGGACAGTGAGAGGGAGCGTAGTCCACACAAGACCACCCTCAATTCTGACACCAAATGCGGTAGTTCCCCAACTACCTTCACTTCTGATTATTCACTGGAACGACCCAAACAACTCACTCAAAGCAGCTACACTCGTGATTACGTTTATCACAAGGAAAGAATGCACGTTACAGTCAGCCAAAGGGAAAGGCACATTGGCCGGGAGGGGAGCAAACCTGGAGCTCCCAGCTGTCCTCTCCCTGTGCAGTTAGGATAGCTCAGCTCCCTTGGCCTCTGTGTGTAACTACGCACACACAGTGTCCAGAGATTTTACTGGGGCTTCATCACCTCAGCATGACTGATTGAACTCAGGGCTGATTTCAGTCTCCAGAGGTCAGCAGATGGCACCTGACTCAGAGTCTCCAGGTTGAGTCACCTTGCTGATTTTGCTCAACTCCCTGCCCCGCCCTAACTCATCTTCTTCTGGTCTGGTTGGCCGATGGCCCCCAGGCAAACAGAGACTCTCTTATCAAGTATGACCTACCAAGGGCTTAGAGATGACCTCCCAGAAGCTGATGAAAAAATCCGGACCTCTCTTTCGGTAAGATTAATTTTTCAAAGCACAACCAGACATCTTTGACAGTGGCCATCTTGCCGGCATGGTGACAGTGCATGTTAAGAAGGAATCAAAAACAAGCAGAGCTGAGAAATGAAGCCATGGGGCTTTAAAGTCGTAACCTGAGCTCCTGGAATAAGTCACGCCTGAAGTCAGCGGCTTATTAGGTGCCTCACTTACGTGAGCGACTATATTTCCTTTTCACTTCAGTTTGTTCGAGTTGAGCTTTGTTCTTGCAGTTAGAGAAGGTCTGAGGTAGGAAATAACAGCTGCTTTCAAAGATTCGGGAGAAACACTGAACTACAACGAGCACAGGGAAGGGAGCGCGGGTTCGGGCTGAAGAGTTGCAGGGGCAAGATGGCGCCAGGGTGTGTGTGCTGTGTTGAGGATTAGGGGATTATCCTAAGTGCAGTGGGAATTTTCTGAAGGATTTTTTTTTCTTTTTTCTTTTTCTTTTTTTCTAGTAACAATTTCTGAAGGATTTTAAAAGGAAAATGGCATTATTTGATTTATGTTTGTAATCATATGTATGGAGAATGGAAGGGGTGGTGGGGACGATTGGAGACGGAGAGTAGCTACTCCTGAGACAAACAAGGTGAAATGGGCAGGATATGATGATTAATTGGCTAAGAGTGGTGAGAAAGAAGGATGTACCAAAAATCACCCTCGGGTTTCCGGCATGAGCTGCTGGGTGGATGCAAGTACCGTTTACTGAGAAGGAAGACGGAGGAGCCAGCGTTGAAGGTCGGTTTTGGATATGATGCATTTAAAAAGCCTGTGAGTCATTCCTGTAAGAGCTTGGTTTCAAGGGACCAAGAGAAGACAGTAGGCAGTGAAGGCAGGAGTGTCCCACTAGGTAAAATCCTGAGAATTACAATAAGAACCAAAAATTGTCTGCTGGATTTAGAAACCTGTCCGTTATTAAGGACTCCAGCAAGAGCAGTTTCATGGAGGGTGGCAAAGAAGCCATCTAGATTGGAGTAAGGAACGAATGGAAGCAAGCAACGAAGACTTTGCATTTACAGGTTTCCTAGAACAGTTGTCTGTGAGAGAAGTAAAGAGACATCGAGGAAACAGAGCAGGAGCGTGGAGTCAAAGGAGGATTTTAGGGGGCTGGTGTCGGTGCTAAGATGGGAGATGCTTGGTTATGTCTGAATGCTTGTAGATGTCACCTGTAAAGAAAAATAAAATAAAATAATAAAGAAAAATAATGTGCTAGTCATGGTGGTGATCAACAATACCACACTATGGCAATAGGGTCCTGCAATATACAACAGGTCAGACACATAGAGCTCTTCCCACAGAAGCTCTTCAGGGCAGGGGGGACCCTCCGACTGAAGATTCAGAGACCCAGGCTCGAGCCGTCTTGTGAAGCCCTCCCTCCTCTTTAGTTTCTGGGTTCCCCGTTCGCTGCGCCCCTTTTACCAAGTGAGCAGAAGGGAGAAGAAACCACCCCTGCTTCTTAAGTTGCTTGGTCAAGAAGTGACCCACATCCCTTCTGATCACATTATATTGACAAGAACTCATCATGCGGCCTCAGCTAAAGGCAAGGGAGGTTGGGGAACAGGGTGGCTGGCTGGCTGGCTGGAGACTTTCTAGCCACCACCACCGGCTGCGGAAGGAGAAGCCTGAATTTAGGAGGACGGTCATTCCGGCTGCAGGTAAGAACCAGCGGAGCACACTCTCTGAGGAGGCAGGACGGAGTGGGATCCAGAACACATGTGGATGAATTTGCCTTTGAAAGGAGGAGGGACAAACCCTTCATTGTGAGGGAGAAGGAAGACGAAAACGAAGGCTTGTGTTTTTACCACTGAGCACTGACAGCGAGTGCCCGTTAGAAGAACAGAATAAGGGTGATAGATGTTGAAACCTGGTTGTGCCCAAATGTGGAGCCCTCATCCTCTCATCCAGAATTTGGCTAAAGAATAAGGACTTTTCTGGCCACCTCCATTAGCAAGAATTTTTACCAATATCCTAGATTATATGAGTAGGGATGGCTGATTCTGGAGAAAGTTAAGATTAATTCCCTTGGGGGCTAGTCCCCACGATTTTTGACCTCTGTCCTGATAGCCTAAAAGAAAAATTCGGAGAGAATGATGTTTTGTCTTAAAAATGAACACATTTGAAAACAGATTCAAAGGCTTTGCCCTCCCTTGAACGCAATAGCATAAAAACCAAACTGAAATCTTGCTGAGAGTAACCTGAGGCGGTGGGGGGGGACCAAATGAGCAAGAGGAACAGGTGAACGAGAGCTCGCTGTCCACGTTGGGGGAGCCGGGGAAGCCGCTCAGGACGGGGCAGGTGAGCCAGCTCGGGCACCGCAGCTGGAGGTGAAGCCCGCAGCACACATTCGGAAAGCCCCGCTACACTAAGCTTCACGATCTTGGCTTCTGGACAAGAGAGAACTTGTGACTGAAAGGGACACTCCAAAAAGAATTTCAATGAGGCACAACTTGAGGAAAAACAATAAGTTGCCCAGATTGCTTGGATCATGGACAGAGGGCTTGGCATGTGGACTGAATGTCATGGACTGAGAACACAGCCTTGATTGGTGGCTGTGGAGTCTGCTGCCCACGTGGTCCCCTCGGGCTGGCGTCCTGGTGAATGCTCTTTGGTGAGTGCCAATGCACTCTCCTCTGTTGGCTGTTTTTTCCTCCTTACAAATGATTCCCACAGACTCTTTCCCACCCTGGGCACTGTGGTGTTCTTTGCTAAGATGTCATCATAGTTTGGCTTTGTACACAACTTTCCTTCGAGATGCACAACACTGATGGTACAAATATAAAATGGCTTGACCCTTTGGAGAATTATTCGGCAGTCCCTTACAATGGTAAACCCACAGCCACCCTGGCACCTAAGCGTTCCATTCTTTAGCAGTTACCAAAGGGCAATGAAAACATACGCTAACACAAACTTTCCTAAAATGTTCATAGCAGCCTTACTCATAAAAGCCAAAAGCTAGACATCACCTAAATGTCCACCAACAGGAGATTGGATGAGCAGATGGTGGTACATCCATACAGTGGATTACTTCTGGACAATAAAAAGGAATGTACTGGGGTGCCTGGGTGGCTCAGTGGTTAAGCGTCTGCCTTCAGCTCAGATCATGATCCTGGAGTCCTGGGATCAAGCCCCACATTGGGCTCCCTGATCTGCCAGAAGCCTGCTTCTCCCTCTCCCACTCCCCCTGCCTGTGTTCCCTCTCTCACTGTGTCTTTCTCTGTCAAATAAATAGATAAAATCTTAAAAAAAAAAAAAAAAGGAAGGTACTACTGATAAAAGCGTGAATCTCAAAAGTAGTATGTTGAGTGAAGAAAGCCATACACAGACACACACACACACACACACACACACAGAGTCATACAGCATGCTTCTGGGCTGACAAAAGTCTTCCATATCTTGTTTGGAGTAATGGTTGCATGGATTTATAAAGTTGTTGAAACCCATCCAACTGAACATTTAAGATCAATGTTGTTTATCGAATTTAAATTAGACCTCAATAAACATAAATAATCTTTCTGTGAGAAATGCTGTTAGCAGACCCTTACATATTCTCAGGTGTCAAGTGCTTGAAAATAAGCTTCCTGTCCTGTCTCATCCCGTAGGATGGTGCATGAGATAAATCCCAGAAGAACTGAAAGGCAGACACAACAAAGGTACAAGACCAAATGCAGCTGAACCAAACCAAGAAAGTAACCGGGTAAGTCCTGGAGCCCTGCCAGGTGGCACTGAGGTTAAACCGTGCGGGCTGTTTGGCCAACAACAGACAGCTCTTCTCATGTGGCCTGGAAAGAGGTCCGTGCTAACTCCGCTTTGTTGGCTCCTGGAGTTTACTCAGAATTTAGCAGGATTTGACCCCATAGTCTTTTGTGTAGTCATCATGAACTACGGATTCGGCATCTGGTGAAAACCTGCCTCCCGGTTCACAGACCGGAGAGAAAAGTCCCTTCCCTGAATTCCTGTTGTGTTCTTAGCCGCACCATACAACAGCGTTTATTTTTATGCTGATCTAGTATTTATGAGGCAGCCAGTATAACGAAGTGGTTAAAAGCATGATCTTTGCAGTCAGAGACCTGGGTGCAAATTCTGTGACTTATTATCTGTCTAAATTTGGACAATGCACTCAACATCCCTAAGGTTCAGTAACATTTTGTGCTCGACGGGGTCGTTTCCCAGAGGGAAGGATGAAGAGGAATGTACTCACCAAACGTACCACTCGGTTTCACCCTCTTGGCAGGAGTGGTAGGTTGGTAGGGAAGAGCAGGGATGTTGTGCTCAAAGCAAGAAAACATCAGCAGTGGGGACACGGCGTTCTCCCCCAGGCATGTGTATGCAATCTCGTCATCTTCAAAGCCTGTCTGTCCGTCCGTGTTACCTACTGCGAAACAGGTGCTATTATACACACTTTATAAATACAGAAAATGAGGATCAAGATCTGTATCTATACCAGCATAAAGCTGACAACAAGCAGCTACACCTTCTATGAGTAAACAAAGGGCTTTCAGTCATTTTAATGTAACGTCTACGATGGGCAAATATTTTTCTTTTTTTACTGAAAAATTAAATATATAAAAATTCCATCAGTACACACTTTGGTAATTTTTTTTTTTTTAGATTTTATTTATTTATTTGACAGAGAGGTCACAAGTAGGCAGAGAGGCAGGCAGAGAGAGAGGAGGAAGCAGGCTCCCCGCTGAGCAGAGAGCCTGATGCGGGGCTCGATCCCAGAACCCTGAGATCATGACCTGAGCTGAAGGCAGAGGCTTAACCCACTGAGCCACCAGGCGCCCCCACTTTGGTAAATTTTGACAAGAGGAACATACACAGTCGTCACCACCCAAATTAAAAAAACACACAATCAGCACATCCAAAGACCAGGCTCTGTCTCCGCCTCATGCCCCCTCTAGTCAACAGAACGACCCCTCAAAAATGACTGGATTTCGACTTCTGCTGTAGACTGAATGTTTCTGTCCTCCCCCTAATCTGTGTGCTGCAAACCTGCTCCCCAGGGTGACGGCATCTGGAGGCAGGCCTCTTGGAACTGACTGGCCTGAACGCCCTTCCACGGGAGGCCCCAGGGAGCACCTTGTTCCCTCCGCCACGCGGGGACACAGCAAGAAGACGTGTCCCTGAACCGGGAAGCAGGTTCTCACCAGACCCTGACTCTGGGGGTCCCCCAGCCTTGGACTCCGCAGCCTCCAGAACCGTGAGAACAAGTGGTTCTTGCTTAGGCCACCCAGTCGGCGGTGCTGGGCAGCCCGAACCACTGAGACAACATCCAACATTCCATTCGGAGGTGCCTGTGTGTGACCCGCACACACATGGAGGCACCGGGAGTCACACGTGAGCACTCTCTGTGTCCGTTGCTTTCCTCACTCGTGTGGTCGTGACGGCTGCGTCCTCGCTGCTGGACGGTCTCCCACTGCAGGACAGGCGCGCAAGGGGGGGGGGGGTCCGTCCACCCCCACTGGAGGGCATTGGGGGAGCGCCCAGTGCAGGACAGTCATGATTTGTGCAGCGGGTGGCACCGGGTCTGCGGGGGGCACGGGGCCTGCGGGTGGCACGGGGCCTGCGGGGGGCACAGGGTCTGCGGGGGGCACCGGGTCTGCGGGGGGCACTGGGCCTGCGGGTGGCACGGGTCTGCAGGTGGCCGAGTCCGCGTGCTTCCGTGTGTGGCGCGGCCGGGCGCGGGCTGGGAGCGTGTCCGGCTGCCACAGGCCCTGCCGGACCCTTGTTCCCGCGCATGTTTCCTCCCGTCATTTCAGATGACGCTGGGGCATGGCTCGCCTCCGTTCTGATTTCAGTACCAGTTGTTGACAGCTCGTCCGTCCGTCCATCCTTCCTCTCTCTCTCTCTCTCTGACGGCAGCTTGAATTTGCTTTCCTTTCGCACCGTGGCTGAGACACTGTCCTCCAGTTTCTTCTTTTTACTTAAAACTGCCCATCCCAGGGGATCGAGGTGGGCACGGACTGCATGGAGCCCAGGTCCGTATGGTGATGGACGCAACATAATCAAAAAGAATTTATTTACAAAACTTGCCCGTCCTGCAGGAGACTCTGACGGTTCTTTCTTGTCTCCTCCGGCTCATCTTTCCTGTTTTCTTTCCCCAGTTGTGGCTTTCTGTCCCTCCGACCTTCACAGGCCCCTTCACAGGTCCACTCCTCTGGGTGACTCTGCAACATTCCTCAGAGCACCCAGGCCTGTGGATCTAAACCTTCCACAGACCCTCCGAGGCACTGGGTTCTATTTTCTCCCCTCTCTAGTCTAGTCTCCTCCACGCCCATCCCGGGAACTGTTCTAGTCCTTCTCCAGTCGGCCAGGCCCCCAAGACTCCCAGGTATCATGAACAGTTCACCTCTCCTGAGAGTTTACAGTAGCCAGAAAGTTCACAATATTCCTACATCCCACACAAAAATCCTACACTTTACGGATGAGGACATGGGGACACAGTTAAGCAAATCTCCCAGTTCAAACCATCAGTAACTGACAGAAGCAGGATTCAAACAGCTCATCGAAGCCCAGAGTGTGTGCCCTTAAGACTTTGGTGCATTTATGAAGCTACAAAAATCCTACAGCCTGTTGTCCGTTCCACTCATCTGATGCTTATATCTGTGTCCTTGTATCCGTGGCTGTCCTTTTATTCCCAGCACCGTGATTTTGAACCTTTAGGATCTCTTACCTGATCCTGTAGGGCACTTAAAGAGTAGAAATACTGACGACAAAGGAGATAAAAGCAAAAACATCAACTCCCATGTGAGAAAGACTAGCACACAGTGGAGAGACAGATGACAAGCCAGAGGACAAGCAGAACAGACGACAAAGATTTAATATCTTACTACAAAGCCCTTCTATAAATCCGTAAGGAAAAGGCAGCAACCTATCAGTGAAATAATTTTTTGAAGGATAACGTAAGAGTAAAGCACGCAATCCCATTAGTGGAGATGACTAACTCTAAAAGATTTCACTTCACTGGTAATCGAATGAATGAGAAGTAAAATGATTTTTCACTTTTTTAAAGATTTTATTTATTTATTTGCGATTGAAAGAGAGAGAGAGAGAGAGAGGTCCATTGAGAGAGAGCACCAGCCTGGAGAAGAGGGAGAAGCAGGCTCTCTGCTGTGCCAAGAGCTCCATGCGGGGCTTGAGCCCAGGAGCTCAGGATGATGACCTGAGACAAAGGCAGATGCTTAAACCGACTGAGCCACCCAGGCGCCCCTGATTTTTGACTTTTAACAGAGGTGGCCTGGCCAGAAGAGCATAACCCACCGTCGGGGGTTGGGACTCAGATGGAGAGGAGGCTCCACAGCTCTGGTGTGTGGGAAGACTAAGGGTCCTCACTCCACATTCCATCTTTCCTTCTTTGGGACTTAGTGTCCCGCCGTTATGTAGGTCAAGTTCCTGGGGCCTGGCCCAACCCCAGTGAGTGTGGGTCCTGCTCTCGGGGTGTCCTCATGTCTGTTTCACTTAAACATAAGGATGTATCTGCAAATCTATTAATGCGAAAGCATATACTTTATATTTTCTTCACGCTCTCCTATACCATTTATCTATTTATTTTGGAAGGACTAAGTGTTAGTCTTAACCTTTCTTAAAGAAAGCATTCTATGACTTGGGAAAACGAGAGTGTGTATCGCCCATTCTGGGAGGCAGTGTCAAAGTTTCAGCCTCACTGGAGTCTAACAGTAGGGATTCAACAGTTTGGGAGCAAAGAGCTACATTTCTAACAAACCATTTATCATTCACTCTATCTTTCTTATAAACTGAGTTTTCTGACAGAGTATTTCTGGTGTCAGTCATGTCTGGACTTGGTTATCAGGACCCAGTAAATGTTGCTTCCCTTCCTCTCCTTTTGCGCAGAGGATACAGGAGGGCCTACAAATCAGCCTCTAGGCTTGCCTGCAGGATTGCCTGTCCCGCCTAGATCCCAGCCGGACCGCGTGCATTTCGGCCGGTCGGGTGCCCAGCCTCCTAGATGACCTATTAAAAATCTGCATTCCATGCTGATGCAACACCTGGCAGAGATCTCACGGTGACCTCAGACCCCGGCCCCCTCCCCTCTGACTCCTCCTGGCTTCTCCACTTCCAACCGTGAGTTTTCTAGTCTTCAGAGATAAACAAGATTGTCCGTCGTCTCCTGAGTGTTTACAGATGCCAGGATTGACACTTCTTTTATCGTAATCCTCCCAACAATATTTTTGGATAAATATAATTACTCCTTTACAGATGAAACACACAAGGGACATCAAGAAGAGCACGGCCAGGATGCAAAGTCACATCTGTCCACATCTGTCTAGCTTTCTTCCCACCGGGAATCTTTCTCTCTTCAGTTTTTCCTTTGCCAGGAGAAACCGCTGACTTTGCTCCCTGCTAAAGGCTGAATCGCAAACACCACTAGGTGATTTGCTCTCTCTTCTGATGGTGCCCGAGAGAACCGTGAACAGTTTCCTTGCATTGTTCTCTGCTTAAATACTTGTAGGCTCAGACCTGCCCACTAGTCACTTCCTGAGTGTTCACTCTCAACACCTGTCCGTCCAGAGCAACCCCATGAAGAGACCCCCCCTCCCCCCTTCTCTCCTAAGGTCCAGCATCTGATCTGTTTCAAGCTTGAGTGACAAGATACTCTGGGCTTCTCCTGATGGAAGGACTTGGCCGTACCCAAGTGTGTTTGTATTTTAGCAGAACAGTATATCTAAGCAAATCTCTAACGCAAGAAAATTTTTTTAAAATTTTTTTAAGATTTCTTTCTTTCTTTAATTTTATTTTTTGAGGGGAGACGGGACCGGGTGCGGACAGGACCTAGAGTGGACGGAACCTCGTGTACTGGACCGGTTGAGGCCGCCGCCCTCGGTGCCCGCAGCCCCCCCCCCCCCCCGCAGGAGCAAAAGGAAGGCGGGTCCGAACGAGGAGGGAACCGGGAAGCGAAGCACAAGGAGCCAGCGCTGGGGTCGGTGCATCGCAGCAAGACGGCGGGACCCGAACTGGCCGTGTCCGGGTCCCAGGTCTGCTCCAGGGAACATGGGTTACGGTTATGGATAAACGAGCTGCTGCCCAAATTCTCACCCCCGGGGCAGGCCTGGACGAGCACTTGGCTCTGGGCATAGCAACGGAGCTTGAAACTCACACTTCTAAAACCCCAATGTGGCCTTGTATCCCACCTCCAGTTACCGAGATTTTTTTTTTTTATTTCACTTAAAAAATAAATAGGACCTTTTCCTACCCATCCCAGCAAGGTCCGCGTCTCTTAAGAACGTATTCTTGTTTTCACTGCTGTTACTTTAAACATCTTCATGCATCGAGTGTATCAGATATTAATTACTTCTTCTGATTTAATTAACAGGCATCAAATGATACTCAGAAACCCCAGTGGAAATTTGAGAAATTTTGTTTCAGAATATGACTTAGATGGGTTTTTTTCCTCTACAAGGTATTAGCTATACTGTTGATTGAGACTGTGGCCTGGGGAAGAGAAATGGTGTTATTAAACAAACAAGGACAGTACAGACAGGAGGTCTGTCAGAGTTTGACAAAACGACTATGGAAATTATCTTTACATTTTCTTTTTTTTTTTTTTAAAGATTTTATTTATTTATTTGACAGAGAAAGATCACAAGTAGGCAGAGAGGCAGGCAGAGAGAGAGAGGAGGAAGCAGGCTCCCCACTGAGCAGAGAGCCCGATGCGGGACTCAATCCCAGGACCCTGAGATCATGACCTGAGCCGAAGGCAGCGGCTTAACCCACTGAGCCACCCAGGCGCCCTACATTTTTTATTTAAAGGGAAAAATTTTTTACTAAAAGCTATAAAGAGAGAAATATTTCCTGTAACCCCAAGTACCGTTATTTTATATTTTATTATATAGTTATTCAACATTAGCTAAATAGGTACATTTTATAAGAAATCTCAGATTATCAAAAACCACAAACTGGTAACACTGAGCGAAGCTGGAGAGAGGTGACGGGGACCAGGAGAGCGAGAGAAAAGTTTCGTTCCGGAAATACTACTTGCACCGTTAGGTTTTGCCGTTTATGAATATATCTCCTATTTTAAAAAGATCACATTTAAACTTAAAACCAAGATTTAAAAAATATTTTAATGGGAACAGAAAGCTGTAGACTTACAGTAGAACAGGCTTTTTTTCTGTAGTAATTCTAGTCTATTCTGTAATAATTTCAATAATTACTGTGTCTTTACAGCCGCACGTGTATCTGGTTACTGCAGCTTTTTAAAAAAAATGGCGGATCAAGAAGTATAAGAACAAACACAGGCTCTTCCTTCCTGGCCCTTTACCCCACATAGTCCGAACCCTCTGGAGTCCCACCATTTCTGCCGTGCACTTCTGTTCGCTGCTCCTTCCGAAGTAGCCAGGATGGGCGGCTGCTCCTCTGTTCTCATGATGCTAGTTCTGATCAGTGCTAGTTATTACTAAGAGCGGTTCATATAAACTATGTTCCACGATTAGGAAATTAGGAAATCCAGTTCTTGTTATGGACACTAGCCATAGGAGACATAATTGCCCAAATTATTTTTCTAAACGATTTTTCCAGGTGTGTATACACATATTTTTACATAGGAGTTAGTTTTGTTTTGCTTTATTGTTACCCAAAAAAAGCATCACAATAAATATACTACTTTCTACATTTTTTTAAACCCCACAATGCATCAGAACTCTTTCACCATAATGTAGGTCTACACCATCTTTTTAATTCATCAAATCCCATTTTGTCTACCCACAATAATAGTTTAATTAATCCCCTGGAGATGTGTATTTTCTTTTGAAGAAATTAATACTGCAGGAATTAGCTTCTTTCATTACACAGGGACGTTCTATCTTTTCAGTGATAGTACATGAACTATTAAAACGGATG
Organism: Mustela lutreola; assembly: GCF_030435805.1. Lineage (NCBI taxonomy): Eukaryota > Metazoa > Chordata > Mammalia > Carnivora > Mustelidae > Mustela > Mustela lutreola. The sequence continues at coordinate 4,262,380 of NC_081290.1, read as the reverse complement.
TCACTTCATTATCATTTAAAGATAGACACTCCGGCCAGTGAAGGTGGAGATCCCAAAGGTCGAAGCAGCCCTGGGAGATGACTGCCTTTGCTGAAGCTGTGACAAACCCAGGGGCCCCTGAGGTCCACCCGGGGCCGGCAGGCATTGGGCATGACTCAGCATTCTCAGACCTTCATTTAACCAAGGGCACAGCATTGCGCTAAGGAAGAGGGAGGGAAACTAAACTGGGTCACTCTAATGGCCCGGGGCACTTACAATCCAGCAGGGAAATACACATGCGTAAGGCAGGCCAAAACAAGTGAGATACAAGAAAGACTAGTATGTAAGATCAAAAAAGTAAATAAACAGAAGCGTTCTGGGAAACACAGAAGAGCAGATTAGGTTAGGCTGGGGAAGGTGGCCGTGGAGCTGCTCCCACAGCAGCAGGTGGGATTGCAATCCCGAGAAGAGAGAAGAGGCAGGCTGGCCGCAGTTACAAGTCCAGGCTGTTGACACTGGCTTGATGCAAGCGGCTCCGGCTCCAGGCTGTAAGGCCTCTCTCCTGTTTTCACTCGGTCCCCTTCAGTTCTCTCCTCCTGAGGCTGCTGTGTTTCTGGGCACGCCCAGACGGATCTTCAGACTTTACAAACCGGTTGTGCAGAGCCTGGCGTTTCAATAAGAAACAAAGTGCTGAGTAACAACGTGAAGTCAGTCCGTTGCTTGCCAAGAGCTGGGAGGCCTGGGTGGTTTCCCAATCTTAAAGAGGCAGAAAAATACTAAAGCCAGACTCACAGGGAAAAACCTGGATGGATTTACCAAACCAGAAGATGCTGTGCTCTCGATTTAGAGCGTCAGCCCCGCCTGTGTGAGGACTCTCGCCCGTTCCCAGGCCAGGTGGATGAATGCAGCTCTCGGTCAATCCGCCTTCTTCCGTGACAGACTAACCTATCCCCACATGGCTCACTTTTGTGAAGAATCGGTCATGCCCCATAGAGCAGAGATCATTTTCCGTCAGTCCCGGGTCAAAGAGGAAAAGTTGAAGAGATCACAACGGGAAATAATTTCCTATGAAGAATTCAGAGTATAAGTGAACAACTGTGTGGCACAAAGGACGAGTTTGAGGTGTCCCGGAAACAATAGGGTCCCCTGCCCGCTCCCATGGTGAAACCCCAGGCTGGTGGTAGGTAGCCGCGCCCCACAGGAGATCACACCTGGACGCATCACACCCGTGTCCCAAGTCTGCCAGCTCAGCGAGCATTCAGCATCCGGGGGCCTTTTGTCCGATGACTCATGCTTGACCACTTGTTCTAGGAACAGGGTAGTAAATGCTTGGGAGACCTCGTGGAGTCTATAACTGAAATGACGGAGCAACCCAAGAAGGACTGAGGCCAACTCAGGAATTTTTTTTTTTTTTTTTTTTTTTTTTTAAAGATTTTATTTATTATTTATTTGACAGAGAGAGAAATCACAAGTAGGCGGAGAGTCAGGCAGAGAGAGAGAGAGAGAAGCAGGCTCCCGCTGAGCAAAGAGCCCGATGCGGGGCTCGATCCCAGGACACTGAGATCATGACCTGAGCCGAAGGCAGCGGCTTAATCCACTGAGCCACCCAGGCGCCCCCAACTCAGGAATTTATTTTAATCTTTGCTTAAAATTAAAAAATTTTAAAATCATAATTATAAAAATCGTATCTACTGATGGCATAGTTGGAAAATCAGAAATATATAGCATAGGAAGAAGCCATCACTGACAAATATTGATTGTATTTATTTTCATTCTGTGTCCTCTGTACACACAAATGTATAAAATTAAGATCAGATGTTGCATACATTGTTTTATGTTAGTTTTTATGTAAATTAAGCTATAGTCCTTTCCCATGTGATGAAGTATTGTTATAAACATCGTTTTTAATGGCCGTATAATATTATATTCTATAACTATAGATGACAATTTCTTTAAACATTGCACTTCCTGGAACTTACATTGTTTCCAGGATTTTTTATTTTTATAAATAACACTGTGATAAATATCTGTACATATAAATATTTTACAATAATCAAATATATTTCCTGAGAATTCATGTCAAGAAGTAGACTTCCTGAGTAAAAGAGTAGGCTCAAATATTTTTAAATTTATTTATTTTAGAGAGAAGGAGCATGTATGTGAGTGGGGAGAGAGGCAGAGGGAGAGAATCTTCAGGCTGACTCCCGCTGAGTGTGGAGCCCCATGTGGGGCTCTGTCTCACGACCCAGGAGATCACAACCTGAACTGAAACCAAGAGTTGGACGTTCAACCAACTGAGCCACCCAGGCACCTCTCTAATATTTTCTTTTCGTTCTAAACAGATAAACCATGCTGTATGAGCAATGTATCTCGAAGGCTGCCCATCTGGCAGATCTCTCTGAATCACTCTGTGGGTGAGTCACGGATTCTAAGCTCTTACTCAGTAGTCTTATTTTGCACCTTTTACCTGTAGTCCCTGGACCTTCCTCACGCCCTACCCAAGGCTCCAGTCTACCCAGTGTTCTCCCATAGCTGATCACCTTTTTCACTTGAAGGATTTTAAAACTACTCGACTCTGGTTCCCTCTTCTTCTTCCTGGCACTTCACATCCAAATGATTTGAAGGAACGGGTTCTCTGAGCCATGGAATTAAACTCTCTATTTACTGATCTTACCACCTGCCTGTCTCTACATGTCCATATTTGTCTTCTCTCCTTTAAATATCATGCATAGGTTGTCAACACCCAAATTAATACCCTGGCTCAAATTTCCACACTGTGCTCTGGCTGGAAATCCAGTCGCCTCCAGGACAGCTCAATGTGGATGTCTAATGAGCATCTCAAACTTAGCACGTCTAATACCAAACTGCTGATCTTTCCTGCACCTGTTTTTCCTGTTGTCTCCCGCGTATAAGTCAATGACAAAACCGCCCTTTCACTTTCTCGTGCCAAAAAACCTTGGAGTTCTTTTTCTCTGTCTCTCACACCCCACATCCAATCCATCAGCAAATACTTGCTTCCTTTCGGACTGGATTACTGCGATAATCTCCTCAGTGGTCTCACGGATTTTCAGTCTATTTCTCAGTACAATAGAAAGAATGATCCTATTAAAACATAAGTCAGATCATGTGACCTCCCTGCTCAACCCCAGCAAAGGCTTCCATTTCACGTAGAGTAGAAGACAAAGTCTTTATAACGCCCCGACGCAATCTGCCCCCACCTGCCTCTTCACTCATCTTACTTTCTGTTCTACTGTTTTCTCCTTTGTTCTCTGGCTTTCTAGCTATTCATGGAACATTCCAGGCACTTGCCTTTCCCAGGGTCCGTGTACTTCCCATGCCTCCTACCTTCCTCCCAGATTTCTGTAGGACTCACTCCCTATCTCCTTCAGGTCTTCCAACATGACCTTTCCTGACTATAATGTTTTAATTTCCAACTCCTGCCCCAACACTCCGTAGCCTCTTTCCTACCTTAATTTTCTCTGCCACCAATAGACCATGTTTATTGGGTTTATTGTCTATCTTCCCCCCCACAAACAGAGAAAGCTTTGGTCTGTTTTGTTCATTTCTATGTTCTCAGCAGCTCTGTTAGTGACTGACACACTACTTGCTGAATAAAGTAAAAGTAAACTATGAAAAAGCATAGTTAGGAAGTTCTGGGTCAGCAGCGCAAGAACGTGGGAGGCACCAACATGTCTCCACTAGACATTCTGATTTTTCTGATAGAATCTGGGCCAAAAGTACAGAAAACAATCAGAATTACTGGAGGTCAAGTAAATGAGGCCAAGCGTCTCCCAGGTATTCTTTGTAGTTTTGTAAATTTTACCTGTTATATAAATTTCTAAACGTCTGTATGCTAAAGCAAACCAGAAGGTTTTAGTGAAGATTACGTTGACTTTCTCAGCATTTCTTCTTGGTCACAGAACGTGGCAAGGGTTTCTGAAATGGACCCAGGATTACAGGCAGGAAGGAATGAAAACAAAGGAACCGAGAGGTTCCCAAATTCCTGGGCACTTTATAGTATCTCATTTAAACCTTCAACAGCTCCATTATAAATACGTTAAATCTGAGATTCAGAAAGAATAATTTCACCAGTCACACAGGTCAGAAATGGCCGGCTGAGGATTTCTTCTCACCAGCACCCCGACTAATTTAGGACTTGGAATCTAAAGCTATTATCCCCACTACTTTGATGATTTGGGAGAAATCACTTGAGATTTCTGTCTCAGTCATCGGCAAACCAATGTACGTTCACTTCAGACACACCTTAGAGTGAACAGGGTAATGATTTCGGGTCTTTCTGGCTCTGATCATTTCTCAGTTCTCTAAGAAGAAAGAAGATATTCTGAATGCTCGGGTCCACTGTGGCTCTTGTGTCTCCTAGTTCACATCTTTAAGCCTTCGGGTTAAACCGTAACAGCCAGCACCGCTAGGCAAAGCCTCCTGGAACACTTTCCCAAGCGAAACAAATACCATAGCTGTGTGAGGGTGTCGGGCAGAGCTAGAAACGGAGCTGCTGGCTGGCTGTCCGTGTGCAGGACCTGGAGGGAATCCTGCGTTGCCAGCAGAGTCACTCGTCAAGGACGATGACTGTGGCCCAGCAATAACGTGCGAACATTGGGAGGGCTGCCAGGGAAAGCAAGCTCTTTTGTGGCCTGTGCAGTGTCGTGCTGGGCGTCAGCTGAAGTCCACCACGGATGGCCGTCTGAGCGCCGCCTGTCCCTGGCAGCGCACTCAAACGGGCAGCTCAGCAAACCAAAGGATGAATGTCCAGGGAGAGACAGCGTACTCGAATGGAAAATAAATTAGAATAGACATGAGGAAACCCTAACTTTTTTCCCAGTCTTATGACACTGCTACCTCCTGTGACCTCCCTGGGCCTCAGGGTTCTTATCCCCTCACTCACCCAGTCACCCATCCAGGCCTCCAGCAAGTGCTTATTAAATGCCAACTGGTTTTCAGGGGGTTCGGTCAGACGGGGTGAGCGTGTTATGATTCTGCTTTATGTGCACTAGGCATAATGACGGTCTTATCTACCACAAAGTGATGTAGTAGCGAAGAGGAATCCGGTGGTTAAAAACGGACCTAATGATCTTTGTCTTGCTTACTTCGTGGGCCTGTTATGAGAATCACACAGGTTAATTATACGGGTATACTTGACGAACTTGAGCATTGCCTAACGATGTGCAAAAATAGACACTTAGATTAAGATGAAACTTACACCATTGCTGGATATTAGTGAGAGAGATCTAGAAAGTAATGAGATCTGGTGCCATTTTTCTTTTCTTTTCTTTCTTTTTTTTTTTTTTTTTTTTAACAAAAGTAAGACTTTCAAAACTAAAAATAGAAGTTAGTTTAAATAATTATCTCTGTGGTTTTTCTAAGAAAACACACAGACAACAACCAAATCTATGATTCAAATTATACTCTTGTATCCTACGCAGTAGCTTTAGGTGTTCAAGCTCTAAACTTCAAGATTAGAACTGGCGGTGGGACTTTTTTAACGTGAATACATCAGTTAGGATTGGGTTTTGCTGCACAGAGAGAGAAAAGCACACTACCAGCGCCGGGAGGCAAGCCTGAAGTAGAAAGACCATGTGGACGTGGCCTTGCCGGCTGTCGTGTTGTTTTTCTCCATTAAGTGGCTTTTATCACTCAGGCCATCTCAGGGCCGTTAAAGCTCTGGTTAAATTTCCACTGCAGGCCAAACGAAGATGGAAAAACAAGAAGAAACCTTCTCAGCTGAGCTGAATCCCTTTAAGCAGCCTTTCTGGACTTCCCAACTAGGAATTATGCTTTCATACCTTTGGTGGAAAATAGTCATGTGGCGAGACTTAGCCAGAAGGGAAGCTGGGAAATGCAGTTTCTCACAGAGGGACTCTGTGCCCAGCTAAAAGTTGGGGTTCTGTTAAAGAGGAAGGGAAATTGCATGTGAGAGTGGCGACCAGCAGTCCCTTCTGGGCAAAACATCAAGAAAAAAGGATAAGTGAATGGATACAATTTCCTCAGTTTTATCTTTCCTCTATAAATGCTTCATATTCCTTTGGTTTTAATATTATTTTTCTCTTACAACAGGACACAGTATATCTGATTCAATACAAAATTATATGTGTGTTTCTTACATAACTTAAATATTTGCATTTCATGTTAAAAAGCAACATAATTTTTAGTGTTTTATCACATGATTATATCCGAGCCCCATCGATCCAAATCAAAGAAAATCTTAGAAGCCTCGTCCAGATGCACACCCTATGTGGAACTAAGCTGCCGGCTCCCGTTCCTGTAACTGCCTTAGCTCAGAAGCACATTGACTTGAACATCAGCATAAAACAAGATACCTCGGAACTTTTTCAGCAGAGAAGCATGTCTTCCCGCTGTGGCCACAGCACGTGCATCTTTCTACATCTGTCCCCAGATTCCCAGCCACACGATTGTACTCAGAGTGAAATCTCCTCGGGGTTTTGTGTTGACTTTATGCATCTGTGTATTTGTGGACCGCTTCTGCTTATTAATAATTTGCCTTCCTAAGACCTTAAGGAACTGAGCAACTGTGCCTGAGGGGCTCATTTCCTACCCCGGGGAGCTTGGCGAACCAGCCGGGTTCTGGAAGAGCAGAGGAGCATCTCAGATGGTCCTGATCGTGCGAGGACATGTCCCCTCTGTACCCCACGCCGGGCTGGTGGCCAGACGAGAAGCCTGAGCTCTGGATTCTGAAGCAAGGTTTCCATTTCTTGAAAAGCAACTATCGCTATGGGACATAAACTTAGGTTTAACCCAACTGGGGCCTTGCCGGCAATAGTGTAATTCCTGAATGAATTAAGGTTTGAAGAAATTGGAAAAATTGAGCATGTTATGCAACCTTGGACAAGTCGCTTAACCACACCAAACTGTTGTGGTTTTTTTTACAAATAACAGTAATAGTTGCATTTGATCATGTGATATTATATATTTTTTTAAATTTTTACTTTATTTATTTGAGAGTGAACGTGCATGCTCACAAGGAGAGATGGGTAGAGGGAGAGAGAGAAGCAGACTCCCCACTGAGCAGGGAGCCCAACAGGAGCTCAGTGCCAGGACCCTAAGATCGTGACCTGAGCCAAAGGCAGATGCTCAACCGACTGAGCCACCCGGACGCCCCCAGCACTATTAAATAAATATAAGAAACATAACTACTGGTCATCCCTTGTTTGATCAAAAGATTTTGTCACTGATTTGCTAAGATCTTTTTAACAGGACTCTGAAGTTGAGGTCAGTAGGTTACTCACTCCTGTGGGAGACCTGGGCTCCATAATCTGTGTTTCCTAGCTGGCTTTAGCATTCTGATATTCTGGACCTTATTATCTCTAGACTCCTTTATTCTTCCTTTGTTTGCCTCTTAACTCCAGGCATTTTACTGCCCATTGCCTCTCCCTCTAAAGACCGGCAAAGGAAGATAGTAGCGATTCTGGTACACAGAGCAAACGCAGACGGACATGAGCCAAAGGGAGTTTGTTTGCTCTCGTAGAGAGATGCTCGGTAGGCTACCAGGTATTGCTCCCCGGCGCTTGGGACGGAGCCGTGGGTGGGGCGGTGGCTAGAAGGAAGCCTCTGGAGTCCGGGGCGGGAAGTTCACGTCGGGAGACTCTTCTGGACGGCCCACTCGACCTCTGGCCAGTCATACAACTCAAAGACCTCCCCCTGAAGGTGGTGATAGCTCAAACAGCACAAACTGAAGGTAGCAACGGTCCACACTTTCCACGATTTGTGAGTAGTAATATTACCGTATTGTGAGCACAGACTACGCGTTACCTAGTACTCTGAACCGACAGCACATGATAGAAGTCTCTGGACACCCCCCTTACAGGGCTAGAATGTGTGAGGTGGTTCAAGGGTCTTTTGTGGGCTCCTTGGCTCTGCTCTGTTACCGCAAGTGCCATGTCTCTGGGGGATCCCACGAGGGAACAGAAGGGTCCCCGAGATCCGCACGCCCACTTCTGTCGAGCGATATCTGATCAGATGCACACGGGAGCTGAGCATTCCTGAATGACCCCGGACAGGACTAAGCCTCTTTCCAGCTCTTCTCGAGAGGAAAAGCGCGACTCCTTTATCTGTTTGTAAATGTGTCGACTCTGAGTCCCCCGCTACTTCTTTTTTTTTCGTTGTCCTTTTCCGGTGTCTTTACCAGCTCTGCGGTCGGAGGCCTTGCTCTCTTCCCGACCTACAGTGGGTTTCATCCGCACTCCTGTTTCCTGTTTTGTCCCGTCTCTGCGGCTGGTTTTGCGCCTCTAGGTCCTCCCGCTTCCTCTTCAGAGCAGAGCATCATTTCCAGGAGGGATGGGCAACGCCACCAGCTTCTCTTGCTGCAGCTTTTCCTCTCCTTTCTCTGTCCTTTTTTAACCTCCGTTGAAGCTTCCTGAGCTTCCTGTCATGACTACGTCTCTGTTCCTGCCATTTCGGTATTTCTGCGGCTTCAGATTTTGATCTGGCTTTGCGTCTTCTGGCCGAAACCATCTCGAACGAGTATTTTGTGGTTTCTGCTGGAAGGTAATTTGAATTTGTTTGCCTGGGCACCAACTCCCAGTTTAGATGTCACGGGATGGCTGGGGCGGAGGCATGACGGACCGTCCCGGTTACCTTTCCCTTAGGATCCCTGAGCTGCGCTATGAGCAGGGATGGGCTGTTTTGTTAATGACTCAACCTTGCCTCTCATAATTCTAAATAACTACTGCTTTATCAGGACGCTTGAGGCTGTCTTTCATTTCAGGAGGGTTGATGAAGAGTTAAGTCAGTCAGGCACAGATACGGTTATGTTTACATGATCTGACATCCCTACATTGCTGTGAAGGATCAAATACACACACACACACCCTTGCACGCACAGCAACACATGATTATTCCTTCGTCATCTTAGGGCGTCTTTTCTGCAAGGAAGCCACACGTGTAAGCTGAATGGGAACGAAGGAACTCCATTGTCTTGGAAAATGACTGACGACCTCTTCTGCTTCTTTTCTTTTTCTTTTTTTCCTTTTTCTTTTATTTTTGGCCACCATCGTTTAGGTGAAGAGCAAAAGAGCCCCAAATATTTCCCAGGCTATTCTCAAATTGTGGGGCTCTGGGTTCATTCATTCAGCAAGTACCCAGTGAGCTCCTGCTAAGCTCCAGGCGGTCACCGTTGATAGCTAGATACAGAACAGACCAGATCTCTGTCATCCAGAACCTTGTATCTGGTGAATAATCATCTTTCAGGATCGATGTGCTCATCAGCCACGAACCCAGCGTGGTTCAAGATTCCAGAAGGAGAACGTCAAGCAAGAGCAGAGGTGGGGTTTAGCCCGCGCCCTGTCATGCGGTTTCCTGACAGGCCACGTGCGGCACAGACTGGGGTCTTGCTCACTCTTCCTTCCGTTTCTGTCGCTCCGAACTCACGGCCACATTTCGGGAGTTAGATATTTCATTTCCTGCCGAGCTAAGACTTCGGCCGTGTTTGCTCTCACCCTCATGGAGACAGAGAGCCGTTCGCTCACCAGCAGCGTTCCTGCCCTGCTCCCCGACAGCCCCGAACAGAACCGTTACCTTGTCTTGACTTTCTCTAGGAGGCAGAGGGACCTTCCCGTGCTCTCTAGTGTCACTCGCTAGATGGACTGAGATACTTGCTGGAAGTTACCACCCCTTAAGAGTCACCACTAAATTCTTAATTGAATCCCCACTTTAGCGTTTTTAATCCTTCGGATTTATATGGCAAAGGGGAAAAGTAAGCCAAGTATGGATTCTTTGTGTCGCTCATTCATTCGTGTGACTGTGCTTTGCAGCGGACCTATAGGTGTAAAGCATTTTCCAAGTCTTTTTCATATTATCTGGTTTGTGTAGAGTAAGGACATAGGAGTGTGCTTGGCTTTTGTTCCTAGGTAGTTGTATTTCTGAAAATCCACTGTTTTCTAAGATCTCTTATTGTTCTTGTTTTCAACTATCAGAAATTGGAAAATAAAGATTGTGGGAGTATAAAATGAACGTCTGCCATGTTTGTCATTCTTAGACTCCATTTCTATGGCTCTTGACTTTTCCTAAGATGACTGCACCTAAAATCTAAGGCCAAAAAATGCACATAATGTTGTATGTCAACTATACCTCAGTAAAAATTTAAAAATTAAGGGAAAAAAAGCTAAGGTCAAGCCAGAGCCCTTGTTGTAAACAAAGGACACAGGACACAACAGCTTGTAATGAATGTAATCTGAGTTATCTGTGGTATATTGTGTGGATAAAAAGTAAAAGGCTAATTGTGAGTACAAAGGAAATGAGTAAATCCTCTTGCCACCAGGAATTAAAGGAAGACCAGTGGCAGGGCCAGCTCGTTCTCTGCAGCAGGACCCATGCCTCCTCCAGACCAGTGGCAGGGCCAGCTTGTTCTCTGCAGCAGGGCCCATGCCTCCTCCAGACCAGTGGCAGCACCATACGGTTAGGAAGTCTGAGTCTTATCCAAATGGCCGGTAGTTAATTCTTTGTTTGGGCAAGTGGTGGGAAAGACAGAGAGACACAGTGGTTAAGAAATGGCCTGGGTTTGGGACCTGCCTCTGCCTCAGGTTTAGGACCTACCTTTGTTTTCTTCTTAATAAGCTCATCACTGGATAGCAGTCCTTGCCTCGTAGGGTGGGTTTTAAGGTTGAAAAGAAATAAGCCACAGCAAGCAGACTGCTTCGGGGGCTTACGGTAGTAAATGTGAGCTATTCCTGTGGTGACCGCGATAGTGACGATGATGACGATGGGTGTTCGGGGAGATGCCAGGCTGATCACAGCCGGAACGACTCCGGAGGTTACCGGAAGTCAGGGGTCAGAGAGGTGAACCAGGTGACAAGCTCCAGAAGGTAGGTAGCGAGCTACTGGGCTAAGTGCGCAGGGTTATTAAGGAGGATGCAGGGCAACGCCTATAACCCAAACCGAGTAAAGGTGCCCTTCTGCCTCCCACGGAACATAGCACGTCACCTCGCCTGGGTCCAAAGACGCAGGACCTAGACCTGCGGAGAGAAGACATTGAACCCAGCTAGCGTGGTTAAGGTCAAACAGGGCAAAGCTCTTGGTTTTCTCTTTCTTTGTCTGGTTTGGGACATCCCTGAAGAGGAATTTTATGGTTTTTACCCTTTTAATATCTGACTTCTCTATGATGGGAGAAAAGATAGTGCTCTAGTAATCCTCTGTAAAACCAGACACATACTTAAGGGAGAAGATCCTGTGTAAGATGATAGGAATTATAGGTCTCGTGGTACCAAAGCAAGCAGGTAATAAATCCCCGTCTCTGCATGTTACAATTACATAAGCTATAAAATACGTCGCTATAAAATGACCCATCTATTTGAAAATCCACTGCATGCAGTTTGCATCATTACCAAACTGGCAATTGAAAAATGTACAGCGGCTAAGAACCCAGAAGTAGTTTTTGAGAATCTATTTTGTGCAAGGTAGCATTCCAGAATGACGGAATCACGTTGTTCTGTGGCCTGACATACAGATTTGCTTTGCAGAGTCAATATCTAACTAATTTCTTCAAACTTCATGAAAAATAATAAACCAGAATCTCCTCCTGGGAATACAGTAGCACGTATTCATAAACTCATAGCATTTTAAAGCTGGAGGACTCTTAGAAGACGATGGACATCGGCGTGCTTTAGAACGCTGCTCAGCGTCCTAAGGAGCTTTCGAAATTTTAAACTATTGTTTTAAGAACATCCCATAAAGGAAATTATTTAGCAAAATATATCAGCTGGCTCACTGAATCCCCACCTATTATACGAATTTATTCATCTTAGCCAAGTCCATTTTAGGAGGCACAGAATAGAAATTCAGATAACCTACGTGACGGATTCCAAGTGAACAGCATGAATCTTTCATGAGAGAGAGAGCACAGGCAGGCGAGCGTCTAAAGAAGTAAGGCTTAGCGTTTGGCCTGGTTGATTATTTCTTTTCCCAGCTGGAAAATATTTTTTGAATTCTGCCCAGTTCCTCTCGAGGTAGACCGATGTTAAACAGAAAAAAGTGGTGATGTGCTTTTGTTCGGTTTGGTCTCATGGGGGACGTCCTGTAATATTTCCAGCCAGTTGCTATGGAGGGAGCCAGCAGCCAGTTCAGCTCCTAACTCCAGGCTGGCAGGGCTGTGGGGTGATCTTCCGGTAGCAATTCCCAGATCCCTGAGTGCCGGAATCGTGCAGTAGAGGGAAAAAACCGGGACAGCAAAGTTTACCAACTAGGAAACCGCAAAGGGTACACAAGTAAGGTATACTTCTCAAATTTCACAAGGCGTTCACAAATAGCAGTGACAGATCTGCACCTTCCCTTTCCACGTGCCCTGCCACAAGTATCCCCGGGGAGAGCCCCGTACCTGCGCCCTGAGGGCGGGGCCCGGGAGGGAAGTCAGTTAAATTATCTGCGTACTTAGCTGAGCTTGGAAGTAACTCTGAAAAACCATGCTCCTGGCTCATTGGATTTCTAGAGTTGTCACATCTCCACTGTAGAACTTCCATTTTAGTTTCTGAAACATGATTCAGAAAATAATTCTGAATATTCAGAATATATTCTAAAAATAATATTCAGAAAATAACTTTCTGAAAATTCTAACATTTGCTTGGAAAGAGTTAAAGAACCTGGGGCCTTCATTTTGTTTAAATGAGCAAAGAAGTGACAATGACCATCATCGTTAGCCATTCTCTTTTACGGCTCCAGACAGAACTTTGTTTTCTTTTTTCTTTATTCTTTCTTTTTTTTTTTCTGCTGTTCAGAGCTTCCTGCTTGGTGTTTGTCTGAGCAGGGAGGAGCCATCATTCAAACCCTGCAGAGACGGACTGCAAGCTAAGGCTTTTCTACACTTTGTTTGATTTTCCTGAAACATCTTTCTCTCCAGAAATGATTTATTGGTGCCCTAGCATGCTTTTCTTCTTACTCAACGCTCCCCTGGGGATGGAGTTAAAACGCCGCTCAGCTGTAATTCTCCTGGGTGGGGAAGTGGTGGTTGGTGGCCATGAAACCAAAGCCCAGATCTGAGCAACTGTGGGATGTTGACTTTCTGCTCGTCTCTCATAAAGGAACCCTCAAAAGCCCGCAGCCGTGCACGAAGAGTGTGCGTCTCGTCTAAGCCTCGCTGGCTTTGTGCTGGCCTTTCCTCAGGCGAGAGTGATCCCGACCAGCAATGACTTTGTGTCGCGATGCAGAAAGCCGGCACGTCCGCCGGAGGATAACGCTGAAGCAGGACTTCTGAGTGGGGGAGGCACCCGGAGAGAGAAGCCAAGCTCTGTACAATGCCTGGTGCTTCCCTCTCATGATGTTTGTTCCAACAGAGGTCGATCATTGTGCATTGTCCCTGTGGGAGTGAATACAGCATATTATTTTGGGATAAAAATTGAGATTTCTTTTGGTGGTAAAGTATAAGGAAAATAGAAGCTCTCTGTAATGGATTTCTTAGCTTTCATTTAGACGCTTCCAAAGCATTCTTGTATGAGAGGGAAGATGACATAATAAGTCTTTAAAGATGAAACTGCTCTAGTGCCAGAACTGTTCCAGAGCACATCTACGAGAACTACTAGGAGATGTTACCAAAGTTTTTAAAAAAACTTTTTGCATGTAGCGAACTTCATTGCCTGTTCAGCAAAATGTCTTCCCCTTCTTCCTAAAGGGAACTCAGATTTTTTTTCCCCTCACGTTTGCCACGTCCAGGGAGGAGGCTGACCCCAGCTCCGGGGAGACGTGGGACTGGTCCGGGTATCGGACCAGTTCAGGAACGGACAAGGGACTCCGTTCTGGCCAAGAAGCTGTGAGCGGAGTTTCCTGGAAGATTTGGGGAAATTATCCACTGCCGTTCGGAGAACCAGCTTGGATGGGGATAAAGAAGCAACAGCCCCAGCGGCTCTTGCGGTCGTCCTGGATCCACAAAGGGGACACAATTGAGGCCGAAGCTGTGGATGGGCCTTGTGACGTCCCCGAGCCAGGGCGTGCGTCAATAAACGTCATTGTTGTGTAAAGCACTCAAGCCAAGGCCCTGTTACAGCTAAAGGCAGCGTCCACGTAGGCTGTTTCCTTCTGCCAAGCGCCACCGCGAGGTCCGAGGGTCTGCTCTTTCGTCCCCCTTCCCTCTTGTTTACATACGAACCCCGACCTCAGCTCTGACTCGGAGTAGCTCACTCTGACTCCCCGTCTTGGCCTCCTTGGTTCTTCTCTCTGCTCCTGTCCCTTTCGCCCTCTGTTCCCCAGGGGTGTCTTGTATTGTGCTCCCATGACCTCCTCCACTTTGGTTACCCACACCCTCTGCTCCCAGCAATCCCCTCCACAGCTCACCCCGTAAAACCAGAAGTCTGTGTGCTCCGAGACATCCACCCAAAAACTATTTGCAATGAAATACTATTTGGAGGAAGTGCCTTAAGCCAGTGGCTTTCAATTTTTTTCTTTTTAATTGAAATGCAGTTGACATACCAGATTATATCACTTTCAGGAGTACAACATAGCGATTCAATATTTTCAAACATTATAAAACGATCACCTTGATGGGTCTAGCTATCATCTGTCATGTCACTGTACAAAACTATTGTGGTATTACTAACTATATTCCCTGTGCTATAAATTACATCCCCGTGTCTCATTTATTTTATTCAAATCTTTTTTTTTTTTTTTTTTTTTTACTACAAACTGCATTAACTGTCAACACTTAGTGTACACATAAAACACTGAAACAGAATTTCCCCAAAACACACTTGCATTAACTACCTGTGAGAACTTCTGATATGGTCTATTCTGATCTGTTTAATTTTAAACAATTATTTGTCTCTACTCGTTACACTGATTTCATAGATGGGTTGTGACCACCGAAAACACGGCCTTAACCCACAGCAGAAACCCTGCTGGGCATTGTGGCAGTTCTGTGAGGAAGTCTTCGAGAGTAATGAAGGTCTTCTTTAAACCTGAGTAAAATGGTAGTCAACACAGACTGAATGGGATTCTCTCTGTGTAAGTAAATGCACTTTTTTTTTCCCAGAAAAAGCAAAGATTAAGTGAGACTTAATGTATGAGTACTGACAACTGATGTGGTCCTAATAATTTTGGGAGATATTTTTGAAATGACAAATGTATTTCACAAACACCATCATCGTTATTTCTGAAAGGTAGAGATGTTTTCTTCAAAAGCTGTTGGTGTCTCAGAGTCAACTTTTATTTTTAGACTTTTTAAATTTATTTGTCACAGAGAGAGAGAGAGAGAGTGCACACGAAGGGGGAGCAGCAGGCAGAGGGGGAAGCAGGCTTCCCGCTGAGCAAGGAGCCTCATGCAGGACTCAATTCCAGGACCCCACGATCATGTCTGGAGCCGAAGGCAGATGCTTGACTCACTGAGCCTCCCAGGCTAAGTCCCCTAGAGTCAACTTATTGATTGCATTTTTATATGAGCTTTTTAGGGCCTATTAAATACATCTGCTTCCTCACTCATTTGGCAGCTTTGCTACTTCTTTAAGAGCGGGAGATTTCATAATGACAGATTATCTGTAAGTGCCATTTCATACTATTGGACTGTGACCAAAATATGTTGGCTTTCCCATTGATAACTAGCTCTTATCAGCTGTAACCACTCTTACAGCCTGTACCATAAAAAGGCCATACATACTGAGTCCACAGAATATGTGAGGATCACATGATATCTAGGAAAGCTCTGGATAAGCTGTAAAGTACAGTGTAAATGTAGAATTATGCATCTTCGAAAGTTAGAAACTCTCTTCACCTCAAAGTCACTCATGAATTTTGATATTCCTATTAATGGTATGGAGTTCTATGAATTTTTTTTCCCCACAATTCTAACTAACACACACACACACACACACACACACAGCTCTTAAGCCTATATTCAGTACACTGCAGGTTGGGTGATTGTGCATAAGCCTTGAGTTCTCCCTTACAGGATATATGTTTTCTTCTACGCGTAATTGTTTCTAATGTGCTACATTCAGAATTGTTAAGTGATGTAGTATAGTCAGTCACAGAAGTTAAGACACAGCCCCAAATGCAGTTTTACCTCTTACTAACTCTATGAACTTGGGTGAGTTACTTAACCTCCTAAGTTCTGACATTCCTCTTCTATAAAATGGGGATAATACAATTCACTTCATAAGGATGTTATAGGCTTGAATTTATCTCTCCTATTAAATTAATTTCTGGAGTCACTTATGGATCACCAAAAATAGAGCCTTAACCCACAGTATGTACTCTAATATGGCCACATGACAAGTTTACAGTATGTGAGTGTGTATGTGAGTGTGTGCGAGAGTGTGTATGTATGTAAAGTACTTAGCACAATGATGATACCTAGCAAAAGCTCAATAAATGTTAGCTATTAATAATAATAAAGGACTAGCATCCAAAGTCTAAAAAGAACTCATCAAACTCAACATCCAAAGAACAAATAATCCAATCAAGAAATGGGCAGAGGACATGAACAGACATTTTGGAAAGAAGACATCCAAATGGCCAACAGACACATGAAAAAATGCTTAGCATCACTTGGCATCAGAGAAATACAAATCAAAACCATAATGAGATACCACTTCACACCAGTCAGAATGGCTAAAATTAACCACTTAGGAAACAACAGATGCTGGCGAGGATGCGGAGAAAGGGGAACCCTCCTACACTGTTGGTGGGAATGCAAGCTGGTGCAACCACTCTGGAAAACAGCATGGAGGTTCCTCAAAGTGTTGAAAATAGAACTACCCTATGACCCAGCAATTGCACTACTGTGTATTTACCCCAAAGATATAAATGTAGTGATCCAAAGGGGCACGTGCTCTCGAATGTTTATAGAAGCAATGTCCACAATAGCCAAACTATGGAAAGAGCCTACAACAGATGAATGGATAAAGAAGATGTGGTATATATACACAATGGAATACTATGCATCCATCAAAAGAAATGAAATTTTGCCATTTGCAACGACGTGGATGGAACTAGAGAGTACCATGCCAAGCGAAGTAAGTCAATCAGAGAAAGATATTATCATATGATCTCATGGATATGAGAAATTTGAGAAACAAGACAGAGGATCATAGGGGAAGGGAAGGGGAAAATGAAACAAGACGAAACCAGGGAGGGAGACAAACCAAGAGACTCTTCATCTCAGGAAACAAACTGAGGGTTGCTGGAGGGGAGGGGGTGAGGGAGGGATGGGGTGGCTGGGTGATGGACACTGGGGAGGGTACGTGCTATGATGAGTGCTGTGAATTGTGTAAGACTGATGAAACACAGACCTGTACCCCTGAAACAAATAATACATTTTATGTTTAAAAAAAAAAAAAGAAGAAGAAAAATCATAACTAACGATAATCATGAAATTGTTGCCTTCAAGCTCCTGCACTGTGCAAAGAGGCAGAAATCCAGGATCTGGTACTTCTCACTTTCTCTCTCCTCTCTACTGCTTCGCAAACCATCTAGAGACGGATGTCATGGCCCTGTTGTTTAAAATGTAGAATAATACTGCAGCACAGATTTCTAAGTCTTTGATGGGTGGGGGTGGGGGTGTGTGTCTCAGGAGGGACAGGGTGCTAGGGTCTCTCTTCTTGCTAAAGGAACTTCCTTAAAAATAAATATACTGAGAAGTCATGACAGGAAACTTTACAAAATCAAAAGAGGATGTCAGGAAGTGCAGGCTGTGAGGTTGTTTTCATTTCCCTCAGTGTTTTTCTTATTAATCACATATATTTATAACTTTAAAAAGCAGAACATTTCACCATTCCTTCTCCTTGAGACCCAGATTCTAAAGTCAAAAAAAAAAAAAAAAAGTGACTAAGAAAGAACTAGGTTACTACTTTCTGTATGATAAGTGGCATTTGAGTCCCTGAGCCTACATTATCGGGTGTCTGAATAGCACTAGTCGCAGTCATTCTCCTTCATTTATAATCTGTTGCATTAAGAGGCACTTCATGCCATTCAGAAAGGAGATGAAAGCAAAGTAGCTAGAGATAGAAACTGAGAAGGAACGTTGATTTTTTCTTTTTTTAAATTTATCTTTATTTCTTTCCCAGAAGACTGTTCTCAAACACGGGGACCTGAGCAAATCAACAAGCACCTAACTCTGAAAGCCCACTTCTCCCTCTAAGAATCAAGGCTGCGGGCGCCTGGGTGGCTCAGACGGTGAACCACTGCCTTTGGCTCCGGTCATGACCCCGGAGTCATGGGATCGAGTCCCCGCCCCACCTCCTCGGGGAGTCGGCTTCTCCCTCTGACCTCTCCCTCTTATGTTCTCTCTCTCTCTCCCTCTCAAATAAATAAAACCTTAAAACATATATCAAGGCCACAGGAAAGCTAGTACTTAGCAGCGGTCTGAACCCTGAGCATTCCCTGTTCGACCCCCTGCGTAGGACCCTGAGGACGCCACCCGCAGAACTCTGTGCATGCAACGGAGGTCCACATCCTGTGCTTGTTACTGAGCACATTTCCTCCTGCACGTGGAAGCACAATTTATCGACAAACAAATTTCTCGAGTTCCTATTTGGTTGAAAGCCAAAACAAACAACCAAAAAAAGGAGTTTTGCGGTCCTCTGCTTGGCTGCACAGAGCCGTGCTGGTGTGAGTGGGGTCGTCTTCCCGCTGCACTTGACCTACCGACACTTTGGGACTCAAGGAATAAAGTGTGGTCCGTCCTTTAAAAATGTATGATCTAAGTCCAAGAGTTCCAAAGGTCATAATTCAGGTCCATGCAGAGAGTTTCTATGTGAGAGGCAGGAAGTTGCCTCCACTCCTTAATAAAATTCCCCGTGAACGTGTATGGAGGACACACGCTCTTTTCCTGGGCACAGGATCCCTTGCTCTGGGAAAACACCCGTGCCCTCTTCCACGGGCTTTGAGAGGAGCTGCCGATCACCGTGCCCACCCCCCACAGTGGACACAGGTCTGGCCAATCCTAAATTCCACGTTTCCTGCCACGGAGACACAGATGTTGAGAGAGAGAGACTTTCTCTTGGCTGGGATGCCAGAGCAGGGCAGCAACCCCCGAGTTCCGAGCCGCCGTCTCCGCCGCGCACAGAGGGAGTGGAGGGGAGGCCCAGCTGTGGGAGGCAAGCCTGAGGGAGCCGGAGGAGCGAGAGCAGGAGGAGGAGCCAGAAAGTCGGAACTGGGAGGGGGAAGAGGAGAAATATCTTTCCTCTCACCCAGGAGAGCTGTGATTGAAGCCAGTTGATTCCTGAACTCCCTAAATACTCGGGTCCACAGAGTTCCTTTTCCGTTCATGCTAGTTTAAATGAGGGGCCTGCTGGCTCAGTCAGTAGAGCCCGTGCCTCTTGATCTTGGGGTTGTGAGTTCGAGTCCCATGTCAGGTATAGAGATTATTTAAAAATAAATTATCTCAAAATAATATAAAATAAATGAGGCCGAGTGAGTGCTACCTATTGCAGAAGCTGATGTTTCTTCATTCATTCAACAAATGCTTATTGTGTTCCTACCACATGCCAGGCCCTAAATGGGTATAGAGTAGGAGGGTTGGTCGACACATGGTCTTGCCCTCATTGAACTTATACCCTAGTGGAGAAAACAAACAAAACACACATACACATTCAGTTTGAATATAGATATTTCCTTTTTCATCTTATGAAGGGCAAGAACAGGGCACAGGGAAATAGCAGGGAAGGAGAATGTCGGAGAGAGGACTGCAGTATTAGAAGAATAACATATTATTAGAATGACACGTGAAGAAAACGCGGAGGGCGGTTTGAGAGTGCAGATGAGGCGCACGGTGCAAACTCAGGAAACTTCGTAGTCAGGAGACGAGAAGCTTCATCCCAGCTCCGTCAAAAAACAAGAGCTTTCCTCGTCAAGAAAGAGATAGTAACTACCTTTATTTTTCCAAGGGCTATAACAAAAATCAAATGAGAAGGGGCGTCTGGGTGGCTCAGTCAGCGAGGCGTCCTCCCTTGGCTCAGGTCGTGATCTGGGGGTTCTGGGATGGAGCCCCGCCTCGGGCTCCCTGCTCCACGGGGAGCTGCTTCTCCCTCTGCCTGTCGCTCCCCCTGCGCGGGCGCGCTCTCTGTCAAATAAATAAACAAAATCTTAAAAAATAAAATCAAATGATAAAATATGGCTGCTGCCCATTTGAAAAAAGAAAGGGTGGTTAAAAAGCCAGTGTGCTCGTGACAGGGAGGACAGGACAACCTGGTGCTCCTGTGTGGAAGCCTGGACGCTGTCCCAGGAGGGGAGGCATCCCAGAGGCTAAAGCAGGACGGACGCGTGAGTAACTGGCCCGCCAATGGTCGCTGAGAAGGTTGTTGTATATGTGAAGGACACGCAACACAATCTTTATTTACCGGTTTATTCCATCCTTCGCTGTGTGGATGAGTACATTTTAGTTAATAATTTCCAACATTTGGGGTGCCTGGGTTCAGTTTTTAAGCGTCTGCCTTCAGCTCGGGTCATGATCCCAGGGTCCTGGGATCGAGTCCCGCATCAGGCTCCCCGCTTGGCGGGAAGCCTGCTTCTCCCTCTCCCGCTCCCCCTGCTTGTGTTCCCTCTCGCTGTGTCAAATAAATAAATAATCTAACAAATAATAATGATAATAATTTCCGACCTGCATTGTTCAGCAATATTCTGAGGAAACCGCTCTCAGTAATTTTAACATAATAATGTTTCATTCAACTGCTTAAGACAGTCTTCCTGTTTGTTTCCCACATGGCTTCTGTGCCTTCCTTTACAGGACACATTAGGTCCTTTGGAAAGAAATGCAAAAAACAAAATAGCAAAGAAGGAGCCACTACCATTTCTCTAATTCTTGAGTTGGTTTTTTAAAAATCCAATCATTCAAATAACACACTAGAATTGTGAAGAAATTCAAGTAGTACAGAAGGGCCTAAAATCAAATTTCCTCTCCTGAGCTACTCTCTGCGCCCAGGAGTGATCTAGCTTCACAGCTTCCTCCGGATCCTTCCACAGCCCTGTGTATCTGCACAGTCGGCTGAGTCTGGAGGACGTGAGGGGTCGTCTCCTGCCCCGAGAAAAGGAAGCAGTGGAGGGGCTGCGTGCGCGGGCCTGCCCCGGGGCCGACCGGCCCTGGCGTGTACTGTCCACTTCCAACGTAAGCATCAACCAGCCTGGGATCACATCGGCATCCGGGCAGAATATTCCAGTGTTCCCACTTTCTGGATTCCCTTTCCACGGATCAAAGCAAGCAGCTTGGGATTACGTCCGGCCAGGACGAGCGAGCGGAGTAGAGGCGTGAATTTGGTTCTCTGGCTGCCGACTGCTCTTCGACTGGTCCCCGCACTCCGGCCCTTGGGACTGTGCTCGGGACAGGCTTGGTGCTTCTCCCACTGAGCGGGGACCGGCCGTGCCTCCAGCCCCAGCAGGGAGACCTGCGGTTCTCTTCCTGGTCGCCCAGCGTCAGCCTGGATGTGGAAGGTCCCTGCCTTTATCCCCTCCCTGTCTGGAAGAGCCCAGCGTTGGCTTTTTTGAAGACAGATGCTAGTATGCTGGTCTTTTGTCTTTTTAATTCCCTCAGAGTTCCCCTTTTCATAAAAGGGAAGGCAAATGGTCATGAAGAGCATGTCCTACTGGGAAAACCAGCCCTTGGGCTGGGCAGAAGGGGAACGCGAAACTCAGGAGAGGCTGTGGTGCAGTTAAGGACCACAGAAGTGTGTGCACTGCGTTCTGATGCGTATGCATGACCCTGGCATTGTGGGGAGCGGATCCTGGGAGACTTTAAACAGCAGTGGCAGAGACCAGATTTTCCTTTGAGAAAAATTTCTGATGCCAGCAGTGGTAGGAGGTTGGAGGGGAACAAGCTGGAGGCCGTGAGGGCAGTTAGGAGGCTGTGGTGCTATTTGAGAAGGAGCTGCTGTGGGTCCAGCATCTTAATCCCTTCTTGTACGGGAGGGAGTTTCCATTCTGTTGGCCTGTGCATTGGATCCTGAGCCAATCTGCTGCCGTAAAAGACAGGAGGCCTGATGCAGCCTTGCCTGCAGCTGCGGTTAGGACTTCACGAGGCCAGAGTTCACTGTGGAGGTGCCAGCAGGAACGGAGGGCCACAGCGACCCCACAGCTGTGATGCGGGGTCAGCGGGGATGGTAAGGCACCGAGCGGCCACAGGTGGCAGCCGCAGTGTCTTGGGGGCAGTGGCCTGATGCGATGACGTTCGGCTGCAGTTCTGGCTACCGGCGCTCCGTTTCTCCTGCCTGTGCTCTAAGCCGGAGTGTTCAGCTCGCTGAACAATTTTCATTCAATTTTAAAAATAACCCTCTGAGGAGCTAAGGCCGGTGTCACCATTCTCATTAAGGGGAAGAACTGAAACTCTGAAAGGATATGTGATTTGCTTAAAATCGAGAGCCAGTGAGTGGCAAAACCAGCGCTGGGCCCACGCCCGGACGTAGCAGGCTCCGTACGTTTTCCACCAGCCCTGCTCCTTGAACTGGGCAGCTCTGAGGACCTGTGGCAAGCGAAGGCGAGTGCAGGAAACTCCAGCTTCCTCCTGGCACAGCCTTCTGGAGTTACGTCGATGTCTATCAGGTTAAGCTTCCTCCTGGCACAGCCTTCTGGAGTTACGTCGATGTCTATTAGGTTAAAAATTAGAAGTTGCTATTTAAAACAATACGTAATGGAGTAAAATGCAAATGCTAGGTAAAATTAGCACATTCGAATAAATTTCACCTTGGAAGGAAATAAGCATCTGGATTCCCGGGGGACACAAGAGCGTTCCTCTCGGTCGCGTGCGCTCTGGTGGAACCTGGAGGGAGGCCCTGAAGTGAAACCTTCGCCAGTCCCTGGGCTAGTGCTGCGATTAGCTCTGTGTCCGCGTTTAATTTAGTGAACACCGTATTTAACCTTATTTATCTGATCTTTGTGTATGTATGTAATAACCTCATCACAAATGTTGTTAAGGCCCAGAAGTCCGGAACATCTTAATAAATGTGTAATAAAATGTATTCGACCAAAGATTGTAGAGATGCAGATGCTAACTAATGCTCACAATACACATGAAACACCGGTAAATCCTCTGCTGATAAAAAAACATAAAATGTAAGATGCCTTTTCCATATCTCCACATGCCGAAATGACTGTGCATCACCTGGAGATCGTTATGTGCGATGATTTCACAGTGAGGAAACAAAATCCGTTTCAATGAAAGGGTAAGGTAGATATGAATCATAATCATTCTAAATTATAGTCATTAAAATTCTATAAATTCAAAACATTTCAACTCTATAGCTTGGGCAATGAGTCTGTTCTGAGCGGCATTGACCAAATAGTGTTATTTTCAGATGTTCTAAGTATACGAGGTTACGTCTGACCACAAAACGTTGCCCTCGATTGCTACCACGCGTGCCCAGTTACTGTTCCACGGTTTGTTCAGGCCCTGCTAGGTCTGGAGGCAAAGGGAAGCACCACAGTAACGTGTAAATAAGGAATTATAACATGGTGCAAGATATAATAGTAGAAGCACAAGGCCCAGTGGAAGCATCAGAAAATAAATTCTGTCTACAGGCATCACTGCGAGGCTCGTCTTTGTGCTCAGGGTCGACTCAAAGGGTGACAAGAGCAGCTGCGGACAACAGGCTCGGAGGTTGGAGAGTGGGCAGAGGAGAGTATGTTGGGCCGAGAGGAGCTGCATGTCCAAGGACACGGGGACACGAGGACACGCAGTTGTTTCATGGCTTCGAAAAATTGCAAGTGTTTTTGCATTTATGGATCCTGACGTTGAAAAGCTGTGGTGGTAGAAAAGTTGGGCAAGCAGGGGACAGGTCGTCATGAAGGACCTTAAATAATCATGCCGTTTGGCTTTAGTGGACGTGGGGAAGACAGGAAGCATTTTGAGGCAGGAGCATAGCAAGAGGATGCTTACCCTTTGGAAAAATGACTCGGAAGATCGTGTGGGGAGTAGGTGGAGAGGAAAGAGACAAAGGGAAGAGTGCAGGTGAAAAGTGACGGAGCCACGTGCAAACAGAGAGGAAGAGATGAGAAAATATGCAGGGAATATTTAAGTGATGGGACCACAGAAAATGAAAATAAAAGAATGTGACGGGTCAAGAATGGTGAGGACTTAGACAAATGGGTGATTATCAAGTAAAGAAAAATCAATAAAATAAGAACAGAGAAATAACAGATTTGGTGGAAATAAAAATGAGCTCACTTTTGGCAGGACTGTGAGCTGCTGCCGGAGCGACAGTGTGGGCCGCGCTATACCCGGAGACCAGGGCCGCCCCAGTGCCTGCAGTCAACGACGGCGCGCGCAGCCGTGACCCCTGTGGCACTGAGGGAGCTTGCCCAATAGGGAAAAAGGATCCCGGCGAACAGCTGGAATGTGCCTCCGGACGGTGAGCAGCCCCACGTCTTTGTCAACAGTGATGGTCGGAAGGTGTTTTCTTCTTCACGCCTAGCGAGGTGCGCCGGGATGTGGTGACGGAAGGCTGGGCGGCGGGGCAGGAGGCTCGGCTCCCACTCCGGGCTCCCTCGGGAGCTCGCCGCGTGATGCCGAGCCGTCGGTTAGCCGTTCCCTTCCCTGGTGTCTTCATCTGTGGAACGCGGGGGCTGCACTGGGTGAGCTTGAGCGTCTGCAACTCTCCAACCGGTTCTGCCGATCTCATGACTTCTGACAGCCTCCAAGGAAGCTGCCGGGGAAACCTGAAATAACTGAAAATAGAGATGAAAAGAAATGTGGCCTCGTAAGAGACACAAGCCTTAGAGTTTCCTCATAAATAATGAAAAGCTGACTTAAAAAATATTTTTGCTACACTTTGGGAGCAGTTATTGTAGACTATTATGAAATTGTGCGGCCTTTAATTGAAAGAGAATGACACCTGATCACAAATATTTGGGTTTTGATTGACCTTTTGGTCCAAGTTTTTTTTTTTTAATTTATTTTTATTATTTTTGAAAACATTTTATTTTTATTCATTTATTTGAGAGAGAGAGAGAGCAAGTGAGAGAGAGAGCGTGAGAGGGGGGTGAGGTGGAGGCAGAAGGAGAAGCAGCCTCCCGCGGAGCGGACAGACCAACCCGGGGCTCCATGCCAGGACCCTGGGATCACGACCTGAGTTGAAGGCAGATGCTTAAGCGACAGAGCCACCCAGGCACCCTTGGTCCAAAGTTTTTAGGAAATAACTCTACAAGGTTGTCTCATTTAAAAGCCACCAACTTAGAGCTCATTGCAGTAGGGACTATATCATAGGTCTGACCACGTGTGTCCCTTCTGGTCAGTTACGGCTGCTTGTAAATAACAGGAATAGAAAACATCTATTGTGATCGTATTGCACTTGAATCGTGTGTCCTTAGGATGGCAGTTCAGATGATGGCAGAGAAAGATCTTACGAACAGATGAACCTAAGATACTGAGCTGGTACCCGCAAAATTTGTGAAGAGTTCTCTCTTTGTGTTCCCCAAAGTGCCAGGTATGGTGGGCCAGAAGCACCGAAGAAACATGGACCGTAGCTCAACCGACAAACCAAACAGCCAGGACAGCCACGCACGGCTGTGTTGTAGTATCTGGCTGAACAGCTTCTGCAACATTGTTTTGTAGTTTTGATTGCGCTGCAGTCCGGCAGTCCCTTCTACGAAGCCCCGGACTGATCATTACTCTCTGAATGTCAGCAGACGATCTTGTCATGAGGAGCCCTGAGCACACGGGGACTTAGAGCCGTCACGGCTCTGAAAGCCCAGAACATAGAGCTTTGCATTGTGAATAGACCCGTGCCCAGGAACCCAGGTGGCTCAGTGGTGAAGCATCTGCCTTCGGCTCAGGTCATGATCCCAGAGTCCTGGGACTGAGCCGCGTGTCCATCTCCCTCCTCTGAGGGGAGCCTGCTTTTCCCTCCCCCAATAGCCCCCCTGCTTCTGTTCTCTCTCTCTGGGTCTCTATCTGTCAATAAATACATAAATAAATATTTCAAAAAAAAAAAAAGAAAAGAAAGAAAGAAATCTGTGCCAAAAGAGAAGGATTTATCTTAATCAGAGTTTGTGAAAATGTTTAAAAAATAAAAGCAGAGTGGAAAGGTTAAGAGCTAATGCACAGAAATCAATACACATACAACCAGAGCAGAAGAGAACAGCCACTGGAACAGAAGGGAAAAGCAAGCCCAGGAATAACAAAAAGACAAAGATGAAAGGAAAAAAATCCTAGGAATAAACATGTGTACGACTGATACGAAGAAAACTTTACAATGCTGCTGCACGATGTGTAGGGAGACTTGGGACAAGCGAAAGTCTTCGATTTTGGAAAGAGATCAAGATAGACTATTTGGTGAAACAAACGAGGAGCAGAGCAGCACGTGAAGTATCTTAGTATAAAAAAGAAAAATGAGAATCTACATTTCTATTTTCTTGTGTATGGAGAAACTCTGAAGAGATGCCTAAGAAACCTTCTATGAAGGGAATGGAAATTGCGCAGATAAGGGACGGGAAAGGGAGACAGGATTGTTCATACCCATTAGAGAGCACCTCCACTCTCAGTTTTGTAACTAAAAAGCATTCCGTTCCGTGTTTGCACTACAGTTTGTATACTCAGACTCCTGCCGATATGTAGATCATTTCCAGGCATTTGCTATTACAATCAATTCTACTATTAATCATATAAATGATGACCTTTTCAAGAAAAGGTATTAAACCATAAGTAAAACTTCCAACCATAAAAAGTTGCAGAAATAAGAACAGGACAGTTTCAAATGAAAGCTCCGGCATCTTCAATATAAATGGTGAAGTTCAGGACGGCAAGTCTTGGAAGGAGGAAATGTTAAGCATCTCTCCTTCCCCACTCCCCGCCCATTCCCACGGCCCCAGAGTACAGAGCGCTCTTGCCTATGAATGAGGAAGCTTCCCGGTGCCTGCAGAGCAGGTGAGAAGCGACTCCAATGACTTCGTCCACGCAAGTTTGCACAGGGCTCAAGTTTACAGAGCTAATTACTCAGCTGTCATCACGCTCAGTGTCTCCTCCCACGGAGGCTACTTTGCTCGACGGCTAGGTGTGGCAAGCTATTTATTGAAATATTAACGTCTACGGGCTCTCTCTTTCGTTTTCTCCCTACATCTGACACAGAGAGCTCCCTTTCCGTTCCCGTGTCGCGGAGATGGCTTGAAGCTGACTGGAAAGCAGCAGCTTCCTGAGAAAGCCTCTCCGTTCGTTTATAAAGACCTTAGCTCACACAAGAGATGGGGCTCGAATATCCCGAGTGAAGAAAGGAGGAAGGCGAGTGCTTCTGGAAGTGGCAAGAGGAGAAGACGGCAGACAGCGGGCTACGGGTGCTCAAAGTTACAGGGACCCAGTCCCGGCTCCCTCCCTGAGCCTTAGAGGGAGTGACTGCCTGGCTTCTGAACTCGAGGTAACCAGGGCCCCAGCCCTGGTTGTCTCTTCGTCCAGTGAGTGGTCCAGGAGCAACTTCTCACTGGACGTCAAGGAATTGTTGACACCGTCAGCGTGTCAGCCGCCAGCATGGACTGGAGAATAGAGTTGTTTTCTCTGTGGCTCGGTTAGAAATCCTTTAAGCTGTAAATAATGAGAAACTCACCATACAGTGGCTTAACAAAGAGTAGGTATTTCTTTTTCCTCTCACAGGAAGAAGTTCTAGAAGGAAGTGGCTCACGGAACTGGTTCAGTGGTTCAACGATGCTGGGGCCACCAAGTGTGCAGCTCTCCTGGGCCGTCCTTCATGACTGCAAGATGGCTGCTGTGACACCATGTCCCTATTAAGTCCGGAGAATAAGAGGAAGAGAGAACTCGAGGGTCTTCACCCATTTTGTCAGGAAAAACAAGTCGTTTCCTACACCCGCAGCAGAAAGAAGTTCTCTTACCTCTCATTAGTCAGGACCATCACTGACCACTTGTCTACGGCTCACATCAAGGAAGGTGGCAAAGCAAAAGGGACTTGGGGGGACACCTGTGGGTTAGCCAAAGCCGCAGTGACTGCTACACCCAATCTGGGGACACTGCATGTGCATCCTGAGTCTTTATGATCAGCGGGTGATGAAATCCCCAAAGACTCAATCTTCCTCCACCTAGTGAGGTACCGTGGGAGTAGAATGAATTTTAAAGAAACCAACGAAGATGAAATAAACACATTCTTTTTAATCAACAACAAAATAAAAGGTAAAAGGTGATGCTTCTTGCATGTCAGAGTCTGCGGTTGTGAATTCATTACATCTTGCACAAGCATCAGTGATCTTAAAAAAAAAAAAAGAAAAGAAAAAGAACTTTGCCTTTGAGGGGTCAGTTTGAAACAAAGGGAAGAAAGGAAGGAAAGAAAGGGAAAGAAGCAGCGGCAGGAAAAGCTTCCTCGCAAGCGGTTACCAAACCTGTTCATCTTGGGCCTGAGAACTCAACTGCGGACATTCACACACTAGCAATGAACATGAACCCAGTTTACGAGGCATGTTTGAGTGAAGGTCAACATTATTTCCACATAGTCATAGAACCTCTGAAATTTGCACACAGGTGGCTGCAGAGGGGCTCTTTCCACGTCTCACCTAAGTGGATAATGCCTGTATTTTAAATATCAGATCTGAGTCTCTCTGTGTTAAATGGATCGGTTCCCCCAAACCTAATCTTGCCCGGCAGGTGGCCCATATTTCTGAATGTCTGTTCTGTGCTTGCGTTCCTGCGGACTTGACTTCCGCTTTATTTTTAACTGGCATTACACTAGTTAACTCCGTTGTCTCTTAGCCCTGGTTCTGGATCCCTCTCTTCCTTCTTCCCGGCTCTGCTTGGGTGCTCTCTTCTGCTCTTCCAAAGAATGTGTGTGTCTCCTCACCGGCTGGCTGTCTTCTCTCCCCAGAGGTAGCGCGAGGGCAGCAGTCTCAGGGGTGGCAGCCGAACGTGGGACCAAGCAAACAAGCCGCTGCTTGTTAGAGAGAGAGATCATTAACTTCAGATCATTAAGAGCAATTCGTCAGCTTATCTCTTTCAAACCTGGGATAAGGAAGTCATTTCCCAGTGCTAACCCCTGGCCAGCTACAACTCCTATGCATCTGACCGGGATCGATGAAACTGATGGGCGGCCCTTGGAACTTCTCCCCGGATTCTCTATAATGTGAAATTCCATATCATGGAATTATTGTTAATATTAACAAGAAGGGTGTTTGGAGTTCCTAAGGTGAAATACGTCACGTGACTGGAACATCCTGGAATGTTCTGGATGGAACTGGAAATCCCTTTGGGAAGACGGGGTGTGGATACAGGGAACATCACCTTTATCGCAGAGCCAAGATCTCGAAGGCCTGTGGGTTTAGTCTTGTTGGTATGTAGCTAAGAACAGGGCTCAGCACTTTTTGAACACGGCTTCTCCCACTTGAAAAGGAGGAGTAATTAGTTTCTTCTGCGTGTGTGATGCATGTCCTTTAAAGAGCAGATCTGGCACAAAGCCAGTGAACCTTCTGGAACCCCTTTCTCACCTGAGCCCCTTCCAAAGTTCCATACTGCCTGTTTTCTAACTTCACATCACTTTTCTTAAAGAAGACCGCCCTAAGTTGCGTAAGCTTCAGGCTTCACAAAATCTGGGTCTGTACCTTGTCCAGTACATGATAGCACTTTCCATTTCCAATTTTTAGTTATATCCAGTATTTTATTGGAAATGAGCAAATACATTAGTGGCATCATTTTAAAAAATAACTCATTTTATTTCCTTCCAGTTTTATGATTAATTTTGTAGTTAAATTTAACCTTTTGGAGGCATTTTCATATAACCTCCTTTGATGACAATTCAGCCATAGCTTTAAAAATTATAAATATATTGCACAGTTATCTGTTGCCATATCTACAAAACTATTTAGTAGCCAAAGATCAAAAACACCGTAAAAGTTATCAGTAAGAAGACTCATGAAATAAATTATGGTACATCTGTATAAACGTTGTGCAGCTATTTATAAATGAGAAAGACCTTTATGTACCGATATGGAAAGGTTTCCCAGATACATTGTTAATAAGTATAAAATGATGACTCTAACATGCTACCTAGTGCAGTAAAAGGGGGGGTAAGAATCTCTATTTACAGTGGCTTGTGTTTGCATAAAGTAGTTTTGAAAGGACATATAAGGAACTAATACATTACCAGTGGTGGTGTGAGTTTGGGAATTGGACGGGTGAGAAAACAGCAGCGGAAGTGAGATCTTTCACAGTTTTATGCACTGTGGGTCCAAAACCATTGAATGTATTACTCACAAAGTCGAGTAAGAAAGAAACAAGAAACTGTCCTCGCATTCTTCTCCTGCCTCGGTCTCTCTGTACCCTGGGACCCCTCCAAGCCTAAGTGTCACTGTCAACGACTTCATGAAGCTTCCCTTGGAGGGAGAACCTCCCCACTTCCTCAGCTCCCCTCGCAACAGCGCTGAAACCAATGTCCGTTAGGAAGAATCACTCCCCAGGCTGCGGGATGCTTACTTAGAAGCGTCATTTTCCAGGCTGTTCTGTTTGCCTCCTGCCATTCTTGCCCTCACCTCTCACGACCTTCACGTCGTACTTCCCTCGGCCTCTTGAACCGGCTACCTTCCCTCCCACAAAGACGCTTTCCCTGACGCCTTGGCTTTGTTGGGCTACCCTGCTTTTCTTTCCCGTCCCTGTGCGTTCCTTGTCCAAATGCTTAGCTCACTTGTTGTTCCTCATAATACGGGTCTTCCCCGCTCAGGATTCTGGACCAAAGGCTCCAGAGCTGTATCTGCATCTGCATTGTTCACGTCTGTGTTCCTGGCGCTTGATCCAGTTCCTCCCTAGCAAGAGTTAGCTAATAAGTATCGACTGAAGAGGAACTAGTCTCCTCCTCAGCAGAGTGATGTCCTCACGGGTAAGATATGTCTTTCTCTGTCGCACACATAACACATGACAATAGTGTTAACATAAAAGACGGGGCTTCAAATGAGAGCTGCCGTCCCGGCTCTGGCATCTTCCTTTTAGCCTCCCTGGGCTTCAGAGACCTCATCTACAACAGTATTTTCATTCCTTCTGTTGTTCAGTAAATATTCCCTGAGAGCCAGCCCTCTGCCAGGCACTATTCTAGAACCTGTGGAAACAGAAAAGAGCTCACTCTCTGCAACACGGATTCTAACTGGGACGGGGAGGGGGTGTGCAGGGGTGAGTTAGGTACAGAGGAGCACAATAAACCCTTCATCCAAGTAAGCAAAAATGTTCAAGTAATGATAGAGGCAGCAAAGCGCAACGGAGGGTAGTTAATTCAGAGCAGCCCCGTCCATGTTGCTACAAAAGTTGGGGATTCATCCTTTCTGATGGAGGCATCATACTCCAGAGTGTATATGGACCACATCTGCCTTATCCATTCGTCCGTTGAAGGGCATCTTGGTTCTTTCCATAGTTTGGCGACCGTGGCCATTGCTGCTATGAACATTGGGATGCAGATGGCCCTTCTTTTCACTACATCTATATCTTTGGGGTAAATACCCAGGAGTGCAATGGCAGGGTCATAGGGAAGTTCTATTTTTAATTTCTTGAGGAATCTCCACACTGTTCTCCAAAGAGGCTGCACCAACTTGCATTCCCACCAACAGTGGAAGAGGGTTCCCCCTTCTCCACATCCTCTCCAACACATGTTGTTTCCTGTCTTGCT
Organism: Mustela lutreola; assembly: GCF_030435805.1. Classification (NCBI taxonomy): domain Eukaryota; kingdom Metazoa; phylum Chordata; class Mammalia; order Carnivora; family Mustelidae; genus Mustela; species Mustela lutreola. Next base: position 4,230,896 of record NC_081290.1, on the reverse strand, counting down.
AATTTTGGCCATTCTAACTGGTGTAAGGTGATATCTCAATGTGGTTTTAATTTGAATTTCCTTGAGGGCTAGTGATGATGAACATTTTTTCATGTGTCTGATAGCCATTTGTATGTCTTCATTGGAGAAGTGTCTGTTCATATCTTCTGCCCATTTTTTGATATGATTATCTGTTTTGTGTGTGTTGAGTTTGAGGAGTTCTTTATAGATCCTGGATATCAACTTTTTGTCTGTACTGTCATTTGCAAATATCTTCTCCCATTCCGTGGGTTGCCTCTTTGTTTTGTTGACTGTTTCCTTTGCTGTGCAGAAGCTTTTGATTCTGATGAAGTCCCAAAAGTTCATTTTTGCTTTTGTTTCCTTTGCCTTTGGAGACATATCTTGAAAAAAGTTGCTGTGACTGATATTGAAGAGATTACTGCCTATGTTCTCCTCTGGGATTCTGATGGATTCCTGTCTCACGTTGAGGTCTTTTATCCATTTTGAGTTTATCTTTGTGTACGGTGTAAGAGAATGGTTGAGTTTCATTCTTCTGCATATAGCTGCCCAGTTTTCCCAGCACTATTTATTGAAGAGACTCTTTTTTCCACTGTATATTTTTTCCTGTTTTGTCAAAGATTATTTGCCCATAGAGTTGAGGACAACCTCTCTGAGGAGATAATGTCTGAAGTGAGTTTTGGTGTAGATTAAATGAGATAGTGTCTGCCAACACATTAAAATAACAACCAGCATATCATGAACTTTGATAAATGGTAACTATCAGTATGACTGAACATTTGTCAAGAGAATGAACCAAAAGTATGTGAAACTATAAGCAGCTTCTCTTTAATACAAAAATGCTCTAATCATAATATATTTTCCTATAGTGTGTTATTGAAGTCAGCAAGCTCTCTTCTGGCTGCAGGAATCTCCTTTTCTTACTGAAATAGTTGATGCTCCTCCAAAGCCGTACAATCAGTCCCCTGGGGTGATGTCATTACTCAGTGTCCAAGGCTGTACTCAGAGAGAAATCACAGGAACACATGTAACATTGGTGTTCACATGTTGATACCGTATTCCTTATGGTCCTTAGAACCTATGAGTTTTTACATGTCTGTGACATCTGAGCTGAAGGAAAACAATAGTTGGGGTACAGAGCTCAGTGAGGGAGACCACGGATGTGTCAGGACAGACCTACTCCTAAAGTATAAAAAGTCTCTGACAATCACATGTTCCTGATGAGGTAGTAAAATTGCTGTTATGTATTGGCTGGTATGCGACATGGGGTAGGATTAAGGACCTCCCCTGTGTCAGGTGCTTCTCATTTAATCTCCAAGAAATATATCAGGAAGGTCGCTGTCTTAGGTTGGGTTCCCAGAGCTGAACCTCAGATGGGGATATGACTTCCAGGTAGAGTCTCTACTTAGGCTGAGGAACCGCGGAAGTTTGGGAGGGTATCCCTACATGTGTCCCCATTGAGGCAGGGGTTGGGTGTGTACACACGCACACACACACACACACACACACACACACACACAAATAATAAACAGGACCCAAAGAACCTAGATGGAACACGGACCATGTCCTCTGTGGTACTCACGTCCCTGACTTACATAAGAGGAAATCCGGGAGCTCGTGCACTCAGAGCGGTCAAACACTTTGCTCCAGGTCAGCCATATAGTAAGTGGCAGATACAGACCCAGACAGGCCTGACACCACAGTTCACGTTCATTTCCCTCGACCAAATGTGCCTCCATCTCCTGACCGGCAGCCACGAACTGAAACGTAGCCTGCGTTTATGAAAATCGATATTCTCACCTAGCTCTCCGAGGCAGAAGACTATCAGGAATTGCCCCAAAACACTGTATCAGGGAATCTTTAGAAGAGCAGCTCTCCAGCGGATACAGAGTGCGAGCCAGATATGTAATTTACAACTGGCCAGTGGCCACCATAAAAGGATAAAAGAAATAAATGAAATTAAATTTAATGGTACACTTTATTTAGCCCAGTATATTCAAGATGTGATTTTGAAATGTAGTCAATATAGAAATTTAATAAGATCTTTACATTTTTTTCATACAAAATCTTTTTCTGTATTTTACACTCAATGTGGTTGTAAAATATTTATCAAAAAATACTTAATGATGGGGCACCTGGGTGGCTCAGCAGGTTAAAGCCTCTGTTTTCAGCTCAGGTCATAATCCCAGGGTCCTGGGATCGAGCCCCTCATCGGGCTCTCCGCTTGGCGGGGAGCCTGCTTCCCCACCCCACCCCCCGTCTCTCTCTCTGCCTGCCTCTCTGCCTAATTGTGACCTCTCTGTGAAATAAATAAATAAAATATTTATCAAAAAATACTTAATGGGACTTGGGTTTCATAAAATTTACAGCTAAAAAAAGGGTAGATTTACATAGCCGAGTTGGACTAAACATCCTTAGATGTTCTCATAATAAAATTGACTATCATTTTTTAATTTAAATCAATTAAAATTAAATATTAAAAATATCCAGGCCTTCAGTTACAACAACCACATTTCAAATGCTCACTAGTTTCAGGTGGTGACGAGGTACCATCCAGAACAGTACGGAAAATTAGCCTGCGAGGAAGTACAGGACGTGATCCTGTATACCATCAGGGACCGAACCGGTAGGTCTCTCCGCAAACAAATATTGGTATCTATCATCTGTTGCACATAGTAAATATGACGATGAAACAGAACATCCTTGGCCGGAAACAGTTCATGTACAAGGGCTTCGTGACTGAAGTCACTCGGAAGGAATGAGAACGAGCCATGTTAATAGTTTGGGACCAGAGCCACTCAGGAAGGAGGTAGACTTGGCTTGTGCTCGATCTTTGCTACGTGCCATGTTTTATTGCCTACGTGTCATACTTTATTTTCATCTCTGGAGACCTGGTCACCTGGTTTCAGTGCATTTTGTAATCTGGTAAAAAGCTCTGTCTCAAACCAAGAGTGCTGCTAAGTGGCCATTTTGACCCCATAACCTCATCAGTACTAGAAGTACTAGAAGACCCAGTGGTACTAGACGCAGTGGAACTAGAAGCACAATCGGGTGCTAAGACGTGGGAACACTAGAAAGAAGCTCACGTGTTTTTAAATGCACGTGCAAGTTAATGCTGAAAAGAAATGAGCACATTTTCAAAAGGCATGTGCAAAAATGTTCATGGCAACAGTATTCTTAATTGCCAAAAGACTTAATTTAAACACACATCAGCAGTAGAATGATTTGTTTTAAAGATTCTATCTATTTGAGAGAGAGAGAGAGAGAGAATGCGCACGGGACAGGGAAGGAAAGGGGCAGAGGGATCGGGAGAAGCGGCCGCCGCTGCGAGCAGGGAGCCTGACTACCCGGGCCTCCCTCCCAGGACGCCGGGATCACGACCTGAGCTGAAGGCAGACGCTTCAGCTGAGCCACCCAGGCGCCCCAATGGTAGAATGATTTAATAAATAGTGGAATTCTCTGGACTATTCATGTAGTAAAATACCACACAGCAAGGAGAATGAAAAACCTATGATTATATCCAGCATTATGAATAAATCTTATAAACACACTGAGGAAAAGAAAAAGCCAGATAAAAGAATTAAAAAGTGTAGGATTCCCTTCATATCAAATTCAAACATAGGCAAAACTAGTTTATAATTTTAACAGTTATAGGAGGAGCGACAGGGAGTTGTGATAAAAAGTGGCTCGAGGGGGCACTTGGGGGGCTCAGTTGGTTGGGCAACTGCCTTCGGCTCTGGTCATGATTCTGGAGTCGCAGGATCGAGTCCCGCCTCGGGCTCCCTGCTCCGTGGGGAGTCTGTTTCTCCCTCGGACCTCTCCCCTTTCATGGTCTCTCTCTCTCTCTCAAATAAATAAATAAAATCTTTAGAAAAAAAAAAAAAGAGTCAAAAAAAAAAAAAAAAAGAAGTGGCATGGGTGGGAATCCTGGAATGCTGGCAAAAATTCTATTTCTTAATTATAAGTTGTTATACCGCTGTGTGGGATGAAAACCGTTATGACGGCTGCAGTTTCTCTATGTCTGTTCTGTATGTGTATATATATATGTTAATTAATATGTATTTACTTATTTTTCTTCTGAAGACCAACAGAGTTCTGATGCTCGTTCTGGAACTCTAGAGACAAACTGGAAATGTGTAAGAAAATCAAAATTATTCTAGCTGGTGATTCTACTTTCTTAAAATCACAAAGAACTCTTTTGGAAGCAAAGGAAAACCACGCTCGAGACTGGGTGTTGATGAGGTTAGCAGGTGACAAAAAAGACAACTTAGCTCTCTTTGAGGTTTCTGGGCCTGGCACGTCCTTCCCTCACCTCTGTCTAATGAAATCCTAACTTCCTTTAAGTTCCATTGAGTAACAATTCCTCCAGGAAGGCTTCCTGGATTTCCTTAAACAAAAGTTATCTCTCCTTCTAAATTTGTAGGACACTTGTCAGTTATTCATCACATATTACCATGCTTTATAGCACTTAAAAACTTGGGCAAGGAGTCCCCAGGGTTAAAGACATGTTTCTACCACTCATGTATGACCTGAAGAAATTGCTTCGGCACTCTGCATTCATTCCCTCAGTTGTAAAATGGAGATGATAACAATTGGACCTCCCCCATCAGGTGCTGTGAAAGATAGAATAAAACAATGGGTGTTAACTGTTATTGCTATTGCTGTTATTACTGTTATCTCTTCTAGCAGATAATGGGTTCCTGGAAAACATGGAATGTGACTTAGGGGCTCCACTACACACACCCCATGTTGGCTTGCTTTAGAGCAGTCACGTTCCTTTCTGCTGTTTTCCGACGAGCCTAATCTCCCCAAGGACAGGGAAAACAACCTCAGGTGACCCTTCACACTGTACAGTGGTGGGATTCAGGCTATGTAGGTGCTTAGTAACGGTTCAAATCTACTTGCCCTTCCTCATTTGGCCACACCCCAAACAGTCAAAAGAGAACTTCCATAAACTCACACCACAAAGTTTCTTACCTCGAAGGGGACCGACCAAGCATTCCTGTTTGCCATGGGCTACGTGCGTTTGGGCACTGAAAGCCTCATGATCTCCGAAGACCCTCAGTCCCAGACACACCAGGGTGGTTGACCCCTGCCCGCGTCTGTGCCCGACCGCTTGCCTCGCCCGCTGCCTTTATGGGTGAGCGATGGTTCTTCCTTCTGCCTAAAGCCAAGCCCTCATCCGGTTGGAGTTTCTTCTGCTGCTCAGGGCCTGGGGGCTCTTGAAATGCGCTCTCTCCTTCTGCATCGTCCTCTCTGAACCATTCCCATCAGCATACAAACATGCTGTCATTTCTCCTACTTTAAAAAAGCCTTAAAACATCAAAACAAAAAACAACAATAGCAATAACAACAAGAAGCCTGGAGCCTCCATCTCCCTCAAGCCACCACCCCTCCCCCCCACTTCTTGGCTCCCTTCAAAACCAAGCTCCTTAAAAGAGCCGTTCATGCCCAGTCTCCAATTCCAATGCCCCCACTTCCCATTCTTGTTCAACCACTTTAACCAGGCTTTTGTTCCCAGCTCTCCTTAGATGTAGGTCTTGTGCTCAGTTTGCCAATGATCTACAACTTTCCCAGATGGCTGTATTATGAGAAATGAAATTCTATTGTTTTGAGCCATTGTATTTTCTTTTTCTTTTTTAAGATTTTATTTATTTATTTGACAGACAGAGACCACAAGTAGGCAGAGAGGCAGGCAGAGAGAGAGAGGGGGAAGCAGGCTCCCCGCTGAGCAGAGAACCCGATGCGGGGCTCCATCCCAGGACCCTGAGATCATGACCTGAGCGGAAGGCAGAGGCTTAACCCAATGAGCGCCCCCAGGTACCCCTACACATTAATTTCTATCCCTAAACAATCTCCCCCATCAGAAAGCTGTTCTCCATTCTTCTTGCTCGACCGCACACCATGAAATCATCCCCACACCATTCCTTCTCTCCGATCCCACATCCAGTCCACCAACAACGGCCATCTCTTGGCAGCATCTCTTGCCAGATATTGCAAAAGCGTCCTCACTGCTTCCACGCTGGCCTCCCGGTCTATCCTCAACCCCGGAGCCAGAATAATCCTCTAACATCACAGGTCGGTGTGAGTCACTCTTCTGCTCAAACCTTCTCCCCGTGGTTTCTTGTCTCACTTGGAATAAAATCCAGAGCACTGACCTTGACCTACAAAGCCGAACGGTCCCGGCCCATTGCCGGTCTGACCTCATCTCCCGCCGTTCTTCCCTGTTGTGCCTCACGGGCCTCCTCGCCCTCCGCAAACACACTTACCCACTTAAGCCTCTGGCCGTCAACGTGCTGATCCTCCCGCCCAGAAGGCTCTGCCCTAGACCACGACATGATTGCTTCCACACTTCCTCAGTCTCTCCTCAAATTTTAAATTCTTTCCCTTGGCTTTTAAATCAGTCATTTATTGATATAAGAAATACTTTCCATGCAACAGACACTGTGGGAACATGAAGATGAATATGACATCGACTCTGCCCTCCCCAAACTCCTAAATTGGACTGGCCTTTTCAGAAGGTTTCCCGGGGGACGTGACCCTAAGATGAATCTGGAAGAAAAAATAGGAGTGAGAGGGGGAAGGCGGGACACAGCGGACGCCTTCGAGAGAGAGAGTGTAGTGCTCGTGTGTGGGTATGGGGCCGTGCGCCGCACTCAGAGGCTACAAGAGCAGCCTCTTCCAGCGCGGAGTCGGGTCCCGTGCTGTAGGAGGCTCTGTAGAGGCGGGTTAGCTGCCGGAGGGCGGGGAAGAGAGGGAAGAGCCGTTCTTGGCCCAAGGGTGGTGCGGGAGAGAAGACCAAGAGCAGTGACGGGACACGGAGATGGCAGGGCCCTGCCGGTGACAAGAGAGGACATCAGGCAAACAGAAGGAGCAGCCCGTCGGATAGAAGGAGACATGGCCCAACCTCGCGGGCAGAATCCAGGAACGGGATTCCTGCAGCCAGCCAGGTTGGGAGACGCTGCCAGGTTGGGGCTCCGCGCGCTGGTAGCCGCGCACGAGCCAGGTTCCCCGGTCCTCGGGTCTTCCTCCGTCTCCCTCCTTAAATCTTGGCTGGACCCGTGACTTGCTTTAACCAAATCGGACTCAACCTGGGGAGACTCAGCCCTCCCAGGGGACTTCGGACAATGTCTGGAGACAGTTTTGTCAAGAGTTAGGGGAAGGGGAGTGCAACCGGCATCTAGTGGGTAGAGGCCAGAAAAGGGTCAGCCACCAACATACAGTCCAGTAGAGTCCCCCACTACAGGGAATTACCCAGCCTCAGATGTCCATAGTGCCAAGGTTGAGAAACCCAATAGAACGCAACCTAAGCCTTGAGACCTTATGCCTTAAAGAATCTAGAAGCTTCCACCTTTGCACCCTCGGAAACAGGTCAGCCAAAACTTCTTACGTGGCAGCTCCGCAACTCCGTGGAGAGACCCCACGAGAAGCAGCAGTCCTACGGCTACACGGAAGAGAACCGTGAACCCGGCTAACGGGAAGAAGCAAGGTCCCAGATACATGATCCCAGGGAAACTCTTCCTGCCAGCTCTGCCACTGAGCCGTCTTTGCCGAGGTGTCCGATGCGTGAGCCGTGCTGCTATCATGGATATTCCAACACCAACAGACACCACAGGGAGCAGGCGCCAGTCGTCCGTCCTGAGCCCAGTCCAAATTAAAGATTCACGAGCAAATACATAAAAAGTCGATCTAAGTCTCTGAGTTTGGGGATAGTTTGTAAGAGCAGTGGATAGATGGACAACAGCCAACATAAGACGCTGTTCTAATCCCATTCTAACTAGGACCCTATGGAATGCAACGTGTTCTTGTCCATGTCACTTTAGCTATGAGGAGGTCTGTGCACACAAGCGCAAAGGAGCTTGGTGCCCCCAAGGTTAACACCATGAGGAAGTGAGAGAGCTGGGCTTTGAACTCGGGCAGCCCGACTCTAGAGGCTGTGTCTTAACCATCACAGCATACAGCCGTCTCTGGGCATTCGTTCATTCATTCATTCAGTGTATACTTATGGAGGATCTGCCATGTGCCAGAAACTATTCTATGTGCATGGAACACAACAGAGACCAACACAGACGAAAATCCTGGTCTCATGGAACTTACTTCTAGCGAAGTCTGAGAAGCCACAGAAGCATGCTATCAGGTCACGAGACACGGATTGCTTTTTTTTTTGGCATCTATTCCCCCATCTCCACTGGGGAATAAGCCTTCCTTCTGGATTATTAAGGCTGTTACTGAAGGTGGGTAGCCCTCCCCTGACCAAGCCAGGCCAATGTTCCTGTCCAGGGATTTGAGTCTTCAGAAAAACAGCAGAAATATTGAAAATAGGTGGAATTCATTCACTCCAGGCATGGCTCCCAGAAAAAAACAAAACAAAACAAAACAAAAAACCCTAAGAGCTCCTTCTACTCAGACCCTAAAATCTGCCCTGCCTCCTACCAATTTCTGAGCCTTGTTCTCTAGTCCTCTTGTTATTCTGGGAGTCATCTGATACCTTCCTAATAAATGCCTATACTGACTTGGGCAGAGACTTGTTCTACTGCTTGTGGTTAAAAGGCTCTAAAGGCAAGTCTGGAGTTCAGGAGAAGGTCTCTGGGCCCAGGGAGAGGGACTGGTGGGAATCAAGCAAATAGTAATGGTGTCCCCCAGTCACCTCCATTATCCATCTCTGGTTTCTGACATGGACAACTGATGTTTCCTCGGTCTTATCTAGAATGTTCAGCAAAAACAGATTCAAGACTCCTTCTTCAAACCAGATTGTTGTTCTTCTAAGACATTTCTGCAGAGAAATTTGGGAGCCACCGTTGAAAATAATCTTTAAAGCAGAGACCGAGACATGGGATACGTGAATAGATCCCAGACCTTTTAGAAACCAAGAGTCAGGATGGTACGTGAGCTCAGAAGCACATGCCGAGTGAAGAGGGATTCTAGCCCCATCCCAGACTCCCTGAGGGGGGTGGGGACCACGAGTGCTCATTTTTGGATAGATGATGCGGGCAGTGACTCAGACGCTCACTGAAGGTGGATGACTTTCTGTTCACCGCTGGGCGAGGAGCCCCTTTGAAAAGTGTTTATCGAACTTTACCATGCAGACTGGTATCTCAGTAAGAGGCAGCTACTGATTCAGGAGGTTGGGGGTAGAGCCTGGGACTCTGCATTCCTAACAGGTGAGTAAAGGCTGCCCTTGGAGCTCAGATCATGTTTTGGGTAGCAAAGCCCTGGAACACTCTGGCCGCCACACTCGACGGGTCACAGAATCCGGGTGGGGCTAACTGAGCTTGACGCTGGGAGGCAGAAGGCTCAGGCCCCGGAGGGAAGCCGGGATGCAGAGAGAGCCTGACAGCTCGCTCCTTGGCAGGCCGACAGAATGAAATCCCAGAGCCTGCAAAACTGACCATCAGATTCTTAGCCCCACAATGCTACCATCCTTCTGGCTGAACCTGAGCAGCCCCGAAAGGAGCCATGAGACTTAATCCCTTAATTAAATCCTCAAATAGCTCCTTTTCCTGACCCTTTCCCTCTGAGTCCTGGCTCAGTATTACAAGATGAAACAAAAACAAAGACGTGATTCCGAAGTTCAATCTGACGTAATTGGGTGCTTTGTTCTTAATGAGAGTGCAAAGTAGTATTATAATGTTTTTTGTAGGCCATCGAGTCTGTGTAGATAGTAGTGTCGTGTTTACTGTTCTAATAAAAACTGCTTCTGCTTATGAGAATAAAAGTGTTGAAAAGCTGACATAGGCAGCTTTCAAATGACGGAGGAGACAGAATCGAATTATTCTGAAGAACTTGTGAATATTTACTTACAAGCCTGGCCCTTCCCTTCCTAGTCATTCCCATATTCACTAGCAGTCATGGTCCGGGTGTGATGTTAAGCACTGGCATTCGTTATGGGGGTTACGTGGTACCAAGGGTCTGGCCAAGAAAGCCAAGAAACTCGGAAATTCAGCCTCTGTTTATTGTTTAATGAAGCTCCCGGGATCCACTCTGCTGTTGGATGTATTTATTAAGTGGAAGACTAGATGCGGATCCCTATCTACTTACTCCCTGTCCTCTGGAGGAAACCCAAAAGTGAAGGTAGAGTTCCAGATAGTAGGGAATAAACAACAGGTGGTCTGGGCGTCGTTCAAAGTGTGAGTCACACTAAAATGGGTGTGGGATTTTTTTGAAGAGTCATTTCCACTCCAGATTTCAAAATATGCTACTCATATCAAGTGGGCTTTATTTTGTTTTAAGATTTTATTTATTTATTTGACAGAGAGAGAGATGACAAGCAGGCAGAGAGAGAGAGAGAGGGAAACAGGTTCCCCACCGAGCAGGGAGTCCATTGCAGGGCTCGATCCCAGGACCCTGAGATCATGACCTGAGCCGAAGGCAGAGGCTTAACCAACCCACTGAGCCACCCAGGCGCCCCTCAAGTGGGTTTTTAATAACTATCCCCGTGGCTGTATATGAAGGCAAAACTCTATTAAACTGACATTTTTATAAGACAAGCAGCCCATTTGTGGGGTTGAGCAGAAGGAGCTGGGAAACGTACAGCTCTTAAAGTTTCTATCCCCTACATCCAACGGTTCATCAGAGCAGACGTTTCAAAACCTCTGTTTATACTGGAATTATTTCTCGAATAGCAATTTCCAAGGCGTCTGAATGATATTAAAATCACTTGAAAGTATGCGTGAAGCCCCCACATGCAAATTCTTTGTGACAGAACGGTGGCTGTTGGAGGAAACTCCTGGAAATGATTAGGCAGGGAACAAGAGGCCGTCAGGAAGGAGACGTCCAGGGGGAGCCCAAGCAGAGGAAGGCAGGACAGTCAAGGAAAGGGCGGAAGCAAAGGCGGTGCTGACGTAAGGCCTAGGGAAGAGGCTGAAGTAGAGGGGGGAGGGCGGAAACCATCACCAGGACCTTGCGGGTGGGGCGCCTGGGTGGCTCAGTGGGTGAAGCCTCTGCCTCTGGCTCAGGGCATGATCGCAGGGTCCTGGGAGCGAGCCCCGCCTCAGGGTCCCTGTGTAATGGGGAGCCTGCTTCTCCCTCTTCCCGCTGCTCCTGCCTCTCTCTTATTCTCTTTCTCTCAAGTAAAATAAATACAATCTAAACAACAACAACAACAACAAAAAGACCTTGAAAAAGTTTGAGAAAAAAGTAAAGGCATCGAAAGGACTATCACCTTCTTGGAAAGGCCTTATCCTAGCAACGTACCTCAAATAAATACTCGGCTCTCCGCAGACCGTTCTCCGCATGTTACCTGGCCTTACGCACTGCTGCAGCCCTACAGCCAGGGCGGTCGCTGACAGCAGCTCAGTGCTTGACCAAGTCTGACTGAATGAATTAGTGAATGAAACCAAGAACGGGATTTGAGAAGCGGAAAAGGCAGAACGCTGGTGTAAGCGTTCAGGACAGAGACGCAATGAATAACGGGGCGGGGGGGCGGGGCAAATAAAACTGAAACCTTTTGCCACATCTTAAAATTGAAGATAAAAAGATACATGAGTCCTGAACCCACCCAAACTCGAGCCAAACTGCTTGGAATCATTCAAAAATGTTTGTGAACTTTAGAAAAGATGCATCAGATCATCTTCAAAGAAAAAAACTGGGCCCTTGGTTCTGGGAAAAAGGGCCTGAAAATTCCAGAAACCCTCCAGCCCCTCCCACCCGGACAAAGGCCTCAGCCAAGTTGCATTGCCCTAAGGGGCTCATGGGACCCCCATGGAAAGTCACACCAGAGAGAACATCAAATGTCACTTGGGATCTGTTCAAGAAAAGAGGAAAACAGAGTGAGTAAGGGGAAAAGCTTTATAAATCTAGTAAGTGGTCAGAAAAAGAACTGGACTAACCACCCTTCCCACCACCCCCCAGTCCCCGCAGACAGTGTCTCATTGTTGGGATTATGTTTGTTTGAGAAAAGACAAAGCCTCGGCTGTGAATCTGTGGTTGTGCACGTCTAGTACTTATTTTACCAAATGTCTTGGTGCTGGCGGGAGTGACGCTGAAGGGGCTGGTCTAGACAAAGGACAAAGGAGGGACTGAGGACTCCACCGAGATGAAGATGCACCAAGGCACCTTCTCTGCCAGAGACCAGCATGAGTCGGCCCTTGCCTGGGTCCCGACTGCTCACCATTAATTGTCCTCTGACCAGCATACTCCGAGCAGGATGTTTCTATCCTGAACACGGAATCAGACACGATCTGGCGACGTTGGTCACCTCTGAAGAGTGAAGGGAACGTGGGGGCACTAAACTCTTATTTTATGAAGACTGAACAGAGGGGTGGAGTGTGTTTTGCTTGCTTGCTTTTTTTGTTTCTGTTTGCTGTTTTTGAAACTGTAACATTAGTAAATAAAGGAGTAATAGATTATGGTTATTTTTTACTTTTTTCTATTGGACATTCCGTGTGTGTGTGTGTGTGTGTGTGTGTGTGTATAAAATCAGGTTGTAGGAGACAATCATGTTGTTTTTTTTTTTAAGTGTTGACAGCCATTAAATTACAAAGTTTTGAAAATATCATATTAGCCAGGTGTATTTAGGGTACTGTGTCAATTTTAGCACAGGTGTGCCACAGTAGTAATGAATTCTTATCGCTTAATGTGTCCCATGCACTGTCCGGAGCTCTTTGTTCTGTGTTTATTTATTTAATTCTTACAACAACTGGACGAGCAAAGTACTATTTAATCTCTGTTTTCTGATGAGGAACCGGCCCCAGCTGGGGAGGAATGGAAGATGTAAAGATTAACAAAATCCTGCGGCCGCGTCATCGGCAGCTCTGGCAGTCCGTAGTAGAGAGGTGATGTAAACTGACCTGCGTTCTTTTCTGAACTTTTTTTTTTTTAAGTTTTTTGTTTGTTTGTTTTAATTTGTCAGAGAGAGAGAGCACAAGCAGGGGGAGCAGCAGAGGCAGAGGGAGAAGCAGACCCCCCTCTGCCCCCACTGAACAAGGAGACCTCAGTGGGACTGGATCCCAGGGCCCCAAGATCATGACCTGAGCCAAAGACAGATGCTTAACCAACTGAGCCACACAGGTGTCCCTCTTTTCTTAACTTTTAAACTGACATTTAACACGTGTATAAGGCAGTAAGGGCACCAACGTGAAGTTTAGAGCTTGATGAAATTGTACATGTATATCCTCCAGGACATCTTCACCTGATGGAAATATAAAATATTTCCAGCACCCCAAAACCGGTTTCTTTTGATCCTTCGTAGTCAATACCTCCCCTAAAGGTAGACTTTATTCTGATTTTCATCATCATACATTAGTTTTATCTGTTCTTGAACCTCACATTCATGAAATCATACAGTTTGTACTCATTTCTGGCTCCCCTCACTCAACACGGAGAGTCATCCGTGCAGTTGTTTGAATTTATAATTCATTCTTTTTTGTTGCCGTATAGTATTCTATCCTACGATCATTCCACAGTGGTTTACCCATTCCCCTGTTGGCAAACTTTTTTTCCAGTTTGAGGTTTTTATGAATAAAGTGACTCTGAATATTCTTTCTCGTGTCTTTGAAAGGACAAATGCCCTCACTTCTCTCGGGTGTATCCTTAAGAGTGGGATTGCTGGTTATAAAGTGGATGTGTATTTAGAGTCCAAAGAGATTGCCAAACAGATTTCTAAAACGATTATGCCAATTTACACTCCCACGAGCAATGCGTGAGAGTTCCAGTCGCCTCACATCCGTGGCAACTCCGTGTCATTCCAGTAGGCATGTAGTGCTATCTCATTGTGGTTTTAATCTGCATTTCTCTGATAACTAAGAACGTCAAGTGCTCTTTAATATACCTGTTAGCCCCTTGGATATCCTCTTTTGTAATGTGTCTGTTTAAATCTTTTCCTTCTGTTTTTAATTAGGTGGTTTGTCTTTTTCTTACTGAATTATAGCAGCTCTTAACACATTCTTGTTGGGAGTCTTTTGTCAAACACATGTAATTGGGAATAAATTCTCAGTCTGGCTTCTCTTTTTCCTCTCTTAAGGGTGTCTTTTAACACCAAATCCCTTCAGGAATCAGGTAATAAATATACTTTATGTAACACACATAAAGGAGAGAACTTACCTAATTAAGTTATCAACCTGTGTAACATGTAATAAAATTTATGTCAATGGCTTCAAAAGGGATCTATTTCAAATAGCCGTTTTATTTACTCAAGCACTCATTTCCAGACTCACCCCCAAGTCAATTCTGTGTGCGGCACTGTGCCAGGGTGCAAACAGGGCATCGTCTCTTCTCTCCCTCAAGGAGCTCCAGGAGGCTGGCAGGCGATAAACCGAAATAACGTAATGAGAGAAGTGATAATAGGTATGTATTTGTCCATGAGATGGGGCTGGAGTGAACGGACCGTGAAGAAGACCAGGAGGAAGAACATTAAAGCAGTTTCACCAAAGGACATTTGCGGAGCCCCCTGAAGGAAAAGAGGGGCGTTCACCAAGCGAACGTGCGGGAAGGGGCATGAAAGGCACGGGACGTCAAAGGCAAATATTTTGCTGTCTCTGAACCAGTGATTTTCTGTATGTGGTTTTTCAGACCCCCTGTACCAGTTCAACCTGGAGTAGATGTGAAAAATAGCATATTACTGCCTTTCGTCCCAGAATTTCTTAATTCACATCTTTGGACACAGGACTTGATAATCTGAGTCTTAACCTTCCCCCTTGAGTGGTTGCTGGGTTTTTTATACCCTTACATTGGAGAACCTTGAACTAGAGTGTAGGGGAACCAATAGGACACAGAAAATGGTGCCCGGAATCAGGTTATGAAGAGTCTTTCCTTGGATTTTGTGCTGAGGACTGCGGGTTAAATACGAGTTGGGCAATGTAAGGCTGTTAAGAGTTTTCAAAGGGGAGAACGTTTAAAACAAAAGATTAATGGTCTTGCTGAATGTAGTTCTTTCTGTTCCCCCAAGTGAGGCATTAAAATCATTAGGGGGATTTGCACAGTCTATCTGACGGCATGTCCTGACTAAAAGTCAAAGGAGAAAGTCATATTTGCATTTCCCGTTCTAGACCTGAGACTGGCAAATTTATTCTGGAAAAGGCCAACTAGTAAACACTTCAGGCTTTGTGGGCTGCGCAGTCTCTCTTAGACCTACTCAATCTGCCTTCTTAACAGGAAAGCAGCCAAACAGCCATAGAAAATAGATCAATGAATGGGGATGGCTGAATTCCAGTAAAATATTATTTACAAAATCAGGCGGGTCCGATTTGGCCCATGGGAAGTAGTAACTTGCCCTCATTGATTCTAGATCATTTCACTTAGTCTAGTCAAAGACTTAGAATCCAAGGTTTAACTTCAGGATTGGGAGCTGTCTCCTGTCTCCCCACCCCACCCCCGCCCAAATTGTGTTTGATGACTATAGGTTTAAATAAACATAAATCTGAAAAAATTATGAAGAAAAAAATTAGTGAAATCCAGATTGTGATAAATTCTATAAGAAAATGCCCTAGATGCTGAAAATGTGATAGAAAAGAAGGGGGAAAACAAAGAGACTGTTTTAGTCTAAATTAAAAGGAGTTTAAGAGAGCTTACAACCACATATAATGCATGAAGATTGGACTCTGGATCAAAAAAGGGAAAAAATACTGCTATAAAGAATACATGTGGGACAATTGGGAAAGTTTGAATATGAGCTACAAGGTAGATGATATTAATGTTATATCAATGATATAATATATTGTTATATCAATGATATAATGTTATATCAATGATATAATATATATGATATCAATGTTCTATTTCTTGGATATGATAATGTTACTGTAACTATACAGGGAATGTCTGTTTCTTAGAGATACATGGTTCTGTTTAAGGATTGGAGCGTTGCAATTATGGTTCAGTGAAGGAGAATATGACAAAATCATAACAATTGTATCTAGCTAAAGGCTACACATGTTTCATTGTACTACTGTTTCAACTTTTCTGCGGCTTTGAAATTTCTTTAAGTTAAAATGAGCGGAAACGTTGCAGAGTTCAGTACGCAGTACGCTATTTTTTCCTTTCGCAGCGCAGAAGAGGACAGGTCTGCTTCAAAGTAGGGAAGCCCGCATTAGAATTTCATCATAAAGTGATGAAAGTTCTCGGGGAAATCTTCAATCTAGGCCTGGAGTTGCCATTTAAAACTGCCGGCTCCAATTTGCCACATTCTCATCTCAACCTCTATCTTTTTTAAAAAATCTCTTTTACTCCCCGAGTTGCAGGAGGGAGGGGCGTGGAAAATTCCCATTTCACAAGCGTGTATGTTGTGTCATAAACCGGTGGACTGCGGCCACGCGCAGGGCACTGCCCCACATCCTTTCTGGTGAGGGTGTCCCGCATCCTGGCACTGACATGGTCCCTGCCGACACTTTGAGTCCCTTCCGCGTGAACTGTGGGGGGGTCAGGATGAGGCCCCAAAGGCAGAACCGCCCCAGCCGACAGAATCGTGTGTTTACACAGTTCTGCTCTGTCTCCAGCTCTGAGCCCTCCGCTTTTTTATCTCCCTTCTCTTTCTGGCATGGCTCGGACTCCTCCGGGGGGTCATTTCCGGAGTGGAAGCCTGTTCTGTCACCCCGCCTTTCAGTTTCCTTCCCCGCCCCCTTGGCAGTTAGAGAACCTTGTGTTGAAAATTGCTCGAAGGGGGACCAGGTGGTTGGCAGTTGCAAATAACTAAATTTAAACCTTATGAAACACAGCACTAATTTAGGCTGTTGTATAAATTTATCCTGAAAAAGAAAAAAAAAAAATATATATATATATATATATATATAATACGAAGGGAAAGACAAGTAGAGTACTGTTTAAAAAGAACACAGCTAATAATAACAACCACAAAAGCATCACGATAGGAAAAATCTTGAACCTCTGCCGTGCGGCTCACTGGCAGGATGATGGCGGACAAACTAGTTAACTTCTCTGAGCCCCGATTTCCTTATCTGTAAAACGAAACAAGTAATGCCTACTTCTTCTTGGGCTGAAGTGTCACAATATAGTCTTTCCCCCTTGGCCGAGAAGCTTCTCAACATCTGAGCGTTGATGTGCTTTAATTGTTGGGCGGCGCCTGGGTGCCTCAGTGGGTTAAAGCCTCTGCCTTCAGCTCAGGTCATGATCCCAGGCTCCTGGGATCGAGTTTAACTGTTGGTTCAATTTAAAGTGACCCTTCCTATTCCACAGAGTGACCGAGTCCACAGCCAAAATGGGGGAGGGGGGCAGGTGAGTAGCTCCTCCAGGGCAAGACAGAAAGCCCTTCTTTGAAGTCTTTTACAATTCAAATGCATCCAGATAAGAACAAAGCTTCTCAAAACTTTAACTGGAAGACAAATCACCCGGGGCTCTTGTTAACCGTAAATCTGGCGGAGTTCTTAACATCTATCAAGCTCCTGGGGGATAGGGACTAGGAAGCTGCTCCCCCGCTCCGGATTAGGGGCGCACGCACAGAACGGGGACCCTCAGGTTGGGAGCACCCAGAATTCCCAGGCTCTTTGCCTTCGGTCCTCATTCTCATCCTGGGCCAGGGACTCCCTTAACACGCCCATTATTCGTTTTCTTTCTATTAAACTTGATGCTCCTTTCACGATGTTTTAATGAAGTGAAACACCTTTTCAAAATGAACTAACAACATTGGCGGTTGCCAGTTGAAACCTCGCTCAAGAATTAAACCATGAGCTGCTCTACGGACAGGAAGGAGCGAGCTTTGCTGTGGAAAGTCGGGAATGCTCCAGACGCGGTGGGCGATCATAGGCCCTGTGTGCGACACGGAGCCCCGGCCCCGGACAGCGGGCAGGAGACCCGCGGCCTCTTGTCCTTGGGAAGATGAGAAAAGGGGAGAGCAAACTTGGGAGAGGTAAGCCTTGAACATGAGCCTCTGGGCTTTTCTCTTCGCCTCCCCCCACGGCCTGCTCGCAGGCGCTGACCCACCTCCCCGGGAGAGAGTCCGCGCTCGCCCAGCAGGGTCTCGTGGACCCGAGGCCTCCCTCCGGTCCTGACTCCCACGAGAGCTGGCCCAGAGACTTTGAAAGGCTTGAGGTAGCGCATGTTTAAGGTCAGGAGCTGATGTGCGAGAGTGGTCTAGATTTCTCATCCACGATCTCCAAACTCAGTCTGGAGGTTAAAATGAAACTCGACACTGCTTGCGGGTCCATCAAAAGCCAAGAATTAGGTTAAGGACTGTGGAAAATGAAGTCTAATGAGACACCCCCCTGTGTTCAGGAGTTTCAATATTACGGAAAGTGACAGACAAATGTTAAAAGTGACAGGACATGGATAAATGTAACTGTGGAAGTATTGCAAGCTGCGGCCGATCAGAGATGGCAAGATGGGGTCCGCCCGGCACAGAGTCTGGCTGGGCCCGGTGAGGGCCACACAGCCTGTCATGGTACATCCGTACGTGTCGCTGGACACATGAGCTGGTGAATGAGGAAGCGAATGCAGACCAAGCCTCTAGTTTCTTGAAAAGGAGTCCCAGGGGCGCCTGGGTGGCTCAGTGGATTAAGCCGCTGCCTTCGGCTCAGGTCATGATCTCAGAGTCCTGGGGTCGAGTCCCGCATCGGGCTCTCTGCTCAGCGGGGAGCCTGCTTCCTCTCTCTCTCTCTCTCTCTCTCTCTGCCTGCCTCTCCATCTACTTGTGATTTCTCTCTATCAAATAAATAAATAAAATCTTTAAAAGAAAAGGAATCCCATTTTTCCCTGAAATGGGAAAATTTCCATTTTTCTGAACAGAACTTGCTGCTAGCCGCAGGTGAGCCCTTAGAGGGCAAATCGCCCCTTACTCTATGTTTGATAAACTTTTTTTTTCCTTTTCTTTCTTTTCTTTTCTTGCGAGCTGGAGCTGGGGTGGGCCGATGCTTATACACTGGTAGCTCTCTCTGCTGGGGACTTCCCTCCACCCCCGGCTGAGAGGAGGCTTCTGGCCTTAGAAAGAACTGTTGGCGGTTTTCTCACTGAAGAAAGGAAGGTAGGGAGGAGGGAAAAGTGACGGAGGAGAGGGCGCGTGGCAGGTACAAGCCCAGCCAAGGCCCGCCCGGTCTGGAGCAGCGCAGTTAGCCAGCCGGCCGAGGTTGGCTGCTGGGATGCAGGGCGTGAGAGCACGGTGGGACAGGATGAGAACCAAGCCTGTGTCCTGCTCAAGGGGTCGGGCCTCGACTGCGGGTCACACTCCACTGTACTCACCTCTAATAGCACACTCAACGGAACAGAGCAGCGTCCTAAAACCTGGGGCATAAATAAACGCTGTTGGAACCTCTGGGACTCTTGCAGAGAACAAACCTTGTGCTCTTCCTCTAGCACTTCCAGAGGCTTAGCAAGTGACCGTTCCCCAAACCTGTTGTTTCTTTTACTGTGACTCTGTGTGTGTGTGGATGTGAGAGAGAGAGAGAGAGAGAGAGATCAAGAACATTCTTTAAGGACACATGTGAAAGACTTTGAGATGGACAGATTTAAAAATTGGGTTTTAGGTGTCTTCTTAATGGAACAGGAGGTGTTGTCCAGCACACCTTTTGACCTCACTCACCAGGGTCTGCCTTTCATTGTGTCTGAGGGATTTACAACTCTGTAAATTGTAGACAATTGATGGTGTTGACAAAATTCCCGTCACAGAAATGCAAATGAACTTTGTCCCCGTGAACCCCTGGTTGGTTCCACCAAAGAGAAGAGGCCAATTTTGCCTCTTTTAGCAAATTCACTTCAGTACCTGTTCTTTGAACTGGTTTTCACATCTGACTGGTTTCCTTATTAATTAACGAGTTAAAGAAAGCATTTGGCACCTATCCGGTTTATATCTGTATGAAAGCCATGATTTTATTTCTTTTAACAATTATCCTTTACCCATGGGGAAAACAAGCTCAACAAGGTATCAGATGTGCATATCTTATTCACAAGGGAGAGAACAGAACAAATATAAGCTTCTAATTTCAAAGCAGGGTGTTTTGTGTACAAAATGAGTATTCGAACTTTAGCCCCTGGAGCTAGTAGGTTTAAATACAGCATGCCACCATCAGTGTTCCTCAGAGCATGGTCATTCTGAGTCAGGGGACAATTTGGCATCTTTACATCTTTTTTTTTTTTCTTTAATGGGAACTCTTTGTGATATCCTTGTTGTAGGGGAGGAAAACTTTTCCTCTATCCTCTTCTGGGATGTGAGAGAGGGCTGAAAATTAAATTGACAAAAGACAGATTAACAGGAGAAGGGTTTATTTTGTGGGCAGTCGTGAGTTTCTCTCTCTCTCTCTCTCTCTCTCTCATCCCCAATCCCAAAGAAGTGCTTCGGCCTATGAGCTTATAAACCATTTTAATACTGGGTGATCAATGATGACATATCAACATAAAAAAAGGGGTTGAGGTTTCTAGGGGTGGTAAATTGCGGGAAAGTAAATATATGGAAGAAATTAAGAAGGTAGGAATCCTTGTAATAAGGTTTGTTTATGCAGATTCATCTTGGTGCTGACATTTTGGTTCCTGCGGTAAGGCTTTGCTCCTCCAGGTGCTGGAGAGGGGAGGGAACACAGCTTCGTATCAGGGAATTTTAGGTGACTTTTACAAAGGGGAATGCATGCCTCGGTGAGAAAGGGGGCAGGCAGAACTTTGGGTCTGCTATTTATTAGTTATCTTCAGCTCAAAATAATCTCACGCCGAAGGGCATATTTGGGGGTGGCAAATTCTAATCCACTTTATTGACGTCAATGAGACCAATTGATGTACGTCTGCTCCCTGGTCCTGTACAGTAATTAAGTTACTCCTTGTGATCCAACCCCGGAAGATGCCCTTGCTTCTGCAGCGGGTCTGGAGATGCCCTTGCTTCTGCAGCGGGTCTGGAGATGCCCTTGCTTCTGCAGCGGGTCTGGAGATGCCCTTGCTTCTGCAGCGGGTCTGGATTTCTGCTCAGCTGAGCTGCCCTCCCTTATTTCCTTATCACATCCGGCTCACAGCTTCTTACCACTCGGGCTCCACAAAGGAGGATCTAGATTGGATCAGAACTGCTGCTTTAGCCAAATAATTTAAGTCATAACTGGTTCAGTCTCCAGAGGATTTGGAGGATGATGTAAGAACCAACACCATCTTATCTCTGACATTTGTACAGCGGCTCTAACATGAGTGTGCTTAACCTCTCTTCTATACTGAACGTCCATGAACTAATATGGAATGACACATTAACTGAGAAAAGGAAAGGTGCAGAACGGGGTCTGCAGTATGCTAACTACGCTTTTTTTATGTATAAAAAAGGGAGGGAGATCAGAATCTGTATTAGAATTTGTTTGTATATAATACAAATGAGTTTGGAAGAATATATTTTAACCCAAGAGAAGATGGGAACAAAAATGGGCATTTGGGGGGCACCTGGGTGGCTCAGTGGGTTAAAGCCTCTGCCTTTGGCTCAGGTCATGATCTCAGGGTCCTGGGATTGAGCCCTGCATTGGGGGGGGGGGGTCTTTGCTCAGCGGGGAGCCTGCTTCCCACCCCCACCCCCTACCCCTGCTGCTCTGCCTGCTTGTAATCTCTCTCTCTCTGTCAAATAAATAAATAAATTTTTTAAAAAGATAAATAAATAAGTAAATAAGAACTTTTTTTAGAAAGTGGGCATGTGGGAGACAAGGCAGGTTAGAAGGGAGATGTTCAGACCATCCCTTATTTCATGCTTTCTGCTTTTTGACTCTCATGCCTCTATTATTTATTTAAAAAAAAATTAAACATCTTTCTGTTGGGTCTGTTATCAAAGGAACGAGGCTGAGACAAAGTGAAAGTTATGTAAAGCTTTATTCTATGCAAAGCATTAGAAGTCAGACTGACCGGCCAGGGCTGCCTCCGAAGAGCGCGACCCCCCTTGGTCTTACAGGCTAGTTATATAAGGCACAACCACAGACCTCTACGTATGTGGCTTTGGCTGATTGGATGTCTCCTACCTGTGTGTTTTAGGAACAGTTACCTGGAACTGATAGCAGTAACTGCTGAGGCATTTATTAAACAACAAAATGTCTACTTAGGCAACATGGAGTCGCTATGGCTAAGTAGGCTCAGGCAGGCCCTAGGGTTTTAACAGGTTTTAACGTGGAATCGGCCCAACACTTTCAAAAAACTGGAAAATGTTTTTAAAGTACACGATAGCCCATTTGGATTAAGTTCCAACGTTAACAACGTGTCACAAAAATAAACACTGAAATAAAATGTGAACTATAACGTTACTTAAGTGCACATATATTTGCATGGGCGGTCAGTGCCAGAAGGACAGGTCAGGCCAAAAGCCTGCGGAGGCTCTACGGTTCAAACAAATGTCCCCAGCACACCGAGGACATAGTCACTATTGGGCAAGGACAGTGTTCTGTACAACCTTTGATATGCGATCAAGACAGGTTTAAAGAATTAAGGAATTTGTGCTTGAGAAAAAAGAAAAGGAATGTTGCAAACATAATACTAACACATGATCGTATCCCCAAGGATTTCCGTTTCTGGGGAACCTCTGGTAATACCTAGGTAGATGTGTTAGGCTCTGCAAGCACCTTAGTTCCAATCGGATCTATACTTAACTATATTTTAAGATATTTGGGAGGTTACCAAGTTTCAGTCTGTATTGGAAGTGCATGGTGCATATGTCAAAATATTGTTACATGATGTTACATTAAAAGTCTTAC
Source organism: Mustela lutreola (assembly GCF_030435805.1). NCBI lineage: Eukaryota > Metazoa > Chordata > Mammalia > Carnivora > Mustelidae > Mustela > Mustela lutreola. The sequence continues at coordinate 4,208,325 of NC_081290.1, read as the reverse complement.
AAAAAAAAAAAAAGAAGATATCCAGCACTTAGTGATCTTACTGAAGTCTTTAACTTACACGGGCCTGGGTGGGCATATGTCAAGGAAGCCCCAGGGCAGGAAGCTTCCCCTGACTTTAGGGCCCACCCCCAACCTCCTATTAATCCAAATAAAAGCAACACTAAAACAGAAAATAAATATCAGGAAAGCTGGCAAAAATTTGATTTTCCTTAAGATGACAATTCTAATGTTTTAAGTATTGAAATTAGAGAAGGAGGGATCCTGGGTGACTCCATCGGCTGAGCAGCTGCCTTTGCTGGGGTCATGATCCCCGGGGTCCCAGGATCAAGTCCCGCACGGGGCTCCTTGCTCAGCGGGGAGCCTGACTCTCCCTCTCCCTCAGCCTGCTGCTCCCCTGACCTCTCTCTCTTTCTCCCTCTGGCAAATCAATAATAAGAAAAATTTCAAAAAAAAAAAATTGTGGAAAAAAATTGCACAAAAGAAGTGGAAAGCACAGACATGGGAAGGAGATGAGTCTTACCCTATGTCCACCATTTCCTGACCGCATAACCCCGGGCAGATCCGTGAGCTTCGCTGAGGGAGCCTCAAGCCTCCACCCAGAACGTGTGCGCCCTCAGGCTTGTGACCCGCCAGCCCTGCTCCCAGCACCGGGAGGCTCAGCCCGTCAGCCGGGGAAACGGCTGTGAGCTGGGCGCTCAGGTCAGAGGCAGGAGGGCCGAGGGACACTAATAAGCCCCCCGAAGTCCCCCCGCGGGCGAGGCTGCGCAGGGGCGTGCACAGGGCGGTGCGGCCCCGAAGGCGCTCCTGACCCCGCAGCGCACCCGTAAGCTCCATGTGGTCGCTCACCGTCCAGCTCGGCTCCTCCAGTGGAAGCGGGTGAATAGGAGGCTGCGTGGACAGATCCTTGTGTCTTTCTCAGCCCGCGTCTGCAGGGGCCTTCGTCGGGGACCCGAGCTCCTTCTGCGCGTCGGTGCGTCCGGCCCGCAGCAGCCGCCTCCGCGCCGGGGTCCAGCCTGACCGCCGTGACCCGCGCGCTCCGGGCGGCCGGGGGTCCGGCTCCGGGGCAGCGGCCGCGCGGTCCCTCCGCGACAGCACCGCGCGTTGGGCCGTTTCCCGCCGCGGCTCCGGGGTCGCTCGCCCCCACCAGCCGCGTCCCTGGAGCCTGCAGACCGACCGTTTCTTCTGGAGACGGAGCGGAGGGAGCGAAGCGAAGGAGGCCAAGTCTTTCCGGCCCACGGCGTCGGGCATGCGGCGCGCCTGGCCCTTGTCCACACTCGTCCTGCAGGTTTTCTGTCAGTTGGTTCGCTTTGCTCTGGTGTTTGGGTGCCAGAATGCGAGCCTTCCGGATGGACTGGCTGCCACGGCCAGAAGAACGGGGTGGGTCCTCCTGGCACAGGGACACTGGAACGGGGGGGACAGCCTGCCCGCAGCCGGCGGTGAGGGGAGGCCGGGGCGGCGGGCCGGGGGGGCCTCGGTCGTCGCCCTCTGGCCAGGGACGGGGAATCCCGGGAAAGCACCAGATTCCCTCCATCCCGCCGCGGGCGCTGGACCCTGTCACCCAGGAAGGCCGGGGGGCAGCTGCGGGCAGAAGGCCGACGGGCCAGGGGCCAGGCCCGGGGCAAGGTGGACAGTGTCCAGGATGACATCCCGGGGCACGAGGGGGCATCGCGGGCTGAGGGTTCCGCGGGCGAAACAGCTCCGCAGCAGAGAGGGACAGCGCGACCCACCACCGTGTGCTTAGTGTCCTCCGAGCTCTGGGGCTGGCCACGCGGAGGAAGGAGCAGCGGGCAGCGACCCGCAGCCAGCGACCCGCAGCCAGCGACCCGCAGCCAGCCTGACCTTGAGCCGGAGGCCGCACGCGCCCAAGAGCAGAGCAGGTTGCTGTGTCCGGTGTCAGGTGCCCCGAGGCCGGGTGACGCGCGCGGGCTCGTACTTCAGCCCTTGGTCCCTCCTCGTGGGCGCGCGTTTTGTCAGGGACGCGGCGGGAGGGGGCAGGCCGGTTCCCTCCGTGCGGACGGTTTCCCGGGAAGGTCAAGCGTCTGCCTTCGGCTCAGGTCCGGGCTGGGGGCGGGGGGCCTGGGATGGAGCTGCCGCAGGCTCGGTGCTCCTGGGGACCCGGCTTCTCCTCCCTCCGCCTCTCCCGCAGGCTCATGCTCCCACTACCTCAAATAAATAAATAAAATCTGGTTTTTTAAGACTTCATTCATTTATTTGACGGAGACGCGAGAGACGGAATATAAGCAGGGGGAGTGGGAGAGGGAGAAGCAGGCTTTCCGTTGAGCAGAGAGCCCGATGCGGGACTCGATCCCAGGACCCTGGGATCATGACCTGAGCTGAAGGCAGAGGCTTAATGACTGGGACACCCAGGCGCCCCTAAATAAATAAAATATTTAAAACAATGTTTTGAAAGTTTATTTATGGGCACCTGGGTGGCTCAGCCAGTCAAGCATCTGCCTTCGGCTCAGGTCATGATCCCAGGGTCCTGGGATCGAGTCCCACATCCGGCTCTCTGCTCAGAGGGAAACCTGCTTCTCCCTCTCTCTCTCTGCCCTGCCCCCACTAGTATGTACAAACTTTCTCTCTGTGTCAAATAAATAACTAAAATCTTAAAAAAAAAAGTTTATTTATGACTGAAAACAAACAAACAAAAAAACCCGGTATCTACTACTTAGAACTTAAATTCAAGGCGCTATGCCAAGTACTTGTGGCAAAACTACCGTTTTCCCAGTATCTCTTCTTATTTTCTTCCAAACTTAGTATAACCTTGATGTGGGTTAGGGGAGCAAATCCTGCCACCTGTTTCTCTCTCTCTTTTTTAAACTGAAGTATAGTGGACAGACAATGTTATCTTAGTTTTAGGTGTACAATGTAGTGATTCAACATTTATATATATTACAAAATGTTCACCACAACAAGTATGGTTATCAGCCACTTCTTTTTTAAAAAATAAAGTTGATTAGAGAACACCCATTCATTTGTGTTTTTTTTTTTTGTTTGTTTTGTTTTTGTTTTTTATGGCTGTTTTTTTATGGCTACAATGACAGTTAAGTCATTGCCACCAAGACCATCTTGTCCACAAAGCAGAAAATATTCATTTAGGTCCTTACAGAAACAGTTTGCTAATCCCTTCTCTAAACCACTGGTCCCAAACTTTAACCTTTAATGTGAATTAAACACACACACACACACACACACATCTTTTCTGAGCCATTTGTATCATACACTTTAACCCTTAAGACTTAAGAGTGTACTTCCTAAGAACAAAGATATGTTTTAATAACCACAGTACAGTAATCGAATTCAGGAAGTTTAAAATAAATAAACACACATTTTTATCCAATCTATAGTGCATGTTCCAGTTTTGTCCGCCCCGGTAATGTGCTTTATAGCATTTCTCCCTCCTCTTATGCAGAATCTGGCCCAGGATCACATACTGCATTTTTGTATCTTTCTTATGAGTTTTCATGACATTTCCCTATTTTTAATAGGATTTTTAACGTTTTATCAATTTGTAGAAATTCCATTTAGAAGTGTTAGACCTTTATCTCTGATATAAGCTGCAGAAGTTTTCTCATAATTCGTCATTTGACTTGTGACTTTGCTTAGGGTATGTTTCTGCCCGTGCACCCGTGCAAAAAGGTTTTTTAATGTGAATCTTACTTTTACATCTGAATTTTGAGTCATAGTTAGAAGCTCCTTCTACACTGACATTAAAGTTGGATTCACCCTTGTTTTCATCCAGTGCTTGTACAGTTTCGTGTTTTATATTTTGATCTCTGATTCATTTGGCATTTATTTTTATGTGAGGTGTGAGGAGTGAATCTAATTTCATCTTTTTCCAAATGGCTGCCCAGTTGTCTCAATAACATTTATTAATCTTTGCTCCAGGGATTTGTGATCCCCTCGTTATCATCTCTGAGATTTCCATATGCATTTGGGTCTATTTCTGGACTTCTAATTCAATTTCATGGGTCTGTTTGACTATACATGTGCTGGTATCAGACGGTTCTAATTTAGAGGTCTTGCAGAGTATTTTAATAGCTGACGTAGCTATGCCCTCCCCAAGTAGCTCTTACTTTGCGTATTTTCCTAGAAACTTCAGGATGTTTGTTTTTTCCTATGAGCTTTATTTCCTATCAACTTGTCTAGCTCCAGAAAAAATGCTTTGGTGTTTTTATAGGGATCACGTTAAAGTTCTGAACTGGGTACAGAACTGATATCTTAATGATTTTGAGACTAGAATAAAGGACATATTTCCAGTTGTTTCTATTTGTCTGTCTTTCAGAAATGTTTGATAACTTTCTTTGTATATGTATTCAACATTTTTTATAAAGTCCGTTCCTAAATATTTTATCTTTATTTGATTCCCTTGTACATGGACATTAAGAGATTTGAGATTTAAGGGATTTGAATGTTGCATTGTTAATTTTATATCCTGGTCCCTTACTGAGTTACTTGATTGTTATCTAACTTTCATAAGTAATTTTCTGAGGTAGCACTGTCCAATTGAAACATAATGTAGTCAGATGTGTGATTTTTAATTTTCTAGTGGCTAAAGAAAAAGAGTTAAAGAAACTAATGAAATCAGTTAAGAGTATGCTTTATTTAATTCAATACATCAAAATACCACTTTAGCATTAAAGCAATAGTAAAATTAATAATTAGATATTGTAAATTCTTTTTTATATAAGGTCTTGAAAATTGAGCATATATTTTGCATTTACAGCACGTTTCAATCTGGATCTTCAATTTTCGTCAGAAACATTTTGTGAATTTAGATTTCATAAATTTTGCAGTTGAAAAAGTATGTTCACGTATCCAAATTGTTCCAAACAGACTTAAACGTTTTCTTATCACTGAAGCAAGAACGAAAACAAGCATTTCCCTTTTATATTTGCATCCACCTTGACAAAACTGGTTCTTTTCTGACTGACTCGACTTTGTAGCAAAAGCCTCTGCCTGTTAAGAAAATTCACAAATTCCTCTATCGACTCGTGTTAGTAACATCGAATCCAAAAGGGGATTTCACGAGCGGAAATTCAGCCTTGCAATGAGGACAGCGAGCCTCCCAGGGGGACTGTCAACCGATGGGGGTAACAACCTGGGTAAATTAGTTCCTGTGCACTCTCACTTCTGTGGACAGTTCTGAGCGACCCTCCTATATGCGTCTCAGGAGGTCACAAGGGACGCATTCCCAGTGGTGACCTTGACCTTGATAATGCACACGTCCACTATCAGCTTTCCCTCCCTCAGTCCCTCCTCTGGCCCCGTGGGCGTTCAAGAACCCCCGGCACTTACAGGTCCTTATCTCTGGCTCTTTCTTCAAAGGAAATTCAAACAAAGAGATCTACAAAGTTTGGAGCATGGGGCATGTGCAAAAGTTGGAGTGCTTGTAGAAAACAAACTGGAAATAGTTGCTAAGTCCTTCAAATATTGTTCTGGAGCTTGAGTGAAAAGTGAGAACTGGAAACATGCATTTACATTTATTTCTTATCAAATTAAGTAAGGGGAAAGACAATGTTATAACCATAGTCTGTACTGTGGCTGTGTAAGAGAATATTCTTCTCTTTGGGTGTATACAACTTACTCTTGAAAGTTCAGAAAAAACTATATGTATGTATGTATGTGTGTATGTGTGTATGTGTGTGTGTATGTGTGTATGTGTGTATGTGTGTGTGTATGTGTGTATGTTGGTATGGGGGGGTAGGGAGGGAGAGTTTCTGAATAAAGAGTATATGGGTGTTCTTATACTAGTCATGGAACTTTTCTGTAATGAAATTATTTCCAAATAAAAAGGTTTTTTTTCCAAATAAAAAGTTAAAAAAAAAAAAACTATTATAAAGCTTCTTTTCAAAAACAGCAAACTTCAGTCATATAACTTCAGAGTCAGCAGACTTTTATCTTTTTACTGACGACCTATAAAAAAAAATTCCTGGTGATTCTGATGAGTTAATATTCTTAAAGCTTCCACATTTGGGCTAACTTAAAAAAAAATAAAAAATAAAAAAGAGGAAACATTCACTCGGAAGCGATTATAAATAGTCACACTTTCCCCACTTGAAAACAAAAGGTAATGTTGGCTCTGGCCTTTCAAATCTTGGCTGCCCTTTCCCTTATCTCGATGACCTGGTTTGCAGAGGTACTGTGAAAATTCATTAGAAAGCAGTAAAACAGCTGAGATGTGGGGTTCAAAGGTCATGCACCACTGTTATTTCTTCCCTGGTTTCTGGGAAACGTCGGTCACGTCGGTCAGGAAATCTCTTGCTGAGTTCGTGAGCAAAGATAATACAGATGTGGTGGTGAGAAGGTCTATTAATGAACGAAGGGTGCCCTTTCCAGCAACTTGAGCAGATGCGTGTGGGGCATCCCAGCTTGTCAAGGCTGGAAGGGTTTTTACGACCAATAATACCCAATTCCTTCACTTGCCAGAGTTCTGCTACTGGGGCAGCTCACAACGGTCATGGGCTCTCACGGCTTGTTTGCAGCCCGTTGTTTTTAAATGATACCTGCCAAGTCATCATCCACCATAAACACATTCCATGCCAGGCAGCGCACCACACCTGAAATGGCACGATTCAAGTCTGCGTCCTGTACTCACATCGATCTTCCTAGAGCTGTTCTTTTCAATAATAATAAAAAAACTTAGGAAGAATTGAAATGACAGCCAGTGGGAAAACTGTTCATTTGCTGAAATTCTAAGTAAGTATTCTTAAAAAAGAGTGAGTTGCTGTCATATGATCTCACTGATATGAGGAAGTTGAGAGGCAAGTCAGGGGTTTGGGGGGTAGGAGAAGAATCAATGAAACAAGATGGGATCGGGAGGGAGACAAACCCTAAGTGACTCTTAATCTCACAAAACAAACTGAGGGTTGCTGGGGGCTGGAGAGTAAGGAGAGGGTGATTGGGTTATGGACATTGGGGAAGGCATGTGCTATAGTGAGTGCTGTGAAGTGTGTAAACCTGGCGATTCACAGACCTGTACCCCTGGGGCTAATAATACATTATATGTTTATAAAAAATTTAAAACATTTTTTAAAAATAGTAAGCTGGATCTATATGTATCTATTTGAAAAATGCCTGCAGCACATCGTTAAGCAAAAAAAAAGAGGTTACCAAATAGTTCACATGATGTTCCGATTTTTGTACAAAAAAATGGTCGTTTATATCCATCTGCAAAAAGTAGTCTAGAAGGATAAGCTCCAACAATTTCACCTTGTTAACGGTGGTTTCCCGCGGGGACGATGGTAGAAACTACTTACTCCCCGTTTTCCACCCCCAACTGGGAGAAGAGCTTCCTCTATACCTCTGACCTCTTGGCCCCAGTCCACTCCTCGGAGGTGTCTGGGTATGATGGGCCAGCTTGTTCTCTCCAACTCTCGGGTGCAGGTAAAGGGCAGGCTTTAGAGAAACGCCACTATTGAACACAGGCAGATGGGGAGGTTTGCAGAAGTGAACAGGTGTCACTCAGTCAGGTCATATCGTCCCTTCGGCTGGGACTCAGACCTCAACACAACCCACTCCTCTGCCCTTCCATTCCGCGCTGGAAGTTTTACGGAGGTGGACCTTCTGAGGCCGTCAGGTATTCTCCATGACTGGGGCCGTTGAGTGCTACCCTGGGCTTTGGTGGTAGCCAGGCCTACTGCCGTGCCCCCCAGGCCACGTTCTACAGTAATTTAACCATAACAAAGCTGACACTTCCATGGCTGTCTGCTCCACTCTTTATCTCCTAGTTTTTGATCTTGGATGAGGAGTAACTGTCATTTATTGGAAGCCTCAAATGTGAAAATCACATTCTCTTTGTATTTTTTATGCTTATGTATTGTTTGAATTTTTTGTTAATATGAGCATATATTACTTATAGATGCCTCTCAATATAGGGATGTAGGGTCGTGAAATCCATATTCTCACAGTTTTTACCTAGTAGTAGGAATTCCTGTCTCCTCTTTGATCTGTTTCGATCTGTATTGTTCTTTATACTTCAGTTGCTTAAAGCAACACAGAGCCGTCCAAGCTGAGAAGGGGTGCTTTGCTATTCTCTTGGTACTGGTCACTAACTCTCTTGTTCTATATGTACTTTTCCCTTTAGGGTTTAAAACATCCATTTTCCCGGCTCTCAAAGAGGCCACTGCCTTTCTATTCTATTAAGTCATACCGATCCGACTGGGAAAAAGCCACCCCCATTTTTCTAGGCCTCAGGGTTAACTTTGCTTTGGTGACAGCCAAAATACTGTCTCCCAAGCATTAGGGAACACCTCCTTCATTCTCTATAGCGTGGCCTTTAAATATATAAAACATTATGTTCTCACAAATCTTTTTTTTCCCTCCAGAGAAAACATTCCCAGTTTCCTTCGCTATCCGTCATGGGACTTGGTTTTGATTCCCTCTGACATTTTGGTTACCATCCTTGGAATAACCCCCAGTGTGTGGACAAACTCCTAAAAGGTGTTAAAAATGACAAGCCAAGTGGAACTCAGCTCTCTGGGTGTGAACGAACCGAGGCGGAATGGAAAACCTACTTGTTCTGAGGATGACGGACTCTTACCCCAGTGGCAAGCGTGCTGGTGTGCTCTTAAGGGATACGTTATACTGCGGATTGGGGACACACTCATCCTGGGCTTTCTGTGGTAGAGAACGCAGAGATCACTTTCGGTGAAAGAGACTCATTGCTCTCAAATTATAAATATCTCTGGTAACTTCCATGCTAAGTTAGAAACCCCCCTTCCCATTTTTGCAGCGATCACCCCTTTACAACCAAACATCCCCTTTTTTACCTTCTATTCAGGCCCAACCCAGGTGACTCTCGGCCTTTCTTCTCTGAGTAATTTGCAGCTACTCCTGTAAATGATGCTAATAAGCAAAATCCAGTAGTCTCTTTTCTGGCTCAGTCCTGACCCCGTAATGAATCTGACACGGATGGCCCTCCCCTCTTTCTTGAGTTCCAGGCACTATTGCCTCCAGGTCTCACACCAGTCCTCAAGGACGCCTCCCGCAATTTCTCCTTAGGCGCTGCTCCCAAATCTGACTGTCATCATCCTGCTGAAGTTATCCACTGTCTCTTTAGAATAGTGATTCGCAAGCCAGTTGTCTATTGGAATCACCTGGGGAGCTTTTACAACCTCTCTAAGCCCAAGCCCCATTCCAGATGAATTGAATCAGAATGAGTAGGGATTGGCCAGGATTTAAACCACCAGCGATGACCCTTGCGTTGTTGTCCGACTTCATCTCTTTTCTCCTACCTGGTGATCCAGCTGGATGAAATGGAGTTCTTCCCCACTTGCTGTTCTCTCTTTTTAGGTTGTACTTGTCAGTTTAAGTATCACCTCCTCCATGAAGCCTTCGCTAGGTCTACAGGTTCAACCTCACCCTGGTTTTTTTGTTTGTTTGTTTGTTTGTTTGTTTCCCCTACAGTCCAATTCCTTTGACTTGATAGAAAGGGGTTTAGGTTAGTTCGGGCCGGTAAAACTGCTGGTAAAACTGCAGGCATGCCCGGATCAAGGGGTCAAGCGGGGAGGGGGGGAGGTGAAAGGTAGGGTGTAGACTGGCAGTAGTCATCCCTTCCAAACTCTTCCCCTCCATGTGCGCGTGTGCACGGGCACGCATGCGCGCCCACACGCCTCTTGCAAACAAGCGGACTCTCCTTCAGCTACCTTGGATTACCAAGGGGAGAAAAGCGTTTGGGAAAGAGATGAGCAATGTAGGAGGATTGTTTTATAATTAAAGAGTCAGAAGAAGGAAGAATGGATTCGATTGGGGGTAATAGAGGAAGAGCTTGTTTTTTGGCAAGGGGCCTGGGGGGACTGAGATGAGACGTTTGGGGCAGGCGGGGAGAAAAACTCAGGGGGTCACGCAGCAGGTGGGTGGGAGGTAACGGTAGCTCTTTTTTGGTGTTTTGTTTTGTTTTACTAAATTTTACATGTTCATTTTTTAAAGTTTTTTGTTTGTTTGCTCTGTTTTGTTTTGTCTAGTAATCTCTATACCCAGTGTGGGGCTCAAACTTATAACCCCCGGATGGAGAGTCACATGCCCTTCTGACGCAGCCGGCCAGGCACCCCTCTCTTTTATTTACTTATTTGGCAGATAAAGATCATAAGTAGGCAGAGAGGCAGGCTCCCCGCTGAGCAGAGAGCCGGACTGGGGGCTTGATCTCAGGACCCTGAGATCATGACCTGAGCCGAAGGCAGAGGCCTAACGCACTGAGTCCCCCAGGCGCCCCTCATAATCAGTTCTTGATTTTGAACTATAATTGTTATTAAGGATACTGGTCTGTTGTTTGAGGTCAACTTCTTTTACTTCTTTTTAAGTATTTCTTGTTTTTCTGATTGTTTCAAAGAGAAGCTGTCATGTGATCTTGCTTGCTGTCTCGCTGTCTTCTGATCTCCTTGGCAAACTCTTTTAGTATCTTGAAACAGAACTCTAATGGTTGCCTACCGACACCTATTTCCATTTAATCCATAAATAACATCTTTCTAAGGTAGCTGCGCTGTGAAGGAACCAGAGTCCTATCCCCACCACCTGATCATGATTAGTTCAGAAACTCTGTGTGCGGCTTTCCCCAAGGGACTGTTATTGGTCTGGGGTGTACCTAACCCAAGATCAGATCGGTTTCTCTTCTTCTGCACATATAGAAGAACATTTTGTAGTCCAAAGACGGACTACTGACAGCCATCTTCAAGCAAAGAGAAAAATAACAGGATAAAGCCATTCCCAAGGACAAGAAAGCGGAGGGATGCAAAGACTTCAAATCTTCGATGACATCACTGAGTCAATAAATCAGCCGGATTTGGGTCCTGCCCTACCTCTGGACTCTTTGTTATATGAGAAAATAAATGTTGTTATCATTGAAGCCATTTCAAGTGAGGATTTCTGTAATTGTAGCCAAAAGCATCTTAACATTCATCTGGATGTAACTTAAAAAGAAGAAATGCCTTAAACTCACTTAAATTACATGATTAATTCCCCATAGTTTCTTCAACCTTCTTGAATCTTGGCCTTACTTCCCTCTTTCTAATACTGGTTCTAGAGCTCTACATTCAAATGTCACAGAGCTGTACAAACTAGTCCCAGCACTATTTGGCTTTTAAACTTTCCAGGAGAGAGAGAGAGAATTCATGTCAGAACTTCTTCCCATTCTCAAGAGTTAGAAGGGAATCAAGATTAATTTTAACTTACCCAGTACAGCAAGCAAGTCAGATTTATTATTATTATTACTAAAATAACATATACATCTGAGAGAGTTCTAGAATAGAATCCCCAAATGGTAAGACTATACAAATTGGATGAGGGGGAAAAAGTTAATTTGTCATCTAGTATGTGAATGTTTTACTGTCATTAGGGGAAAAAAAAAGTCTTACTGCCTGTATATACAACCTGTATTCTTTTCTCGCTCTTCCCAGGAAAATCGAGAATAGTTTCTGTAGCTACAACAACATTGTATCTGTTAGTTCCTAAAAGTTTGATAGGACAGCAACAGGAATCATTTCCAAATGATCTAGCAATTAGAAGAAAATCGCCACTTTATCTCTCTTCCAGAGGTGGCTTTTCAGATACTGAAATTAGAAGGCTTTTTAAGAAAGATGCTATAAAAAAGACAAATTGACACTTTGTTGATGATTTATTGTCTTTCCTGAATTTTTGCCAACATGAGTCACTGTTACGGTGGTTTTCAAAGCGATCAGGGAAAAAAAAAAAACCACGAAAACTAAAGAACTGTAAAGTTACAAACTGATCAAGTGAATTAAAACTTAGGAAAGAGAAAGTTCAAATGATTCTTCTGGGTCAGGCATATAAACCTAAATTAAAGTATTTCATGTGGACAAATTTAGTACACAATTAAGGATATGTATGTTTTGGATTATTTGCACATGTCAGCATTAAAAGATTCTATATCTTACAGTCTTCTTTCAACTGAAATGATAATAGCACATTCAGAAACTGGCTTGCAGACCCACTTTCTCTGTCTTCACAGCAAGAGGCCACTGTGGTGAGATTAGGCTCTTCCCCACCTCCCCGTGTCAGTTAAACTTCCTCAGTTTCTCTCCATCCAGTCAACGTTTTACTTCCTCTAGAGTAACACCCATCACTATCTGAAACATTCTGATCTGACGTCTAATTCCACCACAGTGTAAGCTGGACAAGAGCCACTGTCTACCTCAGCTAGGTGATTTGCTGCCGGATTCCTAGCAAGACACCTAGAACGTTCTGTCCCCTTTAAGGGTTCAGTAACTATCTGTTGAGTACATACACGGATGAGCAAATCAATAAATCTCGGTAAAATGTGTTTCATTTACAAAGGAAAAGGCAAGACTCTATATACCAGATTCCAATTCAACCTATTAGGAAAGTTTTCACGGAGAAGCATTAATGATGTGACATTGTTACCAGACAGGCATGCGTACTTAGGAGCTCGTTATAACAAAGGAATGCTAAATGTGTACCGTCTCCCTAAATTTGAGAATTTTTGCAGCATGATTTGGTTTAAACCTTTCTAAACTTGAGGTGTTTCCTTACTGAGGAGGACAAATGCCATCTCAAGAATGCTTCTGATCAGGGGCGCCTGGGTGGCTCAGCCACGAAGCATCTGCCTTCAGCTCAGGTCCTGATCCTGGGTCCTGGGATCGAGCCCAGCATCTGGCTCCCCGTTTGGGGGGGATCCTGCTTCTCCCTTTCCTTCTGCCTGCTGCTCTGTCTACTTGGGCTCTCTCTCTCTCTGCCAGATAAATAAGTAAAATTGTTAAAGAAAAAAAAAAAAAAGATGCTTCTGATCAGATGTTTTTGTCCCAGCTTGAGACCGGAGACCACAGTCGCCAACAGCGGTTCTTCTCGTGGCCCTACCTACTCTTCCACATGTAGCCACTTGAAATCTCTAAGTATCGTGAAACCTTGCTAAACTCGGACAGACTCAGTTTGTTCAGACTGCTGAAACAAAATACCATAAACCGACTAGCCTACAAACAACAGACATCTACTTCTCATAGTTTCGGAGGCTGGGCAGTCCAAGATAAGAAGCCGTCAGATCTACTGGTGAGAATCCACTTCCTAGTAGTTGCTTTCATCTGTAAGCTCAGTGGTGGAAGGTTCTGGGGATCTCCCTGGGGCCTCTATTATAAGGGCACTGACCCCATTAGTGAGGGCTCTGCCCGCATGACCGGATCACCTCTCACAGACCCCATGTCCCAATACCGTCCTTTCGGGGGTAAGATTTCAACGTATGAATTTTACAGGGGGACAAACATTCAGTCCCTCGTTCAGATGGACCAAAAACAGCAGAGGCAAGAATTGAAACCTAAGGTTATCTAACTGCAAAGTCCTGTTCTGTTCTGTTTTGTTTTATTTTTCAGTACAAGATGTTTTCCAGTAGAATTAGAATCTGCTGGACAGAAGGAATCTGGGATTTATAAGATTACTGCTTTTAGTAAGTCTTGACATTTTTGTGCTTAATTGAAAAGTGAAAGTCACATAAATACGGCACCGGGTACTGTCAAGCAAAAGTCAGTGTCAGGGAAGGGCTACAAACGGCGTGTATAGTGCTCCATCCTGGCAGGGTGCCATCTCCAATCACCACCGTCAAACAATTCTTTTTTTTTTTTTTTTTTAAGATTTATTTATTTATTTATTTATTTGAGAGCGATGGGGAGAGACTGAGAGCAAGAGAGGGAACACAAGCAGAGGGAGTGGGAGTGGGAGAAAGAGGCTCCGCACCGAGCAAGGAAACTGATGCGAGGTTCGATCCCAGGATCCCTGGGACCATGACCTGAGCCAAAGGCAGACACTTAACGGCTGAGCCACGCAGGCGGCCCACAATTGCTACTGACGGAACTACTGAATGGCATGAGAGGTGTTATGCTAAGAAATCAACCCAAGAATCTGGAGCAATAATTTTGATACTCAGATCTTACTTCTTGAGTTAACCACAATTAGCTGGGAAGCTCCACTGTGTTGACAGGATGCTAGCATGAAACAATACTGATAAGGATCTTTGTCAAGGAAATTTCTTTCTCCCTATTTGCATGCATTGAAAACCAAATATATGATTACTAAGAATTTGCTCAAGGTGTAAACAGTGACAAAAGGCTGAACTGGCAACTGTATATATGGAAATTAAATGACCAGTATTTGCTCTCTCACCTTGCACATTTACAGTAGTGTTTTGTTTCCTCCGTGAGGTTCTTACTGCATGTAATAGAAACGAAAATAAAAACGGCTTGGAATACGTGAGAATCCACAAGGTCATTTGGAGCATTTGTGATAAGCTTTGAAATGTGGTGTCAGAAAACATGAGAATTTTTTTAAAATTTAGTCCATCAACATTTGTTTCAAACCTTTTCTGGCACAGACCAATACCTGATGTACTTACTGCTTTATTTTTCTCAATGCAAATATAAAAATGGGCTTCAATTAAAACAAGACACATAGCCCAAAATTTGAGATTCTCAAAACTTTTGGCCAGTTCTGCTACAAAGTCTAAAACTTTTGCTTGGACTTCTAGCAGGCCAGGAAGTGTAGACAACTTTGCATTTATGCACAGTGTTTCCGGGTACCTTTTTGGCCAAAGCTGGGGCTAACTCTCTTCTAATGAATGCTAATACTTTCTGTAATGCAATCTGTTTTACCACCTGTTGTTTAAATATTCTGTTTTCTGTCACAGTTGCTAGAAAATTACTCTGTTTACATTTCGAGTTCATATAGCTTCTGGGAGTCTTTCATGAGCAGGAAATCAATTCTATAGCTAGATGAATAGAAACTACGTGGTTAAATCCTAACTAATCTGATTAGTAGTTGTCAGAGGGTAAGCTAAGTAATGCGAAAGAGGGAAAGAGGCTAGGAAACATCCGAGCCTCCACACACCGGAGCTGTTCAGGGCTCCGCAGGACAGAAGTTGTTCCTGGTGATAGGCACAGGGAGCAGGCCTGTGGTTTTGGCCTCAAACAATTGCATTTCTTGGCCTCTTCTGTTCTACCACATCAGCTATCAGGTCAAAGAACAAAGGAGCCTGCAGGACAAAAGTCTTCACTGAAACAGACTTGATTCACCTGGTGACAGGAAGCTGGTCCTGTCCTGGTTGAAGCAAGCAAGCGACTGGGGCACCAGCTTTTATCAACACAACACTCGAGAAAAAGACATTCAGTTTTGAAAGGCTGTTCTTGGGTCTTTCATCTTCCTACTTTTCTTTGAAAATCACGCTCTCGTAAATATAATTGAGCATCCTGAAAAGTTACATAATACAAATACTAAATTATACATTCCTATTAGGAAATGAAACGCTGTGGCTAACTTTTTAGTTCTGGAAAAACACTTTATTCTAGATGAAAAAAAAAAAGTGTGCATTTAGGAAAGAGACATAGAAAAAACCCCATCTCAAAAATAGGTACCAATATTTAGGAGACACAGAGAAATTAAAACCAGGGCTGTGTCTACATAATTACAAATACTCATTTAATTACATGAATTCAGCCAGTGAACTAAATTCCATAAAAATCAATAAAAGCCTCTTTATTTTTTTTTTAGTCGTGAGGTGGGATAAACAGTTGATAAGTTGAAGATATTTAAAAACTCCTAATATGATCTGTTAAATAAATATTTGTTGTTATTTTATTTAATTACAAAAGTAATGCATGCCCATTATGGGGAATTTGAAAAATATGAAAAAAAATTAAAAACCAGATCAAATTACCCATAAATCCATTTCTGAAGTGTCAGCACCATTACTTTTGTAATGTATATCTTTTGGACTTTCTTATGCATAAATTATATATATGTTTAAACAAAACTGTATGCACTGTTTTGTCACTCATTTCCCCCTCAATATTATGCACAGGTTTTCTTTATTCTGCTACATTTAATCTTCTCATGATTGATGTAAAAATTGTTGCCAACCTTTTGTTATTATAAATACAGCCGCAATAAATGTCTTTGTAAATAAATTTGTACATCTACTTTCCATTATTTCATTAGGGAAACATTAGCACTGGATTCGAAGATAAATAGCTAGCCTTTTAGAAACCTCGAAATAAATTATACTCTCACAGATAGTGATAAGAAGACTGGTTTGCCAATGCCGCAGCTAACACGGGGCGTTATCAACCACGTGTTTTCTTTCATATGTAGACACAGCATAATCTAACAAGTGCATGAGGAGAAAAACTGTATATATTTCCTTCTAAATGGTCCAGAGATTTCCCTGAAGTTTCCTTTACGTTTGAATATGATGTCAGTCGAGACCAAGTCTTCAAAAGCAGGACAGAGGGACTAAGTTAACATAATTTGGGCCACCATGTCCGTAACTTCCCTTATCTGACTCATTTGTTCCTTGCACACTCTTGTGTCTTAGCCTTGAAGCTGCTTTCAGGTTACTCAATAAATTACAAAAGTCAGGGGGCACCTGGGTGGCTCAGTGGGTTAAAGCCTCTGCCTTCGATTCAGGTCATGATCCCAGTGTCCTGGGATGGAGCCCCGCATCCGGCTCTCTGCTCCATGGGGAGCCTGCTTCCCTTCCTCTCTCTCTGCCTGCCTCTCTGCCTACTTGTGATCTCTGTCTGTCAAATAAATAAATAAAATCTTCTCTGCCTACTTGTGATCTCTGTCTTTCAAATAAATAAATAAAATCTTTTTTAAAAAATTGCAGAAGTCAGATCAGCAGCAAAAGAAGTGAGTTGGAACACAGTATTGAGAAGGGATCTTTTATCTCTACAAAATTCAATGTTTTATTAAAGTATGTTTGTCTATTCATCCATGAAACTAAAAAGCTATGACTTGTTCAATCTTTGATTACCCACAACAAAATAAGTATATTTAAAACAAAAACAAATTAATTTCCTAAAAAAAATTCCAAAGGAATTATACTATCACAGATACCAAATAATCTTTTCTGAAAGAACCAGAGAGAGAATATTTTCAGCTGGCCTTACAGGCTGGGCCGTATAACGTCACACAATTATTCAACTCTGCTCTCATAGCACGAAAACAGTAAGGGATGATAGGTCAGCAAACGAGCGTGGCTCTGTTCCAATAAAACTTTATTTACAAAAAGAGCCAACTGGGTGGCTTGACCTTCAGGCTGTCCTTTGCCAACCCCTGTTCTGGCTTACTGTTTGATTATAAAGAAAAAATACAGGGAGGCGTGTTTACATAATTATCTTCCTGAAATGAAGTCATTGTTTACATGAAGTGAAATAATTCTTTGCATTAAGATGTAATTTTTATTAAGCAACTGTTCAGTGAGAGGGATCGCATGAAGCCACCGACCTGCTAAGGAAGGGTCATTGCTTGGGCCGAAGGGAAGAGTCAAAGAAAAAGGCTGAAGTTGCAAGAGTTTCCACAAGGCCTTCTTTGCTTCACCTAAACAAAACTTAATCCCGAAACTCTTCTGAAGTAGTTTAGAGTTTATAAATCTTCATCGATAAGAACAAAGACCTCAGAGCAAAAACCAAGCTTGCTTGGGGCACAGGCATGACTCTACCATTGCCAAGCGGCGAAGAACAGTTATTATCACCGTGATCATTGTGTTATTGGTCTTTGTCTTCATGATCATTGTGTTATTAGTTTATTATCATCGTGATCAATGTGTTATTAGTATTGGCAGGTTTGGTTTAACTTATTATTTATCTTGGTGCTTACTTCGGAGATATTTTTCCAAACATTAGCTATCCCAGCTAGCAGGCAAGGGAAAAGAGCAAAGGAGTGATGAACCTCTTGCAAGTGCCGTCAGGGGGTACATGAGGACAGAGGAGATGTTCGAGTGACAAGTCAGAACGAACATGTAGTTCTTTAATAAGACAACTTGATTGAGATATGCCCCACTGTGTACACTTTTATAGCATCACTGGCTTTAGGAATAAAAGAACTTCCTTATCAGAGGGCTAAGCCGTTCAAAAGTTCAGAAGAGAGTTTGTATTATTTTCCTCCACGACACAGGCCCTTCTGCCGGTCTAAGCCCATGTTACAGATTAATGGTGGCTGCAATTCTGTGATACCGCGGCTGAGACACGGGCCCGTACCCTCTCCTAGTCGCTGCTGAGACACGGGCCTCTACCCTCTCCTAGTCTCTGACGAATCGAATACAGTGGAAGTGACATCATGCCTATTTCCAGGCCCAACCATTTTCACTGTCTGTCTTGTAACACATGCTCTTGGAGCTCTGAGCTGCTGAGTGAGAAGTCCAGCGACCCTGCTGAAGAGTGGAAAGTCAGTGATCCTGGAACACAGAGACACAGAGAAGGCCTGACCCTGCTCAAAGAAAGAGGGGCCCAGCCCTCCAGCCATCCCAACAAAGCACGGGACATGGATCCAAAATGACTTTGTCTGCTTCAGACCGGCTTAGTTACCAATATATTGAACAGAAGAATCCCCCAGCGACCCCTTTTCCAAACCTCATGACTCCTTAAACTGTGAGATATAATAAATGGTTTGCTATTTTAATCCACTAAATTTTGGTATCGTTGGTAACACAGCAATAGGTAACTGGAACAGCATGTGAATGACAGACATCAAGAGGTATTTACTGCGGTCTGCGGCCATAACTCACTTGGTGTTTCTCCCTTTTGTTTTCTGGTTACTTTCAGTAAAATATACACCCCTGGCTTTTGTCGCTCTATGGCTAGAGTCATCTGAAAGTTATAGTTCACGTCCTAAACAATGAACTGCATCAAGAAATTCCCAAGATTGTTGTTGACTCGTGATTACCAACCAAAAAATTACTTTTGAAAATGCATAAAGCCTGCCACAGAACCAGTGTGAATTGGCGGCAGATCTTAAAAATAAACAATAGAACAAAGAGCCGAATTTAATATTAATTTCATAGCCAAATCCAAGTTAATTACCTTATTCAGTGATTTCCAATCCCAGTTTTAAAATATTTCAACATCGTTAATTAATGCATTCAAGGAATCACAAAGTTCTCCATGATATCTTAAAAAGTTGCACTTTTCTTTCACTCAAATTAGAATAAAAATGCAAAACATGTTGAAGAGCAGAAATTTGGGGAAGGAGCAACTGGTACTTTCCATGCGTAAATAAAATCTTTCAAAATATGGAATGTGTATCATAAGCATAAGTAATAAACTTGGTTACATACTTTCTTGGTATTTCCGCTCGGCGGTCTCATATATGTAATTCCATAGCAACGCGCCCTGCTCTCAGGTAATAGCAAGGAAGTCTGTCGAATGGCTGTAATTACCTGGCTTCTCATCTCAAGATATCCACTGGTTAACTCATGAGAAAACATACCCTTTTTTAACATGAAGAAAAGGTTAGTTTTTGGTGATGATCTTTGTCTGTAGAAATTACTCACATAGCCTGGCATATGGTACAGGACTTCTTAGAAAGAGCGAAACAGGATTTGATTCCTCAGAATAGTAACACGTGGTTTTGGATTGAAAAGTCCCTTTGTGGGGCGCCTGGGTGGCTCAGTGGGTTAAGCCACTGCCTTCGGCTCAGGTCATGATCCCAGGATCCTGGGATCGAGCACCTCATCGGCCTCTCTGCTCAGCGGGGAGCCTGCTTCCCCCTCTCTGTCTCTGCCTGCCTCTCTGCCTAATTATGATCTCTGTCTGTCAAATAGATATATAAATCTTTAAAAAATAAAAATAAAAGTGCCTTTGTAAATAAGTTTAGGAAAAAGTTAGGAAGGGTAAACATGTTCCCTTTCCAGAATTTTCTGGGAACCTTGAATGTGCTAAGTTCTGTGAATTTCTGCGGGATCCCATGGTATGCTACAGCTTTTGGGACAGCATTTTGGAGAATGAGTGTGGACAGAAACACTCTGTGAAATGCTGGCGGGGTGGAAGGAGTCTGGGACTTTGTGCATGTAGGCCTTGGTTACAATCCTGATCCTCCACTTACTGGCCAAACACGTCATTTATCTACTTTCAGTGTCAAGCTCATCTTATGTAAAATGAGGATAATTATACATGCACTAACTGGTACTCTGCAGTTATTATGAGTAATAAATGAGAAACATTAAGTAAAAGTGACTAATTCAATGCCCGGCTTACAGAAGGCCCAGTGACAGAATGCTGGCGCAATGAGCTCCTTCGTACCAATGTCTTTAGTGTTTTTAAGGCCCCAGTGAGAGACTCACCTGCTTATGAATTGCGGTGCTGATTTCTCCTTAACCTCCACATCTTTACCTTGGTTGGATTTTCCTGCAGCCTCACAACATCTTGCGGCAATGGCCACAGGACATGATTTATCGTCTGCTGAGTTGAAGGTCACCTTGGTTTTGTTATTTAACCCATTTTACAGTTGGACAACTAAGCCTAGGGATTTTAAAGTTAGTTTCTCCAGAATATAAAACCCAGGGGCGCCTGGGGGGCTCAGTCAGTTGAGGATCTGCCTTCAGCTCAGCTCATGATCCCAGGGTCCTGGAATCCAGCCCTGCCTCAAGCTCCCTGCTCAGTGGGGAGCCTCTGCTTCTCCCTCTCTTTCTGCCATTCCCCCTGCTTGTGTTTTCTTTTTCTCTCTTTCTTTCAAATTAAAATCTTTAAAAAGAAAGAAGAGAAGAGAAGAAAAGGGAAGGAAGGGAAAGGAAAGGAAAAAAAAAAAGAAAACAAAACAAAACCTGGAGGTGAAACCTATCTTAGAGCTGAGAGCTGGTACTAGAAACTCAGGACGTGATTTACTTAATTTCTTTGGCCCTTTGTTTCCTCACTTATAAATAAAAATAATTGCTCCATAAGAATATTATTGAGAATTAAATTTAATAATATGTCTGGTAGGTACATTTATAGTATAGGATACAGTAACAAAGTTAATAAACCATTCTACACTGTATCAAAAGAGATTTTCATAGAATTATATAATATTAAAATTAAAGGATCTGTTTTCAATTACCTAGTCCAATAATCCAATTCCCTCCTTTTCTAGAATAAAAAAAGAAAAAAGCTTAGAGGGATGAAGGAATTTAGCCAAGGACATAGAGTTCTTTGTGGCCATGTCAGGCAGGTTATAATAGCTTTCTCCAAATATTCAAAAGAAGGAAAATAGATTTGTCCTGTGCAAACCCAAGGGATAAGAATCAGTGGTAAAACTAGAGAAGACTAGGTAAAGAGGAAATGTCTAACAATCTCTGTGCTCCATTGTTGCAATAGGCTATCCCAGGCTATTTCTATTTTGAAACTAGCTTTAGGAAAATGAGGCAGGCCAGATGTATAGCTATGACACTCGGGTTGAACGTGATGGAGATTAATCATATGCCTCATGGCTTGAACACACGGTTAAGCCATTGCCTAAGACACGCCCAGCCCTAGGACAGAGCCAGCTTCGGAATGTGTATTTAACAGGAATATAAGAGCTACGGTTTTGCTAGAAAAAAAGACTCGAAGCTGTCATTTCTTAGCCCTTTACATAAGGTTGAGAAAATGCCAAGTATTCATATCAAAGAACAGGGTTTCTAGGAGATTATAGGGAGGTTAAACTCCCCTAACCCAGTTGGCATTGCCACTGGGTATATATAGATGTGTGGCTCAGCTCCGCTGGATGGTTAGCCACAGTTTTAGAATCTGCAATTTTCTGTTATCTGTGCTGACAGCCCTTTTTATTTCTGTGGATAATTGAAAATTGACTGTAATTATGAAATCTGACAGTCTCAAGACAACTCGTTGAGCACTACTCTTTAGAAACGATGTGGGATGAGATGTTCCACCCACTGGACAACCCAAGTTATGTTTGCTCATGGTTACAGAATGTGCCATCCACCGTGATATGCCAAACCAAAACAACACAGCAGCAGCAACGAACAAAGTTCTGTCTCGGACGCAGTCTGCATGAGACCAGATTGACATTAGCAACAAAAGAGAAGTGAGAGGTGATTTGAGGAAGTAAACGACAGTTGAGCACAGGCTGGGATATTTCTGTGGAACCTCTTAAAAGGGGAACTCCAAGATCTGCCTTCCATTTGTTCAGATCTGGACCTGAGTTTGCATATTTTGTGATTTCGGAGTGCGCTCTGACTAAAACAGCAATTACACTTAGTATAAATGGCCACTGAAGCTAGCAGTCAAGCGGGCACATCCCGTTACAAGGCACAGAACAACAACAAAGCTAATATTAACCTGCGCTCACGTGGGCAGGTGCTGTGCTAAAGTGTTACACACGAGTTCACTCGTTTAATTCTCCCAATAAGCCTGTGAAGTAGGTACTTTTTTTTTCTTTTCTTTTCTTTTTTTGAGATTTTGTTTATTTATTTGGCAGATAGAGATCATAAGCAGGCAGAGAGGCAGGCAGAGAGAGGAGGAAGCAGGCTCCCCGCTGAGCAGAGAGCCCGATGTGGGGCTCCATCCCAGGACCCTGGGATCATGACCGGAGCTGAAGGCAGAGGCTTTAACCCACTGAGCCACCCAGGCGTCCCAAAGTAGGTGCTTTTCTTAAAGCCATTTTCAGAAAACTGAACTTGAGAGAGATGGACTATTTTCCGCAGCAGGTGAGCATCTCATTTTGGGTTGGAATGACGGTTTTCTGACCCCGGACTCACACGCTTCCCTATTGCACTATGGAGTGTTGCGTGCTGTGGGGTCCATTCACCCTGGTGACAGCTGAAACGGAGTCTCCACTTGTTCCGCCAGCACTGCTGCCGCCACCATCCCTGCAGAAGCCCATGACTTCCCACCTCCCAGGGCCAGCTCTGTGTAGGCCGGCCTTTGGGGTACGGTGTGCCTCTTTCCTGTTAACCCTTGAAAGAAACCTACTCAAAAAGAAGTTATTTTTCTATCAGGGTTTTGACAGGTCAAAGGTGTAGGGATGACAGGCTTTTACCAGGAGACGGGGCAGGGCATAAATTGAAACACAAGTAGAAAAATCTTCTAACCATTGTTACATTTACAATAATACTTAAAGTTAGGTGTGTCTCGCAGATGCTAAGGAAACCATTCAAAGGATTCAAAGGCCCAGTCCATCTGTTGGAGTTGTTTTCTCTTTTCTTCTTTTCTTTTTTTTCTCTTTCCTTTCCTTTTATCTTTTTTCTTTTCTTTCCCTTCTCTTCTCTTCTTTTCCTTTCTTTTTATTTTTTTTTAAAGATTTATTATATATTTTGGAGAGAGAGAGAGCACACAGGCAAGAGGAGGCAGAGGGAGAGAATCTGAAGCAGACTCCACACTCAGCTCAGACTCCGACGTGGCGCTCGATCCCACCATCACTAGATCATGACCATAACAGAAACCAAGAGTTGGACACTGAACAAATTCTGATAATCATGTCTTCTTTTTCAAATGGTGCTCTGTCATTTCTTTTATGAGAGGGTTGTGATAGTAGATGGAGACTTTTTTTTCTTTCATCTCCTGACTTGAAATCTAGCAAATTTTTATTAATTTTTAATGTGTACAAGTTCACGTGCTACGTGTTTCACATTCAATGTTTTATTTAATCTTCACAAAGACTATATGAGGAATGTATTCTGATAATCTCTATATTATAGATGAAGACTTTCAGGCCTAGGGGATGAATAGCTTACCCAGTGTTACATGGTTAATGAGAGACAGAACTGATTTGCCTCCTTATTCCTCCCATTTAGGGCAGGCACACTGGGGCCCTTGTGGGAGTGACGGGAGCTAAAGGCTTGAGACCTGAAGTACAGAATATGAATTCCACCTCCTTAACTTTGCTCAAGGCTCTCCAGAACTTTGCTTGCAAAAGTGTTTTCCCTTATAGTGAGCATTTATAAACTAACATCATAAAATCCTATACGGCTTAGGGCAAAACAAGTCTTAAAGTTTATCTTCTTCTTTTCAACAAATGAGAAAACTTAGGGGTAGTGTATGACTTAAAAGTCTAAATTCTTGCAAATCATTAGCACTCAGAAATGTTTACTTAAAGCCAAAGACATAACATAGCCATTATTGCTAATGTAAGAAAAGAAAATAGACAAAGAGTAAAGCCTGATCAAACCAGCAAAGTAAAAACTACATTTCAGCCAATTCAATCATCCATGACAAAAGAAGAACAGTAAATAGGAAAAAAGACTCCAGAACACAGTAAATTTCAGCTCAATGCTTTATATACAATAAACACTCAACAAATAATCACTACTAAAAAATGAATGAATCCCTAATTTTATGTTGCTCATCCCAATGTGCATCTTTTCTTGTGTTGGAAATAAACATTGAAGACTTATGAAGATGCTTAACCATGAAATAACCCACAAGGCTACATTTTGATTGATTGAGTGTGAAATGAAAATCTGCAAATATGCTAATTTAGATACAATACATATACTAAGTCTAAAGAATTAGTATCTTTCATGTGGCATCTTTCCGATCTCCCAACATTGGAAAATATTTTACCTTACTGAACCCCCTTGCCACCACCAAGCCCAGCTAAGCCCAGGCTTATGCTTTCTTCAGGGAGTTCTCATCAACCTCAGCAGATAGCTCAGCATTTCCAAGTCCTTTTGTATTTCTACATAGCATCTTCTGTTGATGAGAAGGAAAATTGGTGCACAGTTGATTAAATTACTTTTTTAGGGTCAAGGGGTATAGAAACAGAATTATGTTCTGGGGCCTCAGCTCTAAGCTTTAGGAAATCTATCTATCTATAAATTATATCTATCTATAAATTATAACTTTATATCTCTAAGCCAAACAGCTAAGGCAGGCCATCTAAGGCCTTTCAGAGGCAAGCACTGGAGTAGGGACCTCGAGAAGCCCTTATCTACCTTGTAGACCAAGATACAGATGATATAGAGGGAAATCAGGTACCATATTGAGTAGTTTCCCATCATGACTTGGGTTTGCATAACAAACACGACTAAACTAAATTCGACTCCTGAGAATGGATGGACAGACTAGTAATTTTCAGGAGGCTTCTTCATTAATTAGAGATCCAAGCTCATGCTCAGTTTCCTTCACCCACGGAGGGAGGTTGAACGTCCTGATGGCAATGCTGGGATGTATTGCTGACTTTCAGAAGGCATTTCATCTACACAGGTGAGCCTTCCAAGGCTGAAAGGAGATAGAAGAAGTGAGGTTCAAACTTTTCCTTTATTTTCATTCTTTATGAACCTGCTCATTTAGAATGGTGGCTAGTCCTCTGACAAGCAGCTAAATTATCTGCAGAAGTTCTAGTGACTCTCAAGCTCTCATTTCTGCTTCTGGCTTCTCATTCTAAAATGGGGGCTTCCTGAGGCACCTGCTGGCTCAGTCAGTAGCACATATAATGCTTGATCTCTGGGTTGTAGGTTTGACCCCCATGTTGGGTGTAGGGATTACTAACAAATAAAATGGAGCTTTTCTGGAGCTCTGTGAAGAAGTAGGATACCATGGAGGGCCACAAGCCTGAACATGTGGCTCCCATGGTTGTCTGTGAAGGGCCAGCAACCCTTTCAGGAGATCCTGGAAGTGTGTCAGACCAATTTTGAATTTGGGTTGCAGGGTCTTAGAGAATTACCTTTCACCTGGGACGCTGGACTTACTGCCCCATTTGTTCAGCAACAACGTACTAAGCACCTGTTTTGTGAAACCAGGAAGGATGGGATCGCTGACAGTTTGAGAAGCCGCAAAGTGAAACTGGAATTTGGGATTGTGACTGATGGCCAGCAGATCTCCACAGGTCCTCTGTGTATGGGGCCAAAGGAATCCTCACCTATATCCTTGCCCCACAACTTTCTCACCCCTTCGAATGGAAATGACCAATTCAGCATCATTATTAATTTTACCGGATTTTTTTCCTCCTGAAAATTTCTAAGCTAAGATTTAATTACATAGACTTGTGATAGACCCACCGTGTAAGAGATATCAAAGCTCACACTGTTGGGCTATGTATTAATCAACAAAAACTAGATCTTTTTAAAATCAGTTAAAAAAACAAGGACCTTTCTTAATTTTCTCTTTGGCTTCCAGTGCACAGCACAATGCTTGTCCCATAGTAGACCCCTCGCAAACATTTCTTGCATTGAAAAAAATTCCTATAGTAAGGAATTTTTACCTTGGGGTTTGCTTGGCTGGATGTAACTATTTGCTTGCTATTTTATCATTTGAAATGTTTTTGAACCAGTGAATAGTAATACTGACTAGCACTAAATTAGCAATTGATTTATTTAACTTTTAAGCCATGGAAATCTGCCCACACGGGCAGCAATATTCAGTCGTCCAGTCTACTGAATATTCACTTACTTTAATGCCAAAATTTTAGCTTCAGTTTAAGTATTCATCAAGAGTGTTCACCTGAGGGGCTCCTGGGTGGTTCAGCAGGTTCAAGCCTCTGCCTTCGGCTCAGGTCATGATCCCAGGGTCCTGGGATCGAGCCCCGCATCGGGCTCTCTGCTCAGCGGGGAGCCTGCTTCCTCCTCTCTCTCTGCCTGCCTCTCTGCCTACTTGTGATCTCTGTCAAATAAATAAATAAAATCTTTAAAAAAAAAGTGTTCACCTGAAACTATTCTAAAACTATTGATTCCATGATTTTTGCCCTTTGTCTCAACGTCCCTGGTTGTAAGATCAATGTTATAATTGCATATTTCCTAAGAATAGGAAGAAGGCTTGTGAGCTACCTATTAGATATAATTATACACATGCAGTTACTATTACTTTCAATGCCCATGATTCAATATGCAAATGTGTTGAAATCAGTAGTCTATTGTAGGCAATAAAGTACTGAATTTTTTTTTTAAGATTTTATTTATTTATTTGACAGAGAGAGATCACAGTAGGCAGAGAGGCAGGCAGAGAGAGGGGAAGGGAAGGAAGCAGGCCCCCTGCTGAGCAGAGAGCCTGATGTGGGACTCGATCCCAGGACCCTGGGAGCATGACCTGAGCCGAAGGCAGCGGCTTAACCCACTGAGCCACCCAGGTGCCCCTAAAGTATTGAATTTTTAAAATGATGTATTCTAACACACATTCAGATTCAAGATTATCACAATCCCGTACATTCTCACTCATTCTCATTGACATTTGAGTTAATTTTCCTGAGTGAGAAAGAGCAAAGCAGAGTTATATCCAGATACACACATAAGCACACAAGAAGGCGCACTGGCCACTGGTCGACTAAAGGGAGTGTGTGACACACGTGACTATCATTAGTCGCAAGCATCACGGTGGAGAAACAGTGGCAAATTCCTGTTCAGTAGTCACAGTCTTTCACTGTTAATTATAATCACTTTTAGAACATTTACATTTAAACAGCTCCAGTGTGCCTGCCCGCTCCTAGAAATAAGGCGAGTTTCCCTGATGACAGTATTTAACGATGCACCCAACCACCTACATTCCTTAGTCCCCTTTTCGGTCTTTATTTTTCTCGATAGCATCTATTGCCATCCGACATGCATGTTTTGTATTTTTACTTTCTGTTTATATATTCCTTCTAGAATCTAAACGCTCCACGAGGGCGGACCTTTATCTTGCTGTCTACTGTTTCCCCATCCTCTGGAATAGTGCCTGGCACATAATAGACACTCAGTAAATATTCACTGAATGAATAAATAAATAGGTTGCAAATTTTGTTCTACCGAGCAACTCTTATGAGGAAACTGCAATAATTTTTTTCTGTCTTAGGCTGTCAGTTGCTTTTATTAAAATAGAATTGGGATGATGAATGAAATAAAATCACTCGACAATCTAAAACACAATAGTTAGTCCAAGAATAAAAATAGTATGGATGGAAGAGAAATCATCTAATAAAGTGGTTCTTTTCTCTGCCGGACAAATTAGAGAAGAACACGGCATTTTTCAAAGGCTCGAATACAGTATATATTCTAAGAGCTTCTGAGAAAAAGAACACTTCTCAAATAAACATTGTCTAGAGGAAAACTAATCAACAATTATCAGATTAGACTAAACAATATAGACTAGTAGTTCTTCTAAGTAAGAGTAATAAAACATTCTTCTGAACTATAGTATTAAGAAGGATAAAACTAAGATGAATCTATTTTTAATTGCTAGATAGAAGTGAAAAGATTATAGAGTTTCTTTTTATTTTACTAAATGAAGTCCTAAGCTTGAATGATATTAATGCTGAACACGAATTGGCTCATGCAGTATATTGGTTTCTTCATTTTTAATTAAATTTTTAATTTTGAGATAATTGTCAATTCATATGCTGCTGTAAGAATAATACAGAGAGATCGTATGTATCCCTTACCCAGCATCTTGTAAAACCACAGTGCAATGTCACTGCCAGGATATTTACACTGATGCAGTCGACACACACACACACACACACACACACTGATGCAGTACGTACACACACACACACACACACACACACTGATGCAGTACGTACACACACACACACACACTGATGCAGTACGTACACACACACACACACACTGATGCAGTACGTACACACACACACACACACACTGATGCAGTACGTACACACACACACACACACTGATGCAGTACGTACACACACACACACACACACACTGATGCAGTACGTACACACACACACACACACACTGATGCAGTACGTACACACACACACACACACACTGATGCAGTACGTACACACACACACACACACACACTGATGCAGTACGCACACACACACACACACACACACACACGTTGTTCTTTTACAGCCATCCCCTCTCCCTTTATCTCCACTCTTCCAACTCCTAGAAACAATATAGAAATGTTCTACATTTCTATAATTCTGTCATTTCCAGAACGTTATAGATGTTCTGATTCTTCGTTTGTTTGTTCCAGGATTATAGTACATAACCTTCTGGGATTGGCTTTTTTTTCACTCAGTATAAGTCTCTGGACATTCATATACGTTGTTGAGTTTAAAAATAACACCTTCCTTTTCATTACATAGTGTTCCATGTTCCCACCACAATTAGTTTAAACATTCACATGTTAGAGGACATCGGGTTGTTTTCAGTTTGGAGTTCTTATGAATAAATACTCATGCATAGGTTTTTATATGAACACAAGCCTTCAGTTCTGAGATAAATGCTCAGAAGCACAATTGCTGGGTTGTATAGTGGTTGCATGCTTAGCTTTTAAAGAAAACTCCTGAACTGAATTCCAGAGTGACTATCCCACCAGCAACGTATGAGTAATCCACTTTTTATTCTTGCCAGCATTTGGTGGTGTTCCTATTTTTTAATTTTAGCCATTCTGATAGGTATGTATTGATACTTGATGGTAGTTTAATTATGCCTTTCCCTGATGGCTGATGATACTGTATATCTTTTCACATGAATTTTTATATCCTTTTGGTGAAATGTCTGTTTATATCTTTTGCCATTTTCCAGCTGGACTGTTTCTATTTTCACTATGATTTTGGAAGTTTCTTTATAAATTCTAGAGACAATTTTTTGTTGCATGTGTGGTTTATAAATATTTTTTCTGGTCTGGAGGTTATCTTTTCACACTCTAAACAGGGCTTTTCACAAGCAAAATTCCAACTCATCAATTTTTTTTTTGATTGATCATGCTTTTATCGTCAAATCTATAAACTCTTTGCTTGGCCCTAATGTTTTATCCTTCTTTTTTCCTGAAAGTTTTGTAGTTTTAAGGTTTACATTTGGGTGGCTGAGTGGCTCAGTTGGTAAAGTGTCTGCCTTCAGCTCAGGTCATGATCCTGGAGTCCCAGAATTGAGTCCCTCCTCTGGCTCCCTGCTCAGTGGGGAGTCTTTTCTCCTTCTGACCCTCTCCCTATCTCTTGCTCTCTCTCTCTCAAATAAATAAATAAAAGCTTAAAAAATTACCTTTGAATCCAAGATCCATTTTGAGTTAATTTTTATATACGGTGTGAGACTTACCTTCCTGTCCCATTATCCTCCCTTGTTTATACTATGAATATCTTAAATATTTCCTGTGTAGAACCATCCAGTGTTATAATTTTTGACTTTAATCATCAATGCTAATTTAGAAAACTCAAGAGGAAAGGGGAAACCTATTGTATTTACCTATATTTTTGCTTACCATATTCTTCTAGTATTCTAAGTTTTCTTTTATTTTTCCCTTCTGTTTTGAGAACTTTCCTCAGCGATTCTCTCAGAATGGTGAGAGATTCTAGTTTTCCTTTATCTGAGAATTTCTTGATTTCCCCTTAATTCCTGAAGTATATTTTTGCTGGGTATAGGATTCTGGATCAACAAGTCTTTTCTTTCAGTCCTTAAAATACTTCCCTCCTTTCTCTATGGTTTTTGATGAGAAATTTGCTGTCATTCCAATTATTTTTCCTCTAGAGGTAAAGTATTATTTTTCTCAGAAGTTTAATATTAATGTGCTGTGGTATGGATTTGTTTGGGCTTATTTTGTTTGGCTTTGCTCAGCTTCTTCCAAGGTTTTGCTTTTTCGAGTTTTCACTTATTATTCTCTATGTTTTTTCCCGGTCCCACTCTCTCCCTCCTCTCCTTTTGATGTCACAAATCTTTTGTTTTGATCCCACCGGCCCTGGCCCCTGAGATTCTGTTCACTATTTTTTTTTAAATAAGTCTTTTCTATTTTATTCAGGCTCTAATTTCCAATTTATGAATTCTTTTCTCTATCCCTTCCAATCCGCTGTTGAGCTTATCCACTGAGTTTTTTACCCTAGTTATTACACTTTTTTTTACAATTTTCTTAAAATTGTAAAATTACCAGTTGGTTCTTTTTTATATCTTCTATTTAATTTTCAAGGTCTTCTAATTTTTTTGTTTCATTTGTTTATAATTGCTCAATGAAGCTTTTTATCATGGCTACTTTAAAATCTCTCTTAGATATTTCTAACATTTCTGTCACCTTAATATTGGTATCTATTGGTTGTTGTTTTTTTATCTGAGTTTGGGATTCACTCATTTAATCGGGGTTCATTCATTATTGAACCTCTGAAAAACAATATTTGTTGGAGCTCTTCTTTGTTTTGGTGATTTTTAAAAGGAAAGTGATTTTAAAAATGAAATCTAAATATTTTTGTATCATAAGATTCTGAATCTTATTTAAACCCTTTGTTTTAATTGGCTTTCTCTGAAATCACTCAGGCAGGAGAACAGTGGACACCATGTCCGTATGGGTTGAGGGAAGTAGAAATCAATATTCCCTTTTTAGCCTCTGTTGTCATCTGATGGGGTATAGGCTCCTCATTAATGCTGTCAGGAGTAGGATTTTTATCATTCCATATGATCTCTTCTGGCATCACAGGTGGTAGCCTTATCCCAGCTGAGAACCTATAAAAGTGCTGACTCTCCACTAGACTTCCTCTGACACTTCAGTGGTGAGAGGAAAGAGGGTCTTATTATGGGGGAGTGGGAATGGAAATCCAAACTCCCTGTGTCATCTCCAATGACACTAAAGGGGGGCTTATTACAGGCCAGTGGGGATGAAAGGTGCTTGGCTCCCTAGTTGGCCTTTTCTGACACCACCGTGGGGATTGGCACCTCCTTACAGCCTGATAAGGATGGAAGTCTTGGTCCCCAATCAGCCTTTGCTAGTCTGGGTTGGGGAAGGATTACAGTATTTTCTGTTGTGTTTGGTACCACAGAAAAGTAGAGGAGCTTGGAAGCAGAGAAAGTAATGTCTGAAAATTTTTTTTCTTGCTAGGGTGACACTCTCTTTTGGTTTGAGAGAGTAGGCTTTTGCTGAGGCTTTTTTGTCTGTGCCCATTGGCATCCTGGGTTGCTTGCTTCTTCCGCTCCAAATCTAGAATATATGAGGCAGACAGAAAACTCAGCGAACTCACCACCATCTTGTCCCTCGGGTCCCAAAGTCCCTAGCTCATCAGCTTTCTTTCCACCTTTCTGTCTTTTCGTGTTTATTTTATATTTTAAGTCCAGGGAGAAATAGTAATAAAAAATATCTCTATTTTATCCTTCTGGAAATGGAAGCCTATAAAATACATTTTGTTCCATAAATATGTCAAATAAAAAAGTAGATAGTCATTATTGAACCTTCTGAAATGACGATATTTAGATCTGTGTTGTCCAACACAGTAGCCACTAGCCATATGGGAATATTTAAATTTAAATAGTTAAAAGTAGATAAAATGAAAATTCAGTTCTTCAGTTGCACTAGCAACATTTTGAGGGCTTAGCCACATGTGCTCAGTGGCTATCATATAGGACTGTGCAGGTTCAGGACACTTGGAACATCTCAGAAAGTCTATAGGACAAGAGTGAGCCAGGCACTGAACAAAATGGTTTGTGATACTACTAAATGTTGATGTAAAAAATGGTCAGGAAGAAAAATATGAACAGATGGGTAAACAAATGATTCTGGGTATTCTAGGGATAGAAAGGGTATGTATTTATTTGCAAGACAAATTTGCAGAATGGACACCAATCTATTATCATCACGTGGACTGAATTTTAGTGATTCTAGCTGCATGGGTCCATACCTAAGACAATTCCTTTTCCTATGAGTTGATGCAATTTAAAACAGCAAATGCTAATTGATACAGTAGCTGAGATTACTATGCACTTACCCTGAAATTGCCTGGTAGATTACATTCAGGTATCATCAGACTTTGGCAAATTTTGGGCACATTCATTTAATATCATTTTATTTGATAGAGGGAGTATGTGTAGTTTACAGATTACAGTTTTTTTTTAAAACAATAAGCTGAAATGATACAAAGGCAACTTTAGCAAAAGAGTTTAACTTCAGGGCAACAAAGCACAAGCAAAGATAAAATATAGGCACATAAAATTAAAATGGTTAAAAACCATAAAGACTTCAGAACTAGAACTTCTTATTTACTCAGCAATTATTTGTAAAATGCATATATTTTTTAAAGATTTATTTGTTTTATAGAGAAAGAGAGAGACAGACAGAGAGTGTGCAAATGCAGGGAGGGGCAGAGGAAGAGGGAGAGGGGAACAGACCCTTGCTGAGCAGGGCAGCTCTACATGTGGGGCTCTGTCCTGAGATCACGAGTAGGGCACATAACTGACTGAACCACCCAGGCGCCCTGTAAAATGCATATTATTGGAGTTCCACCATCAGTTTCTCAGATAAGAAATTGAGCTACAGAGAAATTGGCTTTATTACTTATTGGTAAAGTAAGGAAAAATACTTAGGCCATTTTATCGCATCCTATTAATATCATGTGGCCATAAGATGTCTGTCATGGTCATACCAGTCCTAATGGACCCCCAATTATTTGAAAAAATACCTTAAACTTTCTGCCCATATGGTTACTTATATTTTTCTTCGTTAATTCATTCTACATATCCGGCACCTTCAATGAGCCAGAAAATTCTAGCACCAAAGTGCATTCAGTGAACTAAACAAAGATCCCTGTATGAACACTCACATTCTAGGTAAATAAAGATAAATACAATAAACAAATCAGAGGATGAGTACTGCGGAAAAGGAAAAAGCAGAACAGGTTAGAGGGGAACAAGATGGGAGGTATGGAGCAGACCATCTTCGGGGACCATCATCAGGGTCTGTTGCCATCCGGGCTCATCTCAGACCCACCCTCCTTGATACCTTACTTAAAACGCATCCCCCCCGCTGTGCTCCTTTAGCACTTCCTGTCTCTATTACAGCACTGAGCATTCTGCCTCGTCTTAGATACGAATACATCTGTCTTTTCATTGAACTCTGATTCCTTAATAAAGAGAACGTGCCTTATTAATCATTTTATCCCTTGCAGAACCACACATAATGGTTGGCTTAATAAGTGTTTGTTAAACAATGAAGACTAAATTGAACACAATTTGACAAAGATCTAGTACTTTTATAAAAGGTACTCTTAATATAAGGTTTCAAAAATATAAGCTATACATGCAGATATTGGGTGCCCACTCTCTGTTCATACTTACTTTCTTTCCCTCTACTAACACCCATTGGGCTAGAGATGGTATATGTGTCGTTGGAGAAGGTTTTTATTTTCTGCTTTTGCTGAATTTCTAGTAGAAATACCACATACTAACATACCCAACAAATCAAGCCAAATAGTGTCATCAAGAATTTAAATAGGTCTTCAGAGCATTATGCATTCACCATAGAACCTACTAGATTAAGTGTTCTACCTTAGAATTTAGGCAAATTAACTAACATTATTGTTTTTATATAATACCATGGTTTCATATGAGGAAACACGATTTATGTGAAATTGTCACTCTTTATTTTTCTTTTTGTTAATAAGCAAAAAACACAGAAATCATCTAGCTATATTCTTCTTTCTTTCATAAAACATACTGCTTTATATGGCAAGAACCAGTAGAACTTGCTGGTTAAGAAGCTGTATTTCTTGAACATAATAACTTACTATTTTGAAAGTGCTATTACAAACAACATTCACGATGTCATAAAGCATAACTACGAAGCTGATTTTGATTGCACATTCTGTAAATATCCCATTCAGTAGGTATGAATAAAAGACTCCCCCTAAATAATCATATAACTGAAAGTACAAGCAGTTTTTATAGTTTACTCCTTTTTAAAAATCAGGTTTAGAATTTGAAGATTTGGCATAATTAGAAAATGTTTAAAAATTCTTAGTAATTCAGATAGATTGAATTAGTTATTAGTATTGCTTTTTGAATAGAGATGTGACAGCATGAAATATTAATGAATGTTCTACTGGAATTGCTAATGATGGATTCTTCTGATGAAGAATTTAAAAGAAATCTCTTTTAAAGAAGAGAATCTGTTTGTTTTCTTGATATTTTTATTGAACTTAAACCTTGATGTTTCTTTCTTTAAAAAAAAATTTTTAAAGTAAGCTTTACCCCCAAAAGTGGGGCTTGAACTCATGACCCTGAGAGCAAGAGTTGTAAGCTCCACTGCCTGAGCCAACCAGGTGTTCCAATGTTTCTCTGAAAGGTACTTATTTTTTATTCCAAGTGTTCCTACAGGTTATATTTCATTTAAATTTTATCCCTGGTGTGCAGGGAATTACTATAGAGCAATCATTAGAGACACAGAAATTCTTCATTATGAATATTATAGGAAAGTTTATGGGTCATACATGAGAAAGTTAACAATGATGGAAGAGACAATGTGCTGGTCAGAAGCAGAACAAGTGTAAAGAATGCATAGGATGATCATGAACATGAGAAAAAAACATGTCTACGGTGACTAGTTTCAATGTTTGTTTGGCTTAGAGTTTGAATCTTAAGTCTTATTTGTATTTTTCTATGTGCCTGCTACAATGTTGTGTGCATGTGTATGTATATACAGGCCTGCAATCAGTGACTATTTAATTAATTTAATTACTAGGTAGGACCGGTGAAGTTTCTAAAGTTACTTTTTCTTTGAGGCTGTGTGTAAATGCCATCAAAACAAGTGACAAATTCAACAAAAACAAAAATTGTTCTATGAAATGATTTGAGAAAATTTTAGCTGTTTGACTTGATTTTTCAAGGTTTTGATCATCAGTTGCTGTATTATATGAAAGTTTAAATTTTAAGTGGGCCAAATCTATGGTTGGTTAATCCTCCTTGATACTAAATACCGGTTTTATTATCTCATAATTATTTTGATTAAAATGTATTATTAGACACATTTTCAAAGATCAAAAGTATTTATGTGTGTGTGCAAAATTTGAACTTGGTATCTATCAACACAAACATTGTAGTGCACAGCTGCTACATACACAAATACATACACATAATTTATGATGTTGAAGCTTAAATGTGGTTGTCTATGAAAAGGATACAACAGGGGGACTCAACAGAGGGTATGTTATTTGCATTAAAAATGACAAGAATTTTAATAAAATGTTAATAACATGTGAATTCACTTTAGCTATACTATCTCCTTCACTCCTGAATTAAAGTTCTTACTCAGGAGTATGAATTCCTTCTGCATTTTGTAGATGCTCTGAGTTGCTCCTAGTTTATCAGTAAACATTAGCTGGGTGTTGTCATGGTAAATGAAAAAAAATGTTTCTAATCTGTCCATGCAAGTAGGCCCACTGCTGTCAGCAGATAAGAGAGAGAAGAGGAATAAGGTATAGTGATGAAGTATAAAAAATTAAAAGGTTAAAAAAAGAAAAGCATACTTATCCTTTAAGAATTATTTCCTTGAATACCATTTTTAGGGCAACATGCAAATAACATAATTGAAGAAGGTCAACGCAAATCAAATTGGAAATTTTATAATTGAATTAGTGGGTACACAAATACAATTTTCATTTTGGCTTGAAATATGCATGAAGGTGTTGTCTGATCTTCACCCAGATGAAAACAAATAATGAAATCACTTTCATATAATATCCAGTCACACTTCATAAAGAGTTTTTTGAGAAAAGATATGTAATAGGAACTTCTCTTTTACCTCTAAACAACAGTACAAATTTACCTTTGTTTACGTAGCCTCTGGTCAATTGTGACTCTCCTCTCAACGCATCTGTCTTTAATTCCTTTCTGGAACTCCAAAATGCAATTTTAAAAAGACGCATTCTAAAATGCCTATTCAAAGTGGCATTGATTATTTAAGTATTTGACCGTCTAATTCAGTAAGTGTTTAGCACCCGTAATGTGGCTAATTGGACCCTGTCTGCAAAGGAATTACTTTAAAATAAGAAGACATACACTGCGAATGTCCTTTGACAGTTGAGACGTACAGATAACTGGCCGGCTAAGCCACACAGTGTGTTAGACTTCGCATGCAGACAAAAATGCCGCAGTGGTTTAGAGAAAGGCTGGGTTATTCTGAAGTGGGGAAGTTGGGAACGAACTTCTCGGAGGAGGGGAGTGGAGTTGGGAAACAGCGTATGCCTAATGCAGATGGGGGGGCAGGCAAAGACAGTGTAGGGGTCAGGGAAACAGCAAGCACAAAAGGAAAAGGGTGAGAGAGATGAGCCAGTAGAAAATAAACACGCCTCTTAGAGCAGATTTGCGTGTTCTGAGTGGTGGGGGCCCGGCTTCCGTTACAGTCTCAGGCTTTGCTTTCAGATCTGCTTCCGGTTTTACAGTTCTCCCCTCTCCCCTGTCTTTGTCTAGATGCTGTTACCTTGGGCCTTCTTTTGCTGGTGCTGTCCTCAGTTTACCCGCTTAGGTTTTCCACTCCTTTTTTTCTTTTAAAGATTTTATTTATTTACTTGACAGGGACCACAAGTAGGCAGAGAGGCAGGCAGAGAGAGAGAGGAGGAAGCAGGCTCCCTGCTGAGCAGAGAGCCCGATGGGGGGCTCGATCCCAGTACCCTGAAATCATGACCTGAGCCGAAGGCAGAGGCTTTAACCCACTGAGCCACCCAGGCGCCCCTTTCCACTCCGTTCTTGTAGCTCTGAGCACTGAGCAGTTTCCTATTTCCTCTTTTGTTAATTTGCTTTTTTCACTCCCTGCATTACTCCCTTTGAGACTGTTCACAAAGATCCAAGAAACCGTCAGGTTTAAGAGGACCCAGGTACACAGTTCCACCAGCGTTTGTTAAGCACTTGCTAGGGGGCCGGCATGTGTAGATGAAGAAGGCACCTTTCCTACCCTCCTGACGCTTTCAGCCAGGAGAAGGCTCTTTTGCATCCCCGCTCTGCTTATGTTACCCTCTACCACC
The DNA here is from genome assembly GCF_030435805.1 of Mustela lutreola. NCBI lineage: Eukaryota > Metazoa > Chordata > Mammalia > Carnivora > Mustelidae > Mustela > Mustela lutreola. Next base: position 4,170,969 of record NC_081290.1, on the reverse strand, counting down.
ACCGCAGGTTGACGTCAGCCAAAGCAAAAAAAAGTAAAGCGACGAATAAATGCGAAGAAGCCTGAAACTGACCCCAAATTAGAATCTAGCTTGTATGTGTGCAGTGCCTGTGGTGAAACGGTGACAGGGGAGTTCGGATCCTAGCCCTGTCACTACACTTCTACACTTGCTACACTTCTGAGCAAGATGACAGAAGAGGTACTGACATTTCTGTGTGTCCAGCACAGTCACTGGTATTGATTGTATATTATTTAATAATCATAGTTCATATCCCTTCCCGGGCCCCACTCCAAAAGCAAAAGAAAACCACCACCACCACCCACCCACACACACACACAGAAAAACCAACTCTTTCTATTTTTAGAGATGACCAAAACTCAGAAGCTTGGGTTTTCAGACACACCCGAGATCTGAGCCTGGTCTCAAGCCTCTAACCCCACCACTTTCTACATTTCAGGCTAAGTTATTCATTCGTTTATTGAATACTCACTAGATGTCATGTACATTGCTTGGGACTAGATTTTGAGAAAACAATGTGATATGGCCCCTTCCCTTAAACCTCTTAGAATGCAGTAAAGGGAGACAAGCATGTAAGGAAGCCCTCTGATAGGTGTGTTTCTGGGAGTCTCCAAAAATAGGATGAGATACAAAAGAATTCATTCTACCCAGGACTGGTCAATGGCAGAGGTCAGGAAAGCTTCCCTGGGGAGGTGGCCCTGGAGGTCCACAGAGCGACCCATCAAACCAGATGACTGTGAGCAAGAACAGGACATTCTAACTGGAGTCAGCACTGGGGCCTGAAACAGGATGGCAAGAAACGGAGGTGGTTCGGGGTGGCTGGAGTGAGAGTTGGGAGTTAGAACATTCACTTCGCTTGTTAGAGGAAACACAGGTAACATTTATACAGTGCTAAGCATAAGGCCTGAGACATACTAGGTGCTCAATAAATGTTCCTTTTGCTCTTTGGGATGCTGCATTTGATTACCTCCCCTTCCAGTCCTGAAATTCCATGATTCTTACCATACTTTGTGAGTTCTTACTGTAGATCAGTTCATATACTGTTTTACACATGTTCAATAAATAGTCTACTACAGCTGGCAGAAGACTGGGTAAAACAAGATGTAGATTTTGGTAAAGGATTGAAACGAAATGAAATTACAATGAAATTCATTCACTGAAATGAATGTGGCTTTAAGTCTTTCTCTGTCCCTCTATAGTAACTTGAACACAGTTTTGCTGGTGTTCTGTGAATGTTGTGCAAGCGTACAGATTCAGCATTGGTTCAACATACTGGGACGTAATTTGCTATTTTACCTTGGGAACTGCTCACCTGCTTCCCAAACCAGACGAGCTGCTTTTCTGTTCCCTGAAGTTTCTAAGATCATAACATCAGCCGCATTGCTGGGTGGAGATTTGAAGGCATCATACCATACAAGCTCGATCTCAGAGCTCATCATTTCTGTACCAAGTTAATACATGTAATGCACGTTAAAATTGCAGTGATACATCTCAGGTATCCCCAAAGAAGCGGTTCTTATTTTACATTCTACTGAAGTTTTATATAAATGTACTTGGGAGCAGGGTAGGCACAGCGCAGTAGAGCTAGGCCACGGAAGGGAAACACAAGAGGTAGCAAGGAGAGCGGGCAGGAACACAGCCAAGAGTGTGATTGTAACGACACAAGGACAGCCCTGCTGTGACATGAGAGCCCGAGGTGCTGTATATCCAGGGAACCTCCCTGCCAACTGCACCCCTCCCCTACCAGTTTAGCTGGGATGGCCATCAAAGTGTTTCTTCTGATGGTGAGGTCGCTACCACTTGCAGTCCTTTCGAAAAGCATGGTGTCTGGAGCGGGCGGCTATCAGCGGGAGTGAAAGTGTTGACTACTAAGCTCCGAGCAGAGTCGGCCTGTAGGACGGAGCCGCAGCCCAGGGACAGGGCGCGCCCGACTCCCGCACAGGAGGCGCCACGCGTGTGGTCTGCGCTGGGAAAGGGAAGGCAATGCCGCCTCCGAGAGCAACGTCAGGCTCTGGCTTCTCCCCGGCCGCAGCGGGCCTGTGCTCCTGCGGCCGGGGTCCCGGAGGGGAGCAGGGGGAAGCTGAGAACCGGCCGCCGGCACCCCCGGTCTGCGCTCCCGGCCGCCCTCACGCCGCAGGCGCCGAGACGCCCGCAGTCACCAGGTGGCACCGAGCCGCCGCCTCCTCCGGACGCGGGCGAGTCCCCGTTCCAAGGGCGGGGGGCAATCCGGGCGCTCTGGCCGTCGGCCGGGTCGCGGCGTCCTTCCTCCGCGCGGTCTGGGCGCGGAGCGGGCGTCAGGACGGCCCCGCGCCCCCGCGGCCGGGCCCTCGGGCTCCCCGGCGCGCACACGCACCTGCTCCGGGCGTCCGGCCGCCGCCGCCGCCGCGCTCGGGCTTCGGAAAACGGCGCCTCCGCGGTTCCCGCGCCGCAGACGCGCTTCCCGGCACCGGCGCCCGCCGCTTCCGAAGTGGGTTACGGGAAGCCGCTGCGGCCCCGGGCTCCCGCCGCCCACGCCCGGACGGCGAGCGGAGGCCCCTCCGGGACGCTCCGGGACGCGAACCGGCGAGAAGCCGCTGGCGGGGACGCGGCCGGCGGCGGGTTTACGCGTCCGGAGGGTCGCGGCAGCTCCTCGCCCAGACGCCGGCCCGGACGCGCGGCCGGCGCGGGAGCCTCCCCGCCCACCTCGACGCGGGGCCCGGACGCCCGACCCGAACGCTCGCCGCCGGGACCCCGGACGCGGGACCCCGGACGCGGGACCCCGACCTCGCCTCCGACCCCAGCCCCCCGCCGCTCCCCGCCGCTCCCCGCCCCCACGCCCTCCACGTGACAGAGCCGGAACCGTCACTTCCGGCGGCGCCGATCGCGCGCCTGCGCGGCCGCCGGGCCCCAGAGCGGTTGGCAGCGGCGCCGCATCGCCCACGGCCGCGAGTGGCGGGCGGCGTCGGTCCGGCTGCGGCGGCGCCGCGGGCTGCGGTCTGGGGGCGCGCGGCCGGAGAGGTCCAGCCCACTCCCCGCCGGCCCGGCCGCCCCGCCCCTTCCCCGTCTCCCTCCCCGGCGCCGCCCCCTTCCCGGCCCGCGCTCCCGACGCGCCGAGGGGCAGCTGGGGCGCCCGGGGCGCTCGCGGAGGCGGCGGCGTCGCCCCCGCGCCGGCCCCGCCCCCTCGCGCCCCGCCCCGGCCCCGGCCCCGCCCTCCCCGCCGCGCTCTGCGGGAGCCGGGCAGCTGCAGCGGAGCCGCGGAGCGGGCGGCGGGGCCGGCGCGGTGCGCTCGCGCGCGGGATGTGAGGCCGCCGGGCCGCAGCGCGCACGGACGCTCGCACGGGCGAGGGCGGCGACCCCTCGCGGACGGCCGGCCGCGCGCCGGGCCGCGGACCCGCTCCCGCGCTCGCCCTCGCGCGCCCCGCGCCCCCCAGCGCGCCGGCGGGACCATGAAGAAGTTCTCGCGGATGCCCAAGTCGGAGGGCGGCGGCGGCGGCGCGGCGGGGAGCTCGGCCGGCGGGCCCGGGGCCGGCTCGGGCGGCGGCGGCTCGTCCGTGGGGGTCCGCGTGTTCGCCGTCGGCCGCTACCAGGTCACCCTGGAGGAGTCGCTGGCCGAAGGTAGGGGCGCGGGGGCTCGGCCGCAGGTGAGGGGGGCCGGGGCGGGGTGGGGCGGCGGCTGGCGGCGTCCGCCCGGCCCGGGGCTCGCCCGCTCGGCCCGGGGCTCGCCCGCTCGGCGCGCTCTCCCCGCTCCTGCCCCGGGCCGCGGGGGCCGTGACGAGCGGCCGGGCTGGGTCGGCCCCGCTCTCCCGGCCGGGCTCCGGTCCCGCGGCGCGAGGGGTGAGCGGAAGACGCCCTCGCGGGCGGTGCGGGGCGCGACGGCGCCGGGGACCCGCCGAGGGGCCGGTCGTGCGGGTCGAGGCTCGGCCTCCGCCCCGGTCTCCGCCCGCGCTGCGGGGTGAGGACCCTGCGGACCCCGAGGTCGAGCCGCGGTCGCGCCGCTGGGTCCCCGGGGAAGCCGGCGCCGCTCTGCGCGCTCGTGTGCGGCCGGCGCGGTCCCCGCGGTGGGTCGGCGGGAGCCCGGAGCAGCGCGTGGGCTCGGAGTCCGCTCGTCCCGTCCGGAACCGGCGTCGGACCGCGGCTGTTCGTGCCCTCGGGGCGTCTCTGGCGCTGGAGACGGGGTCGGGAGCGCGCGCGGACTCCGGCCCGCCCGGCTGCGCGTCCCGCCCTCGTCACCGGTCCCGGGCGCCGGCGGCCGATCGGGGCTCCGGCGGCGGAGCTCGCGCCGGGGAAGCGCCGCCCCGCGCTCCGGTGTGGAGTTTCCCGTGCGAGCGGCGCGCGCGGAGGCTTCCTGGAGCTGGAGCGTCTCCCGCGGAACCGGACCGGTGAGGACCGGTGAGGACGCACGGCGGGCGGTCGGCCGACCGACCGTCCTTCACGCTCCTGGTTGCGAGAGTTGGAGGGAGCGGTTCTGGCTCTGAAAGTCGGACGCTGCTGTGGTTTGGACGCAGCAGACGGAGATTCCACTTAGGCTTTCTGAAATGCCATAAACAATAATGCATTAGTGCAAAAAAAAAATCTGAAGGTTTTTGTCTATAAAATATTTAAAGAGAAAGAAATGCTGACTTATTCGGGGATGGGTGTCGTTTTACAAGCCACTGCCTCTAGTGAGGAGCCAGGCACACCTTGGAGGGGGGAGAAGGAGCCTTAGCTTTTAGAGGGATGAATATATGTGGTCATTGGTTTTGATAGATTTACTGCATGTAAAATTTCCTAGTTCTTTGTTATACCTGGATGTCAAATGTTGGTTTAGATCGAGTTGTGGCTTTTAAGAAGACATGGCTGTTAAGTTAATGCTGCACTTACACTTTGAATTGTAGTGACTAATGGAAGTGTGGCTTGAGTAGTATTACAGTCACTTCATTTCACAAAATCCCAGATGGGTTTTTTTTATAAAGTGGAAAGAAAACATTGACATTTCATCGAACTAGATTTTGGATTTGTGGCTTCTATCACTGCCCTAAGCATATCCTATCATTACCCTAAGCAAGTCATTTTCAGGAAAAGTTAAGTAATTTTGGAAAATGAAAATAAGAATTTCAAAGGGAGTGTTCATTCAGCCACAAAACATTAAAAATCAGTTAAGGACTAATGTCACTGTTAGAGTGTTCTGCTAGCTTCTGCTATAAATTTTGCCATTTTTCTTGGGAAACTCCGTAACCAAGTGCTAGGACGAAGCAGGAGCTGAAGAAGCTGTTTTGGAAGGTGGGACTTCCCTTCCCGACCCTCCAGCTCTTGGATTAGACTTTTATTTCGTAGTCGTTGGATGGGAGGGCAGACTTTCTTCCCTTGTGTATTTCTTTTCTCTTTACACATACAACTGAAATTACCCGTATTCAGTTTACTTTTTTATCCTGACAGTTTCTTCTTACTTCAAATGCATAATATCCTTTCTTTTCCAAATAATTTAGACAATTTAGACAGGATGTTTAAACACAAAGTCTGGTTCATACTCAAGAATGATCGTTCAGTAATTGACAGATACATGTGCTGAATTACAAGGTCAGGGCAAGTGGTGTGGAAAGGCATTAAAGTTTAGAGTACCTGAGTTGGGCAGAGGTATACCATTTAGTGGGACAAGGAATAAAAACAAAGACCAAAAAATGAAAAAATGAACTTGGTAGGCTCCTTTTTTTTTTTTTTTTTTTTTTTGCTTTGGGTCCTTGTTGTTTAAACAGGGCCAATATTGTAGGTGCTGTGCCCTGCCCTGAGGTGTTTTTGCTGTAGGCATCTTGTTCAGAGTGACCTCTGTAGTGTCTTTGAGTCTTCAGTAAATCTACTGTTGTTTCTCTCTGTCTCATATTCTCTCTCCTCTTTCTAAGTATAGTTGTTTGTATTTACATACTTGCCTCTCATTGTTCAGAGTAGTTGTGTTTTATAAAGTCATGGGGCAGTGAGTAAGTACTGAACCACTGCCCTTTAGAAATACAGGTGTGCGGTCCTGCAAGCCCCTGTTGACAACATTTTTGTCATTTTTGTTTTATGTGGGTTTCTGTTTAAAGATCTTTTTTAACATATATTGTTGACTCATTAAAACTGAACTTACGGCTTACAGCGCTGTAACTCATTTCTAAATAAAGCTTATCTAAGACACATTATTTTCTCTGTAAGGAACAGTGCAGCCTCCTTGAACTTAGGAATACTAGATGACACTTTGGCACTATGCTTGGGCCATTTTAAAAAATGAAATCAATAAAAAGCACAAAAATGAGAAAAACATGGCACTAAACAGATTTCAAAAAGGGCCCTTGTTTATAAACAAGGCAGAAAGGTATCTTCTTGTGTCCAGCCAGCCTTCTCAGAATTTTCAGCACTGTGCTTATGTCTGCAAATGATCTTGAAAATGCCATTGTATTGATTTTTGGGAATACAGATAAGTTTTAGTGACTACGTGAATTTACAAATATGGAGTCCCCAAATAGTGGCAATCTCCTATGTATGTATGTGTATATGTATGTATACATACGCACGCATAATATTTCTGAGTATAGATATTAGGTCACATGTATACATGTAAGTACATATTTATATATTATATATTTATTTAAAGAAATAAGCAGATTCTCGGATATATACTTATGTTGTATGTTTAAACTGTTGGGAGTAGTTTCTTCTCTGAAATAGGTACTTGTATCATTGTCTCTAGTTAAGCATGTGTATGTTTGAAATGCTTATTACACCTTATACCTTTTTAATTTCTGCTCAAAGTTTAGAGAACTAATACCGTGGAACACTTTCATGTTTTTTTTCAAAAACACTTTCGTCTTTTCAGGAGTGCATGCTAACTAAATCCAATTTGGGCCTATAGGAATCTGATAGAGCCATATGTAAATTTAAGCTTGAAACAGAGTCAGAGTGTCAAGCATATGTATTTCAGTGTACTCTTTAAATTCTAACAAAACATAGGACTGGCTTTTTGGTCACATGCTAGTCAGAGCATTTAATGTTGATTGATAAGGTTCTCAATGTGTTTGGTTCTGTGTTGTTCTAAATGTGTTTGGTACAAAGTGCTTAAATAAATGTGGAACCAGGGGACTGCGACACTATCATAATTTGTTGAGGTCATCTAATTATGAGGTTCTCGGGTCTGGATAGGAATGGTATTTTGCATACAGTTTCACGGGTAAGGATGAGACTTTCTGTCATGGGCATGGGGGTTGTTGGTGCTGTCAGTGCAGGTAACGGTGAGACCAGGAATTTGCTAGAGAGTTCTGTGGAAGGAGCTCAGTAGCTCTCCGGTTAACTGCTTAGATTAGGGTCAGTTAATATAGGCTAAGTGTTAGCCACTTCTTACTGTTAATTTTACAGGAAGGTAGTAAAATACATTTGATTTTGCCATGTAAATCAATCTGAAAATGAGGGATTTAAGCATGATACTTCATAAGCAGAAATTGTCTTGGCTTCCCAGTAACTTGTAAGTCAGTTTGTGAGAGGACAGAAGGGGAGGATTTAACAGAAATAATGACGAGTCTTACTGCCCTGTAACTACTTATGAAATGCCTTTCGTGTGCCAGGCTCTGTACTAGTCATTATTTATACAATGGAAAATGAAACAGATATTTCTCTGTCCTTGTGGAATTTCCAGCCTAATATAGAAGATAAAGGTTAAACAAAAAATCATCAAGTCGTGTAGATAATTTTAATAGTTGTCACGAGAAGAAAGCATAGGGTTTAGTGAGAAAATAACTGATTCATTTTATACTGAAGGATCAAGGAAGACCTTTTTTGGTATTTTGCCAGAGATATGAAGCATGAGAAAAATTAGGTAAAGGCAGTGTGCGAAGGTGTGAAGGTGGGGGTGGTGTGGGGTATGTCACAAACGGAGAAGTCTCTGTGTGAGGAAGTTTCAGGAACTGAAATATGCCCAGAACTGGGGAATGTAATGATTGAATCCCTTTGGAGGAAGGACCAAGATGATGTTGGAAAGATGACCAGGGTCCAGGACTTTAGGATTTTAGGTTTTATCTGAAAATGCAATGCGAAGCTACTGAAGGATTGGGGCAGTTATAGGCTCTGATTTGCCCTTTGACAAGATCATGGTGATTGCTCTGTAGAGACTGGTCGAGAGGCGGACAGATTCGATGGCTGGTTAAGATGGTGGCAGTGGGAATGGAGAAGAGTGCTCAAGTGGGAAGACCTGGTGATAGATTGGGTTGGGGGAGGGTATTGTAGGAACTGGGAAGAATGACTGATGCAGCTCTTGGGCTTGAGGTACCATTTGCTGAGATGGGGAAGAGGAGAGAAGGAACAGACTTTTTGTGGGGAGGGAGAAGAGTTAGGAGGACATCCAGGAGTTCCAGACATGTGTAGTTGAGCTGTCTGGGAGGAAATCAGCGTCAAGTGGGAAGCTGAATGTGTGGTCTGGTGCTCAGCAAAGGTGTCTGGGTTTAGAGAGAGGTATTTTTTGGTAAGTGAACATTTGGCTGTTATTGAAAGGCCCGGGAGAGGAGAATGTAGGGAGAGAGTGTAGAATGAGAAGGCTCTCGCTGAAGGACTCTGGTAGAACACTGGTCTTAAACATTAGTGTTCATCAGAATCATTTGGGGGGGCTTGGTAAGCCCCAGGTTCCTGAGCCTGAGCCCCCACGGTTTGGTTCTGTATGTCTGGGTGCGGCCCATAATTTTCATTTCTAACAACTTGCTCACTGGTGCTGCTGCTGCTGGTCCAGAAACCATACCTCAAGAAGGGCTGATTTAGAGTAAGCAGGAGCTGCAGGAGGTATGAAGAGGGCCCGGAGAACACGGTGCTTTGAAAAGGAGGGAGTGACTTGTGTGTCATCTTGATCCCAGTTTTTGGCCACACACTCACAATTACTCATGCTTAGTTATTATTATTATTTTTCTTTCCAGATTTTATTTTTAAGTAATCTTTACACCCAACTTCGGGCTTGAACTCAATCCTAAGATCAAGAGTCACAGGTTCCTTGGGCTCAGCCAGCCAGGCGCCCCGCCCCACCCCAGTTCTTAACCTACCTTCTAAATCTGAGCTCTGGTTATTTCCTGATAATACTCTGCTCCAGCCACCGTGTGCCATTCCCTGTTCCTTACCTATCACTACCTTTGCCTGTGTAAGCCTATTCGCCTCACTGCTAGTTAGGATCACTCCCTTCTTCCTATGGACATTTGTAGCTATTTTTTTTTTTTTTTAATATTTTATTTATTTATTTGACAGAGAGAGAGATCACAAGTAGGCAGAGAGGCAGGCAGAGAGAGAGGTGGAAGCAGGCTCCTGCCGAGCAGAGAGCCCGATGTGGGGCTCGATCCCAGGACTCCGGGATCATGACCTGAGCCGAAGGCAGAGGCCCCAACCCACCGAGCCACCCAGGCGCCCCCATTTGTAGCTATTTATTTGCTTTTTCCTTCTTATCACATTTAATCTTTTGTCTTGAGATACAATTATGTAAGCACGTAGAAATACTAAGGTGGTTATTATTCCTGTCTCATTTCCCTTAACAGATAGTAAAATTCTTGAGGCTAGAATTACTATTAATTGCTTTTTAAATCACACAAATTGCCTTGTCATATTAAGGACCTTCAAATTCTTTACAAAGGAAACAAATTTTGACTTAAAAAAAATTTTTTTTTTTAAATGAACACAGATGGAGTTCTTCCGTAGAATTTAAGACCTAATTCGCAAATTGAAAAGCACCGAGGGAGGGCTCTTTAGTTCTTGTCCCATCAGAGGTCTTCTGCTTAGGTCAGGGGACCCTGAATACTTGTGCGAAGACAGACTTTTTTCTTTTTTATAAACCTGCACATTCATGTTTACAGCACCTTTATTCATCAGCCAAAAACTGGAAACACGGATGCTTGGTTGGCTCAGTCAGTTAAGCTTCTGTCTGCTTTCCACTCAGGTCATGATCCCAGGGTCCTGGGATTGAGCCCCTCATCAGGCTCTCTGCTCGGTGGGGAGCCTGCTTCTCCCTCTCCTTCTGCCCCTCCCTCTGCTATGTTCTCTCCCTTTCTGTCAAATTAAAAAAAAAAAAATCTTAAAAAAACAAAACAAAACAAAAAACTAGAAACAGGAGGAGTCAGCATCATGGTAGTATAAGATGTACCTCTTTTTTTAAAAAAATGTGGGATTTATTTTTTTTAATTTTAATTCCGACATAGTTAATATACAGTGTTTTATTAATTTCAGGTGTATGGTATAGTGGTTCAACAATCACATATAAGTGAAGACAAACTTTTGAAGACAGCATTTAAGGCTAAGTGTTATTTTAGTTAGCCTCCTTGAAACCGCAAAGGAAGATAACCTCAATGTCCTCTTAGAGTTATCTTTCTCTGTTGGCATATTTTTCTTTATTTTGCAAAGGTGGCTGAATTTAAAGAAGGAAAGTATCGTTACATGCAGTTGTGTGTAATATAATTGGTTTTTGACAATGAGCTCTTTGAGGGCAGGTTCTCGTTTATCTCCGTATCTTTAGTTTCTGTCCGCAATTTTGTTGTTGTTGTTGTAGTTGAATTAAACTCTCAGAAAGCATCATTTCCTCTTTTATAAGATGGAGTTAATATTTATTATGAAGAGTAATAGTAATATGTGCTGTTAAGCAGATAATGTAGGATAGTACTTAACAGTGCATGCCAAGTCTTTCAATAAATGTGGGCCAGTTTTAGGTTCAGATTTGGTTATCAGCTTTCTGTGAAATCTGCTTCTGGATTTGTGGTAATTTGCTTGTAGAGTAGGTATTTATCTTGAATTTATCTTGAATTATAGTTGTAAACATTTTGAATTATTTTAATTAGATAAATATTTTATGTCATTAGCAATATATAACTTTTCAGTTTCAATCAGCTATATAGAATTTTTACCTTGATAGCAGCATACTCTTTGACGATGAGATGAAAGTGATTTGTAGCAAAAGACATTACATAGACTCTGACACGCTTCGCTTGTGTGATATGTTATCATTGTGGGGATAGTTCTTTGGTTGTAATTTTGATTGCTGTTTTCTCTAGAAGTGGCAGTTTTATTCAAGGACACTAAAGCAATTCCCAATTTTCAATATTTTGAAAAAAGTGTGGAAATTATGCATTTATGTCCAAAAAAGTGCTAAATTGCACTAACATCATATTTCTTTGCTTTTAGCTACAGTCAGCTTTGTTCGGTTAATACTGACTTTGTCATGCTGAGCAGTTCAGGAAGGTTGACTTTGGTTATTTAAAAAAGAGTAGAAATAAGTTAATACTTGTTAATACGTCTTTCCATTATGGGATCTGCAGGAGGGAAAAATAGAAAAGATCCCTGAAGTTACTCATGTTACGGAACATACTGCGAGGTGGAATTGTTTGTCCTTAGGTTGATTCTGGACCTTTAGTGTGCTTTACTATCTTACTTGTGCATTATCTTGTTCTCTTTAACTCCTTCTCTACCCCCTTTTTTGGGGTCAAAATTTGAAGTACATCATTTATTAGAACCTATTTGGTAGCTATCAAAAGGATTCAGGGTTTGACTTGGAATTCTGAAATTAAGAATCCTGAGTGGTGATTTCAAAGCTATAGAAAGGTTTCATCAGAAGGAGCTGTGACTGTTTATTCTTTGTTTTATCCTGGATCCATCTCGTGAATCATCCATCTACTCACAAGTCTACTATTTTTAGGAAACTGAGTTGGGAAGTTGAGTGGTTAATGACCGAACTGTTTTAAGTAGTTGGGCACGTAGTTAATTTGGAGAGTCCTTTGTCTGCGTGTATCATCTTTACAAATGAGGTCAGTCAGCATATTTCTGCTAACCGGCTCACGTCTCTCTGCAGGAAAGTGGTTGTATTGGGCTTTTACACAGATACTTTTATTTTGGAATTTTTGGTTCTTGTCTTGTAGAATTCCAGTAAAGTTTAAGGGCATAGTTTGGGATGTAGCCTTTAGAGAGGCATTTTGCAGTGAATATTATTAAAAAATATGAAACAGTTGTTGCTGCCGATTTGCCTGTTTTAACTTTTCATTAAATCTTCAAAACGGTGCCTTCTTGGAGGCAGCTATTAAAAAAAAAAAGGGCAAAACTTGGAGCTGGGCCAGCTGATATTCTGTTACGCTACTGACTTGCATTGTGACATTTTGATTTCACTCTCCTTAAGAAAAAATGAAGTGGATAAAAATGAATCTGTAACATCTTTTTCCATTTTAGCATTCTCCCATTCTGTTTGTGTAATGGATTCTTCCTGCTTCTCTGATCTGAGAGGAGCTTGGGAAAGGAGGGATAAAGATAACAGTTTTAGGACCGAGACCATAATGAAAGGATTATGTGTGATAATCATGCATCTGAGTTCTTTGACAAGTATAGATTAGCAATTTATTTTTTTATCCCACAGTATACAATTATTTCTTAATCCTTGTGAAAAAGTCCTTTCTAGGAAGTTGCCTTATTTAGTACCCTTTAAGATAAGGGGATTGGTGCTCAGATAAAATCCTGTGGCATTTCAGAGTACTATTTAGTTTCAGAGGATATGCCACCTTAATAGATTCTTTTATCATTTTAATCCTTTGTGTTCTCCAAGTGACTCATATTTTGGAGGGTATCTGGAGGTAAAGAAATTTTCGTGTTTTTCAAGTTTTATTTTGGAAAGAATGTATAAGGAAGAGCTACGACAGTACTTTGTCTTAAACAGTACTTTCTCTTAGTTCGTGGATTGAAAGTTTACCCGTGCAAATATGTGAAGAGTTGGCGACTTTTGTTTCCAGTGCTGTCAGTTCTAGTTTGGACCCTCCCCCCACCCCCGACCTTTTTAAAAAAATATATTTTTATTTATTTGTTTGACAGAGAGCACAAGCAGGGGGAGCAGCAGGGAGAAGGGAGAGCAGGCTCTCCCACTGAGCAGAGAACCCGACGTGGGCCTCAACCCCAGAACCCTGGGATCGGACTCCAGCCAAAGGCAGCCTGCTGAGCCACCCAGGCTCCCCTCTAGTTTGGGGTCCTTACTAGCTCTTACAGAATTGGGTTTTCACTCAGACTGTTCCTCCCCTTTTATTTACCAAACCACCTCTTGTATTCCTCCCAGTTTTTCTTCCTGAAGTGGACTTCTGATCATTTGCCCAACTCATTACTCTGGGATTCAAGGCCCCTGTGCGGTGGGACCCCAATGCCCAAATCATTACTCTGGGATTCAAGGCCCTGTGTGGTGGGACCCCAATGCCCAACTCATTACTCTGGGATTCAAGGCCCTGTGCGGTGGGACCCCAATGCCCAACTCATTACTCTGGGATTCAAGGCCCTGTGCGGTGGGACCCCAATGCCCAACTCATTACTCTGGGATTCAAGGCCCTGTGCGGTGGGACCCCAATGCCCAACGCAGGTCTTAATCTCTCTCTCACTCCAACCCTAGGACTTGACATTTCCTGTGCTTTACTCTTGCTTTGACATTCCTGTTTTTCAGTTTATGTTGTTACATTGCCTGGAATGCAGACACCTGCCTCCCCACTCTATTTTAAATGTATCTTGTAGGATACAGTTAAAATACAGTTACTTTCTTGCAGTCTTTATTTTTCTATGAAACCCCTGTGTGCAACCAAGTGAGGGTAATCCTGCCTTCCTCCGAGGCTCTGTGTTGTAACTGTTGCTCCTATTGCCCTTACTTGTGGCAGCTTTGTTCTGTTCGAAGACAATGTGTAATACAAAGTTTCCTCTACTGCAGGATTAGAAGTTCCTTTAAGATTTGACTTGTATCCATCTTATCTCTTATCTCTTTTCTCTTAGGGTGCTGTACTCATGTAGGTATTTAGTACATTTGTAAGAGATTAAATTTTTGAACTGAAAAGCAGCCAGAGAGGCCTGTAAACATTTACTATAAAACAATTGGAGAACAACATACTTGACATATCCAAGTTTGGTTGATGCTTGGGAGTAGGTTGGCCCCATTTTTCAAGTTATGTCCTTTTACAGAAACTGAAATAAGTAGAGATATTTGCTGATAATACAGGTACAGCATTATCTAGATGAATGAAAAAAAAATACTACCAGATTTATTTCTGGATTCCTGGCCTGTTTCATTTCTGTAGTTATTACACAAATAGTCTATCTTTGTTTTGTGGGTACTGCGTTGCTCCTCTTACTAGGTGTGACTCTCCACAGTGTTCTAGCCGAGTTCCCTTGACCCATGTCGGCTTTAGAGAGAGCCACTACTGTGGGACAGAGAGGATAGACAGGACTAAAGTATGTGCTCCAAATACCTAATCTTACAGTGACAATGTTGGAAATGCTCAACTGGCTATGGGTTTCTCTTGAGAGGTTGATAGTTACCAAGGCTTAATGGGAGAACTGCTGTCTGAGAGAAAGAGAATGAAGAAGAAGGGGATCTCGTATCCTCAGTGCCCTGGGGAAGAAACTACTCGATTATGACCTTGCGGGACCCCTCTAACTAGTATGTCTAATATTGGAGGTGCTTTTCTCAGTAGAGAGACTTCAGTTTTCTTTTAGATTAGGGAATTTGTAAGCCTGGCATAAGAGACCAGAGGGAGCAAACCAAGGCTTCATGCAGTTCTGTTAATAACTAATCATTATCACCCTCGACATTCTGTTCCTTCTTTGGTTTGGGAGAGAGGTTTCCAACACACCACTTCCCCTGTCTAATTGCTGTGTTTACTTATTTTCCTTACTTTTTTTGTGCCTGGGTTATTGTTAGAGCTGGCTGGAGCTTTTTACACTTTTAAGTATTCTCTTTTGAATGAGATTGTGTGTGGTTGGTCTAGATTTTACTACTCATTCTGGAATCATTAAGATATTAGTATTAAATAATTTACATATAATATAGTAAAATATTTTACTTAATGAATATTGTCAGGACTCTTATTAGGGAGTGGGATTATGCATCACTGGCCATGACCCACTTTTTCATTCTCTTGCCTGCGTAACAGAATCTCTCCTACTGAATGTTAATGGTCTATTCTTTGTATATAAAAAAATGATGGCACTGACTCATGATCAATAGGACATAGGTTTTGAGTTCTTTTTCCAGAAGTAGGATGTGTATATGCTCTCTATACATAGGCCTTTAATGATCTCTTCTCTGATCAATAGGAGAAGTTTATAAGATAGTTTATTGGTGTTGTAAGCAATAATGAGATCTGAAGAGTTTTGTTTTGTTTTATTTTCTTACCAGCTAGCCTAGTTCAAATCCTAGTGAATAGTTAACTGTTAATTTTTTATCTTTTAGCAAAATATCGTTTGTATAATCCAAACGAGGAATTCTAAGGATCTCAATTCAAATTGATATATATTTTTAAAATATACTGAAACTAGCTGTTAGGGGTGACAACTCAAGAAATGTTACAAATCCATGAGTTTTTTTGTTTTTAAGTATATGTTGTGTTTGTGTCACTTTGCTGATGGTACTCTGTCCTTGCGCAGTATTGGAAGCGAGTTTGCGAGGTGCTGTACGAATCCGTAGTGTTCAAAGTAGAACGGAACTAATGGCCATATGTTGTGGGGTCAGTTCATTGATTTTTGTTTTTTGGAAAACTGAATACAGGGCTGAAGGCGTTGGGTGGTGTACACGAATCTAAATGAGGGTAAGGTCTTCTTGACTTCCTTCAGAAAACATTTTGAAATATTATTCTAACTGGTATTGTTGGATTAACAGTCTTTCTTTTAAAATGCTAGTGCATCCCAGAGTCACACTGTTAGTGTTGTGGAGGGAGGAATTTAGGTCTTGTGACTTCAAACTCTTTCCACTACATGTGGCTTCCTTAACTGGCTCCTGTGCACATACAGGCATTGGCTTTTGATTGCAGTGGGGACTTTAAGGAGGCTTAAGGGACTGGGGGGCTTTTACTGTTCTGGAGGCAGCTGGAGGATTCGTGGGTGCCTGCAGGGGCTGAGGTGGAAGGCGGTGCTCCCAGCCAGCTTGGAGTTAAAGCTTTCCCCTTCGCTTTTCCCTGAGACCATCAAACCATGCGGTGCAGTTGTTTAGGACGTCAGGATTCATTTTACAAAGTTTAAACAAAATTTTTACAAAGTTTAAAATCGCAGTTATCCCCTAAATAAAATTGCAGCTTACCCTAAAATGAGTCTCTTGTCTCGGCGTAGAAATGTTCATTCGTAAATGAAATAATGTATTTGCGAACTGTAAAGTAAGTAGCATAAAGTTGCATGACTCTAGCTCCTTCAGTTGAATGTACCATGGCAACATCTAGAACTGCTATAAAACACGAGGAAAGTGAAAGAAGAGACGAGCTGAATTCTTATTCTCTACTTCCTTCGGTTCCTGGTTCAAACTTAGGAACTTTAAGGCTTAGTGCTGTCATGTCAAATCCCTTTTTGCATTCCATTTAACAAATTTGTGCTACATGTATTTAAAATAAAGAGGAACAAGGTTTTGGCAGATTTTCATATTATTAGATCATGGTACAAATACATTTGACTTACACCTGGAATAATGATCTTCTGAGTGTTTGCAGGAGAAATGAGTGCCTATGGCATCATTAAACAGTTTTCTTAAAAATGACATGACAATGCTTCTTTGATACATATGGCATATTTTTATACACATACAGGTGAAAAGTCAGAAGAGTTCTTGATATATGATTTAAAAATATTAAAATTTCTAAATTTTTTGGTTAAAATGCTACAGTTATTCCTGTCATTATCAAGAAGCATATATCTAGTGTCTCGATTTTTCTGAGTAGGAGAGCTTTTTAAAATTTTTTAATTTTATTTTATGTTTTAATTTTTAAAGATTTTATTTATTTATTTGACAAGGAGGAAGAGGAGAACAAGCACAAACAGGAGTGGGTTGGAGAAAGGGGAGGAGGAATGGTGGAGGGAGAAGCAGGGAGCCTGCTGTAGGGCCTGTTCTCAGGACCCTGAGATCATCACCTGAGCCGAAGGCAGATACTTAACCGACTGAGCCACCCAGGTGCCCCTAGGAGAGCTTTTTTTTTTTTTTTTTTTTTAAATTGAGATATAATTGACATAAACAGTTTCAGGTGTATAATATAATGATTGCATCTTTGCACAAATTGCAAAATGATCACAGTAAATCTGGTTAACATCCATCATTCATTTTTAGTGTAGTTACAAATTTTTTTTCTTGTGATGAGAACTTCTAAGATCTACTCTTTCAGCAACTTTCAAGTATAGAATACAGTATTAACTACAGCTGGCATGCTCTGCTGTACATCTTGAAGCCTTAGAGCTTTTTTGTATCAAATTATACCCCCAACCCCATTCTACCTCTGATTATGTCTCTCCTTTACTCCCAACTTCAGAGGCTGTGTCCCTGATTTATCTAATCTGCCCTGTTTCTTTCTCTATCAACTATCTGATTTTTCTTGTTTTCTGCTTGTTTTTAAAATTCTTATTATATCTCATGTCTGCTCAGCATTTTTAAGCCTATTTGTTTCTCTCATCTTAAAAGGTCAAATAAAAACAAAACTAGAACTAAGTGATCTTTTATGTTTCTTTTTCTTTTCTCCCCCCCCCCCCCCAACATTAATTGGCTTTTCAAAAAGAACAGGCTCAGTAATGGTTCTTAAAATACGGCTTGTGGGCCCCAGGAGGAAGGATTCCCCAGGGCCCTTCGAGGAGTGCTTTCAGGTCAGAATTATTTTCATGATGCTACCAAGACATTTTACACTGCATTGGCATTTGTGTTGATGGTCCAAAAGCAATAGTGGTGGTGGTAAAACTTTTATAATATCTTACCACAAATCAAGACAGTTTGCACTCAGTTTTTTTTATTGTTTTTTAAAAATTAATTAATTAATTAAATTTATTTTTTTAAAAAAGATTTTGTTTATTTATTGAGAGAGAGGCAGTGAGGGAGAGCATGAGGGAGAAAGTCAGAGGGAGAAGCAGACTCCCCGTGGAGCTGGGAGCCCAATGCAGGACTTGATCCCGGGACTCCGGGATCATGACCTGAACCGAAGGCAGTTGTCCAACCAACTGAGCCACCCAGGTGCCCCTGTTTTTGTTTTTAAAGCCAGTTTCCCTTAAGAATATCCTGGATAAAGGTGTAAAAACCCTATCAATCTTGGCTGCTTGAGTACATCTTTTTTTTTTTTTTTGGTTGTGGTAAAGTGTGTATAACATAAAATTTACCATTTTTATCATTTTTAAGTTTACAGCTAAGTAAGTGGCATTAAGTACACTCACATTGCCATGTGACCATTACCACTACTGATCTCCAGAACTTTACTTTCTCTAACTGAAACCCAGTACCTATCAACCACTGTTTCCCATATCCCTTTTCCCCCAGCCTGTGGTAGACACTGTTTTACTTCCTGTCTCTATGAATTTGAGTATTCTGAGTGCATCTTATAATAGAATCACCCAATATTTCACCTTTTGTGTCTGGCTTATTTCACTTAGAAATAAAGTTCATCCATTTTGTAGCATGTATCAGAATTTCCCATTAAGTGAATAATATTCTGTTGTATGTATATATCACATATTGTTTATTCATCCATCAGTGGGCACATTTGAGTTGTTTCTACCTTCTGGCTATTGCAGATGTTGTTGTGAACATGAGTGCACAAGGATCTTTTCAAGCCCCTGCTTTCAGTTCTTTCTAGTATATATCCAGAAGTGGAATTGCTGGCTTATGTGATACTTCTGTGTTTAATTTTTTGAGGACCTACATTCTATTTTCCATAGTAGCTGGATTTTTATTTAAAAATTCCCACCAGCAACGCACAAAGGTTCCAATTTTTCCCATCCTCACTAAAACCTGATATTTTGCGTTTTTAAACTTTTTATGAAAGTCCATTCTAATGGATGTGAAGTGGCATGTCATTGCAGTTTTGATTCATATTTTCCTAAATATAAGTGATATCGAACATCTTTACATGTTTTTATTATTGGCCGTTTGTAAGTACACATCTTTTTAATGTATGAAGAAGCGGGAAGTGTACACAAAACACGTGCTGCATAATGAAGTATGATAGTATAATGGAGGAAAAGTGTGTGGGTGATTGAGTTGTGTCCTAGACCAGCTGCTTTTACATAGAACACTATTTTTATTTGAAAGAATGACTGACAGACTATGATTCATTTAGATCTGGGTATTTGGCAGATATTTTCACTATTAAGTAAGGCTGTCACTTCAAGGAAAACACCTGACAGATGTTATTAATGATGGAATTTGAGCTTTCAAAAAGAAAATAAGAATTTTGGAAGACTGTATTTGCCATTGTGGACTTGACAGCTTCCCATTACATAGGCTTTTCTGAGGAGATAGATGATAATGTTATTTTCTTTTGAAAAAATTGTGTAATGGAAGATCTCTTTAACTTAATGAACTGATATAATATTTTCCAAACGTATGATGTTACAAATGTACAGTACGAAACTGACCATTGGATTTTAGTTTAACAGTGCGAGAATTTAGTGATACTTGCAACTAACCTTTAAGAAACTACTGTTTTGTTTTGCTGTAATAGCGAAGAAGAATATCTGTACTTATTTGAAAAGACTATTAAGATACTTTTCACCTTTCCCTCTGTGTATGCGTGAGGCTAGATTTTGTTCATATGCTTTATTGGGCCCAAGCATATGATAGGAGATTTACTGCAGAAACGATTATGAGAATCCTGCAGTCTTCTCCTAAGGCAAATATTAAAGAGCTTTGCAAAAATGTGAAGCATGCCATTTTTCTCTCTAAATTTTTAAGAAATAACAACTATTTATTTATGTTGACAAGTCATGTCTATTATTTTAAATGAGTTAGTAAAGATTTAAAAAATTCTCAGTTTTAATTTCTAAAAATTTATTTTGGAGAGAGAGAGTATAAGTGCATTTGAACGTAAGCATGGCACGAGGCAGCAGGGAAGGGAGAGGGTCAGACAGACTCCACACTGAGCGCAGAGCCCAACGTGAGGCTCGATCTCACGACCCTGAGACCATGACCTGTGCCAAAATCAAGAGTCGGACGCGTAAGCAACTGCACCACCTGAGTGCCCCTCTCAGTTTTAATTTCTAAAATGGTAATATGGATTGATACGACCATAGGAGCAAAAGCTCTCTTGGGTCTGTGATGGATCCTGAGCCCAAAGGGCTCAAGAGTTGCTGGATGGTGTATAGTTTAGCAAGACTGTCTAACACAGTCCACTAGCTGCATGTGGCTACTTCTTGAAATGTGGCAGGGCTGAATTGGAGTGTGTCACATATGTAAGATACACATGGGATTTCAAAGCCTTAATGTGAAAAAAGGAATGTAAAAGATACTATTAATATTTAATATTGCTTACATGTTGAAATAATAGTATTTTGGTTGTATTGCATTAAATAAAATGTATTATTAAAATTCACCGTGTTTGTCCTCTAGAAAATTTGAAATTGCTTATGTGTCTTATTACATTTTGTTGGACATGTATCGGACAGTACTTGTCTGGACTGTGCAGTTTGTATGGACGCTACACTTCGCAGTTGGGGTAGTTCACCTGGGGTTCATTGACAGCCATGTGCTTTTTTCTTAGGCAGGGGTTTATGGCTTTCATTGTATTTCCAAGGGACACATGACCACAGTAAAAGTAGGAACCGCTGTAGAAACTGGAGACAACCTGTTAGAGTTGCTGCTTGTAGTTACTTGGGTACTGTTAGTGGCTTGGATCTGGGGCAGTCTCTTTCTCAGTGGTCGGCTGGGCAAAACCTGCAGTGTGAGGGGTGTAGTGAGATGCATTCTCGGCTTCTCGCGTTGGAACTCTGAATGTTCACACAGAGATGTTTCTATAGAGGGGCATGAAGGCACGACAGCGCTGTTAGAATAGAGTGCAGGTTGACCTGAGTACCTCATCATCAGATGGAGGATTGTTTGTGAGGGGAAATACTCTGAAAGCCAGAGTGTGGATAGGAGCTGTCAGAGCAGAATCCACTACAAATTGGGGGATTTCCTACATGTCATGTTGGGAACCGTGATCGATTGAGGAACATTTTTCAGTTGAGCATTCATAGAGGTTGCAAATAAAATGCATATTATTTGGTTGTACAGTATAACCAATACAAAACATGTATTAAAATAAAGTAGTAATACATTCCAAAGATGAAGATACAGGGTGCTTGTTTACTGTGTATCCCTAATCCTCAGTGGGATGATATAAAGGAGCCACGGAATTGGATTTGTGGATTAAGTGGTTGCATGTTTTGCTTGAGTTACATATGTGATGCTGTTTATGGGATAGATTTCCCGACGAATGTTGTCAGTTCTTATCTAGAAAGTCTTCCTAAAACAGTGAAATTTCAGGGCCCGCTTAAGTGAAAAAAGAAGGCTGGATTGAGGGTATATCAAATATAATTTCATTTCAACCCTTTGCCACCTCAGTGACAAGTGCCCTTACTGTATTGTTCATCACAATGTGCCACAATATTTTTGTTTTTCTCCTCCCGAGAGACTGTAAACTCATACATACCGTGTCCTACTTAAAATGTGTTCCAGAACCTAGCACAGCCACTTACTAGAATTTGTTGGAGGGGCACCTGGGGGGCTCAGCTGGTTAAACATCTGATTCTTGATTTTGGCTCAAGTCATGATCTTGGAGTGGTGAGATGGAGCCTGCTTAAGATGCTCTCTCCCTCTCCTTCTGCCTACCCCCAACCCCCACATGTACTCTCTAAAAAAATTGTTGGGAAAAAAAATAGGAAGAGCCTCTATCTGATGGTTAGCTAATTGTAGTTCGGGTGAGATGCAGGAGTGTGGTAGCTGGGTGAAGAGACCATAGGAGGCTGTCTGAGAAGGCGGATGATGGATGGGTCTTGGAGTTGCAGAATCCCAGACCTTATTGAGGTAACTGGGAAAAGTTTAAGATGTAGGTTTCTGTTTTTACCCTCACGAAGCCAAAGAGTCCCAAGAAGAGGTTAGTATAATGCTGAATTTGGGAAGAAAAGACAAATTTAATAGCAGTGTGTAAGAATTGGCTAAAATTTTGGTGCTTTTCAGTTCTGCTATTTCTGGTGAGAATGAAACTGTGAAATGGGTGAGAGATGATTGAGACCCTAAGACCCAGGCTTATGAATGGAGGAGTTTTGAAATGTAAGAAGGGGAGAAAAAAGTAGTTAATGCAGTTATGGAAAAAAAAAAAGAAAGCATTAAACATCTAAGATCCGACTTTCCCTATAGGAAAGAAAATGCGGATAAAGATGTCATGGCTGGAAATAAAGGAAAATCAAAAGATGGCGACTTCCTGCGGTCTCATGAATGGGGGTGATGATGCGGGACCCTTGGGGCTGGTGCTAGAACAGGGAAGTTCAAGAGGAATATGAATGTCCCTTTACTTGAATGGCTTTTTTTTTTTTTAAAGATATATTAATTTTTTAAAACATTACCATTCTGGAGAGCCTTATTCTTTAACACACTGGTTATCAAACTAATAAGTATGTAAATCATCTGGATGTTTATTAAAATACACACTCCTCTCTGCTAGATCTGGATGCAGCATGAGGTTCTGCACTGGGTCAGCTTTCCAGGGATGCCAGTGCTGCTGTTGCCACAGGTCGCATTCTCCTCTAGCCAGTCTCCTAAGATGGGGAGAAAAAATACCCCCCAAAGTGGTCAGATCAGTTCATGAATACAGGTCTCCCTTGACTTATGATGGGGTCCCATCCCCCCAAACCCATTGTAAGTTGAGGATATCATGTTAAAACTGTAATACACCTGCCTCCTGAATGTCATAGCTTGCTGTGCCTGCCTTAAACGTCCTCAGAACACTTGAGCATTAGCCTCCTGTTGGACAAGATCATCTAACACAGAGCCTGTTTTATGGCAGAGTATTAAATATTATGTGATTTGCCAAATACTGTCCTGAAAGTGGGGAAAAAAAGAGTGGCATGTAGCGGTACTGGAGGGTTGTGGGTGTGTCGGCTGTTTACCCTCATGATTGCCTCGGCTGACTGGGAGCTGCGGCTCTGCCATGGCCAGTGGCAGGAGAGGGTATCGTGTCACATACTACGCGCCGAGGAAAAATGCACAGTGCCAGGTGGGATGTCTAGTCTCTGCTGAATGCATTTTGCTTTGGCACCATCGCAAAGCCGAAAAATGGTTGAGTTGAACAAGTAAGTCGGGGATGGTCTGTATCTGCTTTGTTAATGGCCTTCAGGTCAGACTTTAGTAGATAACAGGACTAATGCAAAGGTTCTTAACTTCATACGGTGCTTATTGAAGAGATTCCTGGACTTGAATCACAGAGAATTAATCCTCGGTTTAGAGAAGGGTCCAGAACACTTCAGGTTTAATAAGCATGCCATAAAATTCTGCAGTTGAATTTAAATCGGCATTACATGAAGACTCTGTATTATCTCGGGACTGTAGGTGAGGAGAGGTCCGACCTGTTGATAGTATTGTGTGTTGCTTTCCAGGAACACACTGTGTCTGTCCGTTTGGTTAAAACTTGTATGTTTCTTAGTGAAGTTTTTCTTCATTTCGGTCCTGCAACTTCATATGCTTAGTCCTGTGTGCTCTATATTATATTGTAAATGGATTGTCCATCTCACCAGTACAATTTTTTTTTTCTTTTGATTTTTGGAGAAGATAATTTGCCTTTACTTAGGAGTATATTCATAATACTTAGGCACGAGGAATCAAAGCTATAAAAAGACACGGACTCTGTGAAGATCTTGCAGTTTGGTCTTTTTTAAAGAACTGGTTTCCCCAAATGCAGGTAGGTCAGTAGAGGAAAAACAAATTAAAGTTATAAATGTGAGAATGATAAATCCTTTAAGATTTTGCTTGAAAGAAACAAGGGAAAGGGACCTAGTACTTCCTGAGTGCCTGTGAGAAAGTAGATTGTACTGTTTCAGAGGCTTTCTTATCTTAATACATGGGTCCTTTAAAGTCAAAGGGGACAGTCCATTAAATATTTTTTAGGTTATGGGAATACTTTTACAAGTATTGTTAGCATATATAGAACTGTACCAAGGGAAGAAATAACTCATCTTCTTTCTTTGCATAGCTTATTAAAATTGCATTTTTATAAATCATTTCACTCTGAAAAGAATTTGTTCTTAGAAAAGCTATGATTATGTTCTTTCAAAGGTATGACTGTTTCTTGTAGTAGTCTCTGAACAGAGCAGTGCAGGTGGGCAATATTGTTATTTATTTGTTTTTTAGGTTAGTTTCAGGAGTAGAAGTTAGTGATTCATGAGTTGCATATAACACCCGGTGCTCCTTACATCATGTGCCCTTCACCCAATTATCCCCAACCCCCCACCTCGCCCCTCCCCCACGCATCTCCCCTCCAGCAGTGGTCACTTTGTTTCCTAGAGTTCAGCGTCTTTTATGGTTTGCCTCCATCTCAATTTTCGGCTTATTTTTCCTTCACTTCCCCTATGTTTATCTGTTTTATTTCCTAAATTTCATATATGAGTGAAATCATATGTTATTTGTCTTTCTCGGACTTACTTCGTTTAGCATAATACCCTCTAGTTCCATCCACATCAATGTAAATGGCAATATTTCATTCTTTTTGATGGCTGAGAAATAGTCCATTATGTAGATGTGTATATATATATGTATATGTACACACACGTGTGTATTTATGTAAAGAGGATGTGATCTATGTATATATATATCTATAGCTATAGTTATATCTAGTATCTTTTTTAACCATTCATCTGTTGATGGACATCAGGGCTCTTTCCATAGTTTGGCTGTTGTGGACGCTGCTGCTATAAACATTGGGGTGCACATGCCCCTTCAAATCATTATGTTTGTATCCTTTGGGTAAATACCAAGTAGTGCAATTGCTGGGTCATAGGGTAGCTCTATTTTTAACTTTTTTGAGGAATCTCCATGCTGTTTTCCAGAGTGGCTGCACCAGCTTGCATTCCAGGGAGACAGTATTTTTGAGGAAGTGGTGCCTGGAATTCTCTTACCAAAGAGTTTCATTGAAGTTCTTATTAACTAAAAAGTGCACAAGACCACTGTCATGTTCTTTGAAGTAAAATATATTCTGAAGTAAATCTACATGTCTTAAAGATCCACAAGCTGAATGAGATTACTACAGCTTGCAGTTATCAAGCACTGGGTATCAGTGCTTTTAAGACAGAACTTGTTATGTTTTAAGTGGTACTTGTTTTGTCTGAAATTGTAAGTGTCTTTTTTTTTTTTTTTAAATTCTTAAAAGATTTTATTTATTTATTTGGCATACAGCGATCACAAGTAGGCAGAGAGGTAGGCAGAGAGAGAGGGGGAAGCAGGCTCTCCACTGAGCAGAGAGCCTGATGCGGGACTCCATCCCAGGACCTGAGATCATGACCTGAGCTGAAGGCAGAGGCTTAACCCACTGAGCCACCCAGGTGCCCCTATAAATGTCTTTATAGACCATTCTAACAGGTAAAAATATCAGTGGTGAATATTGTTAAATTATTTTATATAGACATATTTTGATAGAGACTTCCAGCTAAGAGGACTTTCTCCTGTATTGAAATTTAATGTGGAAGCCCGTTACATAGACATTTTAAGGACCAGAATTCAGAAAACATTCTGTTGCATGTTTCAATGAAAGTAGTAAAACTTAATTTTCTTTGGAATTGTGTATTTTGTTCTGAATCTAATGAAAGTTGTATACATACTGTACTTCTGTTTGGTTGGATATTCTTGTACCGATGCAAGTATTTATGTGTACGTGTGTTTAAAGAGCTCTATGTACATTTTTTTCTTTTTTTCAGTGTGATGGGCTTTTCTATAAAAGTACATAGATGTTTTTAGGGCTGTATCTAGTGTTATCTCTGAGTATCAGAAGATTTGACCAAATTCTTCCTTACTGAGGTGCTGTGGTCATATTGTGTACCACGGATGGCTTAGAGGTACGCCGAGATGGTTCCTCCCCCGCCCTCAAAGTAGCTTCACTGTCGTTGGCGGTGGGGGGCGGGTCCCTGCGGGTTATCTCACACTGAAGGTGGACTCCCATCATTTTCCCCTGGGACCAGCCAAGTAGTTGGAGAGCATGACTGGATAGTAATACTGGAGGGTTTTCCATTAGTCGGACTAAATCTGTACTTCTACTAAAGTACAGATTTGATCAAAGGAGTATTAAGCCCGGGGAGTCATGGAAGCCGGGGAGAGGGAGAAACTGTCCTGGGCCTGACAAACCTTATGAACCCAGAAACAAACGTGAGCTATGTGTG
This sequence comes from Mustela lutreola, assembly GCF_030435805.1. NCBI lineage: Eukaryota > Metazoa > Chordata > Mammalia > Carnivora > Mustelidae > Mustela > Mustela lutreola. The sequence continues at coordinate 4,144,872 of NC_081290.1, read as the reverse complement.
GGAAGGAGGAATCGCACAAGCTACTCTTTCTTGTTTGAGTTTGGGGACATCAGGATAAGCTGATTTGAAGCATTGTAAGTGCGCTTTTCTTAGTCATACCCAGAATGTTTAAATATGTATTTGTTTTCTGAGCCAAGGCTTTGGTATCAGGCCTTGAAGTAATAGATCCTGGCTCTGTGCTGGTCCTTTGGCTCTGGGCTGTGATTCTTCTCAGTGGGCCCCCGCTCTGCCTTCCGAAGTCATCACAGAAGGCGCTGTGTTTACTTGGCACGCTGAGGACGGTTAGCCGGGGTGCCTGCATACGCGCCAGCGGGCTGGGCCGCTTCGTGGTAAAGGCCAGTGCCAAGAGGAGTCCTGTCCAGTTCGCACTCTGTATCTTCGGTGACAAAAAAAGTTTGTCTTACTTGGGTTGGATATAGAACTTTGTGCTTTGTACTTCCTCATGCACATTCATTTATGAAGTTTTTAGTGGTTTTTGTTTGCTAACCACAGGCTGTTTTGTGTGATTTTAATTCTTCCCTAACGAACTAAATCTAGAATGTAGTTATGTGGGCGAGTTGTTTGGTGTCAAGGTAGCTTAATTTCCAAGTGTTCTAAAAAATGGGTTTTGCTTTCTCTGATGATTTCATGTTAATATTTTAAATCTGTATCGCTTGAACTACAACTGTTTTCAGAACTTTGAAACAGCTGTTTTTGTTTAATAAGAATATAATTTGTATTATAAAGTAAATATCTAAAATAAAAAATGGCAGACAACTTACTTGTTAATGGACTGTAGATTGAATCACCTTGCTTACATATAAGAATTATCTAAATGTAACACATATTAAAATTGTAAACATGTTTGGGGGGATGACATATTCTAAAAACTTAGTGACTCAGTGTATTTCAAAACAGTTTTTTGTTTTATTGTATGTATTTTATTTTTATTTTTATTTGTTTGACAGAGAGAGAGAGACAGTGAGAGAAAGCACACAGTGAAGGGGAGTGGGAGAGGGAGATGCAGGCTTCCTGCCGAGCAGGGAGTCCAGTGTGGGGGTCTGGTGTGGGGGTCTGGTGTGGGGGTCCGGTGTGGGGCTCCGTCCCACTGTTAACCTCCTTGTCACTGAAGGCGTTGTCGCCCCGGAGTTTGCGTCCATTTGCACTTTAGTCCATCAATAAGACATGCTTATTGTTTACAAGTCATGTTTAATAGCGTAGTTCATCATCGTTTCTTAAATGTCAGACCTGCCATCTCTGCTCACCTGTTTTCACTTTGACATCCCTTTAAAGTTCCTTTTAGTAAAGGTCATTTTGTTAACCTGAACATTGTTTTTTCAACTTCATTCTGGAAGGCAGATAGTTTTTTTCTTTCAGTATTTTGAAGGTACTATTTTACTGCCTTTTAATTTTCTTTTACTGTGGACAAGTTGCTGGTTACTCTAATTGCCTCTGTGGGTAATCTGTCTTTTCTCACTGGTAACTTGGATATCTTCTCTTTGGTGCTCTAGTCTTTCACTGTGGTGGTCTAAGTTTGGCTTTTCTGTTATTTTATAGTTCTTGGTTTTTCTGAACTTGGTAATTGACATGAAATTGATGATGATGAAATTGTCTTTCATCAATTTCTGGAGAATTCTCAACCGTATTTATTTTAATAATGCCTCTTCCCAGTTCTTACAGTTGATAGATGTGTATGAAATCTCCCCCCTGTATCCTCCAAATCTCATAACCTTCAGTCCCGTTTTCCATCTTCGACCCTTGGTGCTGCACTTCGGTCCACATCATGGGCATCACACTCTGCATTCAGAGGCGTCTTCCCAGTTCTCTTTCTTTCCCTGTGCCGTCCTCTGCTGTTTACCCTTTTCAGAAATTCAGTTTGTGTGTAAATTGCCTGGCCAGTTTTCTGTTTTGAGCCTGTCAATTTTGATAACCTTTTAATGTGTTTCTGTACTTTCAGTTTCTTAGAATATGAAATACAGTCTCTGATGTCATTTAACAATTTTTAAGATAGTTTTCCTATATAAATAGCTCTGTTTCTGAGTTTTTGTTTGTTATTCTGTGGTCCTTTGTCTCTATGCCATGATAATGTATCTTATCAGAGTTTATAATTTGATAATTGGTAAAGAGACTAACCCCACTCCTTATTCCTTTTTAAAATTGTTAGCTATTGGGGTGCCTGGGAGGCTTAGTGGGTTAAGCCTCTGCCTTCGGCTCAGGTCATGGTCTCCTAGGATCGAGCCCCATGTCGGGCTCTCTACTCAGTGGGGAGCCTGCTTCCCTTCCTCTCTACCTGCCTCTCTGCCTACCTGTGATCTCTGTCTGTCAAGTAAATAAATAAAATCTTAAAAAAAAAATAAATTGTTAGCTATTGTTAATTTTTTTGCACTACCGTGCGAATCTTAGAATCAGCCTATACAGTTCCATGAAAAACTACTAGGATTTTTATATGGATTACATTGGATTTATCAAATAATCTGTGAAAAGTTAAAAACCTTATAATATAGAACCCTCATTTTCATAAAGAAATTTATGTATATGTATCTTTAGCTTTATTAAAGTTTCATAATTTCTCTCATTAAGTCTTCATTTCATGTACCTCAATTGATTCCTAGATGCTTTTGTTGTTGCTGTGGTCATAAATAGTATCTTTATTTTTTTCTGTTTTTCTCTTGGTTGCTCTTGTCTAGGAATGCAATACCTAGAGAATTATTTTTTATGCAAATCTGATGAATATAAACCTTTGCTTAAAATTCTTCTATGGTTTCCTCATGTTTTGCAGGACAAAGTTCAAACATCTTAACATGATGATCTTAGCGATGATCTTTCATGATCGAAACCATCTCTAACTCTTTACCATGCCTCATTTTAATATTTTGTAGCCTGTGCTTCAGCTTAATGGAGTTAGTTGTAGTTTCTTGGACATGTCCTGATTTTTTAAAAAACAAGAACTTTATTGAGATAGAATTTACATATCCTGGAATTAATTTAATTTTTTTCTATTACCTATGCTATACTTTGATCTCTGTGATTTACTTGTTTTGTAGCTGGAGGTTTGTACCTCTTAATCCCCTTTGTCTGTTTTGTTCATCTCTCACCCACTTCCCCTCTTGCAACCACCAGTTCTCTGTATTTAAGGGTCTGTTTGTTTTGTTTTTTAGATTTCACATGTAAGTGACATTATAGGATATGTGTCTTCCTCTCACTTCCTTCACTTAGGGTACTACTGTCTGGGTCCGTCCATGTTGTCACAAATGGCAAGATTTTATTCTTTTTTATGGCTGAGTAGTATTTCATAGTGGGGTGTGTGTGTGTGTGTGTGTGTGTGTGTGTGTTGTCTTCTTTATCCATTCATCTATTGATAGACACTTGGGCTGTTTCCATATTTTGATCATTACATATTTTGGGTGTTGTAAGTAATGCTGCATTAAACACAGTGGTGCATATATCTTTTCAAATTCGTGTTTTCATTTTCTTTGGGTAAATACCCAATAGTGGAATTACTAGGCTGTATGGTAGTTCTGTTTGCCTTTGATCATTCTGTTTGCCTTTGGGTTGTCTTTCTTATTGTTCAATGCTAAGAGTTCTTCATGGATTCTGAATACTAGATCTTTATCAGATATAGTATTTGTGAATATCTTCTCACGTTCTTTGGATTATCTTTTAGCTTCCATAACAGTGTTCTTTGAAGCACAAAAATTTTAGATTTTAATGAATTCCAATTTCTTGTTTGATTGCTTGTGCTTTTAGTGCCATGTCTACAAATATGTTGCCTAATCCAAGGTCACAAAGATTTATATACCCATGTTTTCTTCTTAGAGTTTTATAATTTTAGTTCTTATGTTTAGGTCTTTCATCCATTTTGAATTAATATTTGCCTATGGTGTGACCTACAGGTCCAACCTCATTCATTTATGGGAATACCAAGTTGTCCTAGCACATTTTTTGAAAGACTATTCTTTCCTCACTGAATCGTGTTCACTCTTATTGAAAATCAGTTGACCATGAATGTGTGGGCTCAGTTCTGTTCCGTAATCGGTATGTCTAGCCTTATGCCACTATGACACTGTCTTGCTTGCCTTAGCTTTGTAGGTAGTTTTGAACTTGGGAAATAGGAGTCCTCCAAGTTTGTTATTTTCAAGATTTGTTTTAATTAGCTGTTTTGTTTATTAAGTTGTTTTGTTTCGTTTTGGGTCCCTTGCATTTCTATATAAATTTTAAGGTCAGCTTGTGCAGTTCTGAAAAGAAAAAAAAAAAACCAAAACGGATCTGATAGGGATAGTGGAGGTTTATGTTTATTTGTTTTATTTTTAGATGGGGATTTAAGGGTATTTGAGGAGTATTAACTACCTTAATTTGCTGTTTCATTCTATGAATGAGGGATGCTTTTCCATATATTCATTTTTTAATGTCTTTCAGTGGTGGTTTGTAGTTTTTAGTATGCAAATCTTTCATCTCTTTTGTTAGATTTATTACTGTCTTACTATTTTTGATGCTATTGTCAATGGAACTGTTTTAATTTCTTTCTCAGATTGTTCATGTTAGTATAGAGAAATACAGTTGTTTTTGCAGTAATAAATGGGTATCCCATAACATGCTAAACTTGTTTATTAGCTCTGATAGTTTTTTCTTAAGGATTTTTTAGGCTTTTCTATGTACAAGATCATGTTATCTACAAATAGAGATAATATTACTTCTAATTCAATTTGAATGGTATTTTACTTATTTTTCTTAACTACATTACTCTAGCTTAAATCTTCCACACAATATTGAATATAAGTGGTAAAAGCAAACATTCTTGTCTTACTTCTGATTGCAAGAGGAAGGCTTTCAGTTGTTCATCAGTGTGTATGGTTAGCGGTGTGTTTTGGTAGATGCCGTTTATCACATTGAGAAAGTTTCTTGCTATCTTAGTTTGTTGAGTGTTATCATGAAATGGCACAACTTTTTCAATTTTTTTCCTGTATTTTTTGAAATGGCTTTTTTTTTTTTTTTAAGATTTTATGTTTTGACAGAAAGAGACACAGTGAGAGAGGGAACACAAGCAGGAGGAGTGGGAGAGGGAAAAGCAGACTTCCTGCTGAGCAGGGAGCCCGATGTGGGGCTCCATCCAGGACCCTGGGATCCTGACCTGAGCCCAAAGCAGACATTTAACCACTGAGCCCCCAGGCACCCTGATCATGTGATGTCTTTATTTTTTAATTAATTAATTTTTGGGGAAAGATTTTATTTATTTATTTGACAGAGAAAGACACAGCAAGAGAGGGAACACAAGCAAGAGGAGTGGGAGAGTGAGAAACAGGCTTCCCGCCAAGCAGGGAGCCCATGTGGGGGCTCCATCCCAGGACTCTGGGATCATGACCTGGGCTGAAGGCAGACGTTTAATGACTGAGCCACCCAGCCGCCCCATGGTTTCTTTATTAATATGTTTTATTACATGATTGATTTTTGAAGGTTGAACGAACTTTGCATTCCTGGGATAAATCCCACTTGGTCACAATGTATAGGGTTTTTTTTTTTAGTTGTTGTTGTTGTTTTGTTTTTGTTTTTGTTTTAGTTAACATTTTTGGATTTGGTTTGCTAATTTCTTTTTTTTCTTTTTTTTTTTTAAGATTTTATTTATTTATTTGACAGAGAGAGATCACAAGTAGGCAGAGAGGCAGGCAGAGAGAGAGGGGAAGCAGGCTCCCCCTGAGCAGAGAGTTCAGTGTGGGTCTCGATCCCAGGACCCTGAGAACATGACCTGAGCTGAAGGCAGCGGCTTAACCCACTGAATCACCCACCCAGGTGCCCCCATAAATGTCTTTATAGACCCGGTTTGCTAATATTTTGATGATGTCCCCATCTGTATTAATAAGGGGTATTGATCTGTAACTTCTTTTTTTGTGATATGTTTGTTTCATAGAATGGATTAGAAAGTGTTACTTCTATTGTTTGGAAGAGGTATGAAGGATTGGTGTTAATTCATCTTTAAACATTTGATACAATTCCCTAGTGAAGCCATATGTTCTTGGGCTATTCTTTGTTGGAAGTTTGTGTGTGTGTGTGTGTGTGTGTGTGTGTGTGCGCGCGCGCGCACGCGCGTGTGTTTTTGGTCACTCAATCTCTTTATTGGTCTAAATTTTTAATTTCTTGAATTAGTTAGGTATTTTGTATTTTTGTAGGGATTTATTGATTTTATCCAGGTTATTTAATTTGTTGGCAAAACTTGTTTACCCTGTAATCCTATTTATTTCTGTAATGTTGGTAGAACAATTTTTCCTTATTAGTCTTTCTGTTTCCTATTAGTTTTTCTGTACTCTAAGTTTTATTATTTCCTTCCTTCTTTCAGTATAAATTATCTGCTTTTTCTAGTTTTTAATATGGGAAGTTTTTTGGTTTGAGATCTTTCTTCCTTTTCATTGTGGTTATCTGCAACTATAAGTTTCCCTCCAATAACTGTTTTAACTGCATCCCATAAGTTTTGGTATGATGTTTCTTCATTTTGATTCATCTTGGAAGTATTTTCTCATTTCCTTTGTAATTCTGTCTCTGGTTCATTGGTTTTTTATGAGTATGGTCTTTAACTTCCACATATTTGTAAATTCCTCAAATTTCCTTTTTTGATTTCTAATTTCATTTCATTGTTGTTGGAGAACATTCTTTGTATGATTTCAGTTTTTAAAAACATATTGGGACTTGTTTTATGCTCTAACATGATCTTTCCTGGAGAATGTTTCATATGTGCTTGATGAATGTGTATTCTGCTGTTGAGGGGAGGGCTCTACAACTGTCTTCTGGGTCTAGTTGGTTAGTAATGCTCAAGTCTTCTTTTCATGTTGACCTTCTGCCTACTTGTTCTATCCATTATTGAAACTGGGGTATTTAATTCTCCAACTATCATTGTTTAATCGTCTTTTTCTGTCTTCAGTTCAGTCAGTTTTTGCTTCATGTATTTAGGGCTTTTTTGAAGTGTTTATGTGTTTGTAATTGTTACATGTTATTGATAGATTGACCTTTTCATTATTATAAGAATGCTTTTCCTTGTTTTTGTAATTACATTTGTCATAAAGCCTCATTTATCTAATACTAGTTTAGTCATTCTGGCTCTTTCTTTGGTTGCTGTTTATATGTTGTATAGTTTACCATCCTTTAACTTTCATCTCTCTCTTTTTTTTTTTTTTTTAAAGATTTTATTTATTTATTTGACAGAGAGAGATCACAAGCAGACAGAGAGGCAGGCAGAGAGAGAGGGAAGCAGGCTCCCCGCTGAGCAGAGAGCCCGATGCGGGACTCGATCCGAGGATCCTGAGATCATGACCTGAGCAGCGGCTTAATCCACTGAGCCACCCAGGCGCCCCAAACTTTCATCTCTCTTAAAAAAATAATTTCTGACTCTTTATTGATACTCTCTACTTGGTGAGGCATCATTTTCATACATTTGTTCTTTAGACATGATTTTTTATTAGTTCTCTGAACATATTTGTAGTAGCTGATTCATCGTTTTTGTCTGGTGTGTCCAGCATCTGGGTTTCCTCAGAGGCAGTTTCTCTTGACTGCTTCCCCTCTACCCCTAAATGGGCCATATTTACTATTTTCATGGCTCATAATTTTCTGGTGGAAACTGGGCATTTTAAATAGCTTATTGAAGTGACTCTGGAAATCAGATTCCTCCACTCGCCAGAATTTTGTTTTTGCTATTTGTTTAGTGACTCTCCTGTACCGATTCTGTACAGTCTGAATTTTTTATGGGAGCCACTCGAGTCTTTTCTCAGTTCGGTTAGTTGTCCGCTCACAACAGGACAGGTCTTCCCTGAAACCTGCAGCCCGCGCGTGTTCGGCTGTAGCTGAGGGGCCCTTTCTGTGTGTGCGCATGAGTTCAGTGCCGCGGGTTCCAGCTTTGCTTTAGCCTTTACTTTTCTCGCTCAAGAGTCTCAGTGTCACCCAGGGGGGAGAGGTGGGGCCTTCTCATCTTGTCTGGGCATACGTTCATCCCTTCGCATGCAGACGGCCTTCTAGATCCCCGGGAATGTGTTGGAACTTTCCAGCGTCCCATATAGATACTTCATTTCCAGATTTCCCCCGTGCTTTTAGCCGGCCTCTCATTATCCTGACTCGGCTGGCGGCCCAAGACCGCCGCAGGGTTGTGTGGTTAGTTGCTGCTGATTGTTTTCAACACAAGTTCTGGTGATCGTGATTTTTGCACATTGAATCTGAGTCAGGTCAGATACATTGAATCTGAGTCAGGTTAGATACAGAAAGCTCCAGAGAATGGAGCTTTTCCAGGGAGCTTCCTGACAGGTCTTGTGTTTTTTTGGTGAGGCCAAGCCTGTTTTGTTGATGCCAGTATCTGCTGGTTTTTGCAGTTACTGTTGTTGTAAGGTGTATTTTTTCAAGACTACCATGGAGCTGGGAGAGAATGATAGGAACAGGACAAGTTAAAATGTCGCAAAGCTCACTGTTTTTTACTGAGATTCACTTTGTTTTGAATAGAAGCTTCTCAAATTGTTGCAAACTTTTGGGTAGTTTCAGAGTTGTGAAAAAGTTGATTTTTTAAGTTTTTTTTTTTTTTTTCCCCATTAGGAATGAGATCATAAGTGGGGGGAGGGGCAAAGGAAGAAGGAGGGAGAGAGAGAAGCAGACTCCTTGCCAAGGGTGGAGCTGGGTGGGGCTCAACACAGGGCTCTATCCTAGGACCCTTAGACCATGACCTGAGCTGAAACCAGCTGAGCCATCCAGCTTCCCTGAGTTCACCTTTTTGATAAATACGCAAATAAATGAGTATTGTTTTGCCAAGTGATCTCTATTAAGAAGCTCAGTTTTTGACAGTTGATAAAGACATTTCTTTTAACACATTTTAGAAGTCATTTAAGAAATTTCTATACCATCTTATAAAGTACACAGCTTTATTGATCTGTTGTATCAATTTCCATATACTTTTTTTTCTTCCTCCAAAAACCTTTGAAACCCATCAAAAACTTTGTTTTCTCTCTTCATTTAATTTGTTTAGGAATAACTTATAAGTGTTTTTGAGATTTTGTCCAGTCTCAAAAAGGGGGAAATTTCCCATGTTGTAGTTACTGAAAAGAATTTATGATGGTCTTTGTAGTCTGTTTCAAACAGAACTATGTTAAATTATGGCAATGATGTGAATAATCCATGTCAGTAATTTTGGAGACAGCGTTCATATCTGAGTGTCTGGGCATATAATACCTATGAAAATATATAATTCCTTTTGCTTCATATTCTAAAGTGGATCCCAAAGTGGCATTAAGGATTATAGGACGCTCTCTGTGGTATTGTCCTGCTTTATCTTATTGCTACCTGATACCCCAAACACAGGAGTATCATTGATGGTGTCTGAGTTTCTACCTTGGAAGCATTTTAAATACATAGTTCTCAGTTAATAAGGAATTCATGATATTTACATTCCTATAGAAATAATCTCGTTAATGTTGGCTGGCTTCCAAGGGCTGATCCAAAGGCTAATGTAATTGATGCTTTAGGATTCTGAACTGTAAACAGAAGGAACCCATCTCAGATTAGTTTACCAAAAGGGAGTTTTACTGGTTGAAAGAAACTTGGTGTCCTGAATTCAGTTGTATCTGAAGACAATGAGATTATTTTGTTTATAGTATATTATGTTATGGTTATATTAGCATTTTTGTAATGCCTACATGAAATGTCATCCCTTGTAATGTTATTTGCCTAGTTATTTGCATTTTGATAGAAATAGAGGTTTCCATATCGTCACTAATTTCATTGTGGTAGAATTTTATAAATAAAATCACGAGGCAAAAAATATGAATATTTTAAGGCTCTTGTGTATGATTATGGTGGTAATATTTTACTAATCTCCACATTCAACAAGAGCATATAAAAAGATGATAGAAAATTATTGATTTTAGAACATCCTTGCTAACACATATAGTGATGCTTTACTATTAAGTAACTTTTTTTTTGGATACAGGAACACAGCTGTTTTCATTGTGTCTATAAATGATAATAATAAAGAAGATATCTCTTGCTTTGGTCTCTTCTCTGGACTTTATACTTGGAAATCTAATTGTCACTTCCATGTCTCCAACTGAATGTCCAGTAGGCATCTGTGACGTAATGTGTCCAAACTGCACTGTTGATATTCTGCCCAAGACTTTCACTGTTTGTCAAGAACTCTTCAGAGTTTGAGATTTTACCTTCCTTGTAATCTGACAGGTTAGCCTGCCATTGTTACACGGATGCTGTCAGAAGACACAAGACGAAGGATTTTATTACAGCAATAGCTGTAGCCAGAGTATCAGTGTTTTCTCCGGTTGCCAGAGCCTCAGTTCCCACAGGACTGTGGAAAAGGGCCCAGGTAATGCCTGTGCATACGGTGGATTGTATTATAGGAGAGGAAGCCCGAGTTAAGGGAACTGGAATCTTTTACGATGTGTATCAAGTCTGTCCCAGAGAAGATGGGGGGGGCATTATTATCTTTATTATGCTAGGCAGTCAACTAAACTGCTCTTTGCTCCAAGGAATATATATAGTCTGTGTCTGCTAAAGCTGTCACTACGCAATCCTGAAAAGACAGTCCAAAACAAAGGTAGTTAGTGCCTCTGCTCACAAGATAAGTAGAAATGAGAAACCTGTGTTGCATTGTTTGCCACTACAGTCTTCTCGGTCTCAATTAATGGTGATTTCATCCTTCTAACTCCTCGGGCCAGAAATCTTGGAGACATTTTAACTCCTCTTTTTCTCTTATATCTCACATCCAGTCTGTCAAGAATTCTTGTCCAGTCTACCCTCAACATATATCTAGAATTTTTTCATTTCTCACTGTTCCCATTGCCTTTTTCAATACCACTATCATTTTTTGACAGAGTTACTGTGGTAGCCTACTACCTGGCTTTCCTACTTCTAATTTTGCCTTCACTCTAATCCCCAAACAGTAGTCAGAGTGGTAATATTAAAATAAAAGTTCAGTCATGTCACTCGTCTACTTAGAACTCTCCAGTGGCTTCTCATTTTACTTGGAATGAAAGCCAACATCTTTACTCTCATCCGTACATAAGACCTACATGGTCTGGATCCCTTTTATGTCTTTGAAATATTTTTTATTTTTATTTTTATTTTTTTTGTTTTTTGTTATCTCTTCTTTGTTTGTTTGGCTTTAGGTTTTCTGGTCCCTTTGCTGTTCTCCAAATGTATCAGCCAGGCTCCCCATCTTAGGACCTTTGCACACCCTATTTTCTCTACCTGGAATGTACTTGTCCCAATAGTGGGACAAGTGGGCTCGTCCCCTCACTTTCCATCTTGACTCGGAAGTCACTCCAGGCCATCCCCGTGCATCTAGATTAAACATTTCAATTTCACGCCGCCCGCCAACCCAGGTTTCCAGTCTGCTGTCCTTCTCAACTTAACTTTCTTCTCAGGATGTAGCACTATCTCCCGTATAGTGCATATTTTATTTATTTTGTTTCAGTCCCTTTAGAAGTAAGCTCACAAAGGGCAAGAGGGTTTCTCTGAATTTTTTACAGGTCATCTTGTTTCTTGTACCTAGTACAGTACTCAGCACCTTGTGAATAGTTAGTTAATATATATTGTTGAATGAATGCGTGATTTACATGGTGCAGAAGTGAATTCCTGTTTTCAGAATTCATGCTGTAAATGAGAAGTGTAGTGAACAACAAAGGAAAATGATCAATCAGATTCATTGCTTTTTATTCACAGAAGATCAATGTAGTCGTTGTAACTTACCAGTTAAAATTACTTTTGGCAGAACCATTTTCTTAATGTTAAGTTGTGCACTTCAATATTTGAGTGTCGGACGAGGTGGTACTCAAACACGGATGAAAGTGTGATAAGAAAAATGTTTTTTGTGGAATTTACATGCAGTTGAGGAGACCGGCATTGGATGAGTATAACAAGTGTACATACTGCGGCAGGTCAGTTCTGGGAAGTTCCTCTTGTAGGGGTTGCAGACTCCGATGGTGCCCAGGCCAGGCGGGCCTGTCGGCGTGAAGTGGGCCAGGGAACGCGATGAAATGGCGGCGAGCAGAGAGAGTGCAGATGCCCTGCGGAGCGCACGCGCTGTGTGAGGGCACGCCGGCTGACAGCTCCATGTGCGTGAGGCCATGTAGGAATGAGGGCCCACTGTTTCCTTATTTCCAAGTTTTTAAGAGAAGTTGAACATGTAGGTTTTCATCTGAAATGTCTGCTAAGGCGCTGAGCAGTCCAGTCAAACATGGTTTTGACTTGCGTCGTCATTATGAGAAATACTGCCTGTGACCTGCGTTTCTATCAAGAGGAAACCCTGGGAGTGGGGAAGGCATGTTTTCTCTTGGTTATCCGTTTTTCTTTTGTTCCTCCTCCGTTTTAATGTTTTTCCTAGGTCCTCCCATTTGTAATTCTATAGTAAACTTTTCTTCTGACACAACTGACACGGACGGATGTGGATGTAAAAATCATTAGAAGGCGAGATGTATGGGGGAGGGAGGAAGACTCAGTTTTGGGTTCTTGGACTGACTGCTCACCTTCTAAGTGTTGACTTTCTTCCTCGTCTGGACGGCAGGAATGTCGGTTAAACTGCCTCGTGATGTTGTGAGTGGTAAAAGAGGTGATGACTCGGCAGTTCTCTGTACGTCGTGAGGGCTGTGTGAAGGCCGCGCGCCGGCCTGATCTTCTCCACTCCTCCTATTTCTGCCTCGTCAGATGTCCCTGACACATTCTTTCATTGCCTTGTACCAGATAGCACTTACTGACATGACAACTTCGGCAAAAATTTAAGTTAGTAATCCTCTTTAGGAGTATTTTCACTTTTAGAAGAAACTTCTGAAGTCATTGCCGAACTTAAAGTGATGAAACTCTGACGTGTCACAGGTCAGTGGGCATTGGTAGAGGATCATTCTTCTGGCTCAAATCCCACAGCAAAATAAGTGCCTGTTCCACTTATTTTGAAGATTGTTTTCAAATGACATTGTTTTCTTTGGCAATGGTTAAAACCAGAAGTTGCTGACAGCTTGGTATTTCCTCTGTCTTGTTGATTTGCGCGATGTGTGATGGTACACACGCTACAGAAAGACCACATGTAATTCTCCCCTTCCGTCTTTCCTCTTCCGTTCCCTAGGAAGACAAACTCGATGGGGTAAACGCTTCTAAAGCCCAGTCTTTCAGAAGCATGAGGTGCTTGTGTGTGTCAGGATGTCCGAGCTATAGGTTTCTAGGATACTGTAAACATTTTCTGTGGCAAGAGACTCATGGTGCCTTTGGGGAAGTTGGCGTCTGTATAATCAGAGGCAGTGTCTTTTCTTTCTTGTAAAAGAATAATTCTCAGTGGTGGTGGTGTGGTTGTTGGATGGCAAGGGAGGGAGCAGTTACCTGGGGAAAAACATCTGGCGTTTCTCGTTTCTTCCAACTTTGTCATGAAAAGTTTACAGTGATATGAAAACTTGAAGGAACAGTATAATGAATAACCAGGTTGTTCTTCATCTACATTCAACTACCAGTAACATTTTATAGTATTTTCTTTATAAATTTTTGAAAACACTTGGATAATTTTGAATAATGGCTGTGTATTAGGAGGCCTATTGTTCATTTTCTTAGGTGGGTGAGAGGTACTGTGGTTAAGGAGGAAAACGTATACGTTTTAAGAACATATATGTGTTTAAATAGCAATTACATACTAGTAAGTAAAATGATAGTCTACCTATTACTTCCTTCAGACAGTGCACCACCAACAAAAAGGGTTTATGGTTTCTTTCACCAACAAAAATGTTTTATGGTCTCTTTCAAAACTAGAATTTGATCAAGGATTATGTAATGCATTTCATTGTTATGTCTTTTTAAATCTAGAATAGGGACGCCGTGGTGGCTCAGTCAATTAAATGTTTGCCTTCAACTCAGGTCATGATCCCAGGGTCCTTGGGTTGAGCCCCCTGCTGTCACTCCCCCTGCATGTGTTCTCTCTCTCTTTTCTCTCAAGTAAATAAGTAAATCTTTAAAAAAAAAATGCAGAATAACCCTACGCCCCTCATTTTTTTTACTCTACCTATGGAACACTGTGTAAGACAACTAGCCAGAGTCAGTATCTTGGACTTTGGTTGTTTCTCTGTGTTAGCACTTTCCTTATTCTTCTAGCCTCTGTTTCATGTACGCTGGAGTTGGGCCTTAAGATTTATCAGGTGAAAAGTTTTTTGTTTTTTTTTTAAAGATTTTATTTATTTACTTGAGAGAGAGAGAGTGAGAGAGAGCATGAACGAGGAGAAGGTCAGAGGGAGAAGCAGATTCCCCATGGAGCTGGGAGCCCGATGCGGGACTCGATCCCGGGACTCCAGGATCATGACCTGAGCCGAAGGCAGTCGTCCAACCAACTGAGCCACCCAGGCGTCCCAGGTGAAAAGTTTTTAACAAAATTACTTTGTAGGTAATCAGGAAACACGTAATGTCAATATTAATGCAATATTAATGACTCCCAGATTTCTCCCTTACAAGGGAGTTTTTTCCTTGTGATACTTTGACATCATGGGAATATCCTATTTCTCATCACACTTGATCTTGAATTTTGGGCATACATAGATGATCCTTACTGAATCGGTTTCTTAGTGTTGTACTTCTCGATTTTGATACCTTTTCTTCCCAACTCCGTTGGCCGTCTCTGTCACTTTTTGGGAATGAGTAGTGTCTTCCAATGTGTTGGGCAAGAAAGTAGGCTGAGAACCATGGTTATAAGAAACATTTAGTGGTAATTCTTTATTTATATAACCCCTGCCAACTTGGATTTTCTGTTCTCTGGAAAGAAGGTGCTAATTAGGAGCTAAGAGACATTCACTGAATGTAAATTATATGGATGAAATTAATTTCTTACAGTGATTACAAAACTTGTCAGGTTTTGTCAAAGTGTATCATAGTTTTATCGAGGCATTTAAAAAATACCTCGTTTTTTTCATTTCAGAAGAGTTTGGTTACTTCAAAAGTGATTGAACTATTACGTTATGAACACATTTTGATTATTTTGCATCTATTATTGTGTGAAATTGTCATCAAGTTGCTTACTACCTAATGGGAGAGGCAGATTGATGAACAAAAGAGTTTGAAAGCAGTGCAGTATAGCTTGTAGGGATGTCTCATTGTATAGACAAAGAAGTATTTACTAAGTACTTAGTTTAGTATTGTATGTCTCCAAAATACCTGATGTTGGCCTCTAGACCTCTAGACCAAATCCATTTTGAATTACCGTTAGGTTTAAAAGTTTTTTTGATTGTTGCTTGATATGGCATACTTCTCATCTTCCCAAGTAGAAGATGAAATACATTCATAACTACTACTTTTAGGTAAGCAGTTACATTCTGCCTGCGGTTCTCTGACACTAGCTGGGGGCCCCTCAGTTCAGTTTGGACACTACTAGACTCAACCCACGCCTTAAAGGGCTCAGTCTCAGATGATTGCCCCAATTTCAGATGCCTGGAGGCCTTCAGCACTTCTGGTGGCTTTCTTGACAGCAAATTTGGGGTTTCTCATGATTCCTCTGCAGGTTTGATAATTTGCTAGAATGACTCAGAATTTAAGAATGTGCTCTACTGATGATTACCATTTTATTACCACGGCTACAGTGAACAGCCGGGCTGAACAGGTGCATGAGGCAGGGGTATAAGGAATGGAAGGGCCTCGAGTGCAGGGGCTTCTGTCCACATGGGGGCAGGGTGGGCCGCTCTGCGGATGTGAGTGTGTTCACCAACCAGGAAGTTCTCGGGGTCTTGTTAGTCAGAATTTTTATTGAGGCCACTTTACGTAGGCACAGTCGGTTAAATCATTGACCATGTGATTGCACTCAGTCTCTTAAACCCTCTCTTCTCCTCAGAGGTTGGCAGGTGGAATGGAAGTAGAGGCAGGCGGCTGAAAAGTTCCTACTCCAGCCATGTAGTAGGTCTTTCTGGGGCCAGTCTCCAGCCTGAAGCTGGAAAAACGCTAAAACTGGTAAAATGATGCCATCCATATATAATATGCTTATTTAAAAGTAGTATGAGCTTAATTGTGCTTACACATTCACTCTCTGCTGGTGAGATGGCCAGATAAGGGTACAGGGCCTGAACTGAAGCAAATGTGCAACCATTCAAATGCGAAAAGATTTTTTCTTTATCCTGAACCTTCTGAAGTTTCTTGATGATTAGCCTTGATACGGTGTTTTTTTTGTTTGTTTTTGTTCTTGTTCACCATGCTTGGTATTTGCTGGGTTGGTGCTTTTTTTTAAAATATTTAAACTTTAATTAAATTTTAATTAAATTTTAATTAAATTTTGATTTTTTAAAACTTCCAGCATAATGAACACGCATTGTTTCCTTTGCTCCAGGTGTACAATGTAGTGATCAGGCAGTTGGGCACCTCGCTCAGGGTTCGAGATAAGTGTACCCTTTCTCCCCTTCACCTTTTTCACCTGTGCCCACCCACTTCCCCTCTGCTGTCCACCAGGTTGTTGCCGATACTGAATTCATTTGTTTGTCTCTTTTTTGTTTGTTTGTTTTTGTTTATTAAATTCCACATGTGAGCAAAATGATGGTATTTGTCTTTCTTTGACTTAATCACTTAGCATTATACCCTCGAGATCCATCCACGTTGTTGCACATGGCAAGGTTTCATTCGTTTTCATAACAAATACTCCATTGTGTGTGTGTATGTAGGATATACTCTATATATCTATATATATGGTTAGCTTTTTACTTACGGAAACCCATGCACATCAAGTTTGGAATATATGTGTGTATTATATCTTCGATATACTTTTCTTCTTAGAAATATTAAGAAAGAAGAAAGAATAAATATTATTCTTAATTATTTATTTCTTCTTTATTTTCTCTTTCTGGAACTTCTGTTACTGTGATAGTAGATCTGTTACACTGGTCCTTTTATGTTCCTGTCTTTTCTTATTTCTTTTGTCTGGAAAATTTCTGGAAATTTTCCTTAATTTTATCTTCTAGCTCCTCTGTTGAAGTTTTCCCCTTTTGATCTCTTAGTTTTAATTTGCAAAAATCATTCCTCATTCTCGGAATAGCCATCCCTTTTATAGGACCCTGCTCTTACTTCATGACTACAGTATTTTCCTTACACTCTGAACATGTTTGTAGGTTCATGGATGATTTCTTTAGATCCTAGCATCTGTTCAGAGTTCCTTTTTTCCTGTTTGCCTTTTTTCATCTCTTTATGTTGGAGTCTTTCTGTGTCTGATGAACCTTTGATGTCTGGTTTTTGTTTTTGTTTTTGTCTTTTTTATTTTTTGAGTGAGGTTCTTTAAAGTGATGATTGGAAGGGCTTTTTGTAAATTGTAAGGGTTTCTTAATTCAGGGCTTCACCTCAATGTCATGAGTCAGAAAGCCACTCTGTTTTCCTTCTGTGTCTCCCAAATTTCCGTATCTGTATTTTTTTAATCCGGTTTCCAAGAAGAGAACTTCTTTGATACGACTAGGATGTACTTACTGTCTGGTGCTTGTCGCTGAGAAATGGTCTCAGACTGAGGTGGAGATTCTCTTTACAGCGTGTAGACTTTTATTTAATTTTCCTGTTTTTAGGACTACACCTTTCTCTCCGCTTCTGTCCGCATGCCTACAAATGGTGCCTAGTGTCCCAGATACTGGTTTAACTCATCTGGCCTGGAGGGGGAGGAATGGGGTGGGGTGGGGAATCTAGAGGTCTGATGCTTTTATGAAGACTTTGATCCAGTCTTCCTATTTCCTCATTGCTATCCCTGCATTCACAGGGCCCCCCATCATTCTGTAGTTTTTTAGTTTTTCAGGTTTATGTCATTAGACTAGTCTTGCTTCTTGCTCATTCTTGCTCCCTCTCCCTCCCAGTCAAATGCTTGATGTGCTCTTTCTCTGTTCTGTTTAGTCCTATACCATGTGTCCCTAAGTTCTTCATCTTCCAAAATTTTGTTGACATGTCTTGTCTCTTTCTCTTTGACCTTATGGATTTAAGGCTTTAAAAAAAAATCCTTTTATTTTTGTTATGGAGGAGTACAGTGGTAAATGCTACCGTTGAGATCACAATATGTTTATTGGAAATCTTATGGCTTTGTGTGACCTCTTTTGTATGCGCTTTTACTGTATAGTGGTGGAAAGTACCTTTCCTTTATCTGTTTTAAGTTGATGAGTTCTTTTCTCATTCATTTAAAAGATATGTTCTACATTATTTCTCTAAAAATTTCCAATAAAACACAGCCCCCATGCAACATCCAACACTACAATGATATATAAAGAAAAAATTAGGGGTGCTTGGGTAGCTCAGTTGGTTGAGCATCTGCCTTTGGCTCAGGTTATGATCCCAGAGCCCTGGGATTGAGCCTCGCATCAGGCTCCCTGCTTGGCGGGGATCCTGCTTCTCCCTCTCCCCCAGATGCTTCCCCTGCTTATGTTCTCTTACCCTTTTTCTCTGTTAAATAAAGAAAATCTTGAAAAAAAAGAAAAAAATTAAGTTCCTCTTCCCCCATTATATGATTCTGAATCAAGCTTTGGTGTGTGTCCTTGATCAATACCAAATGGAGCCAAGTGGTAGACCAAATAGGCACACCTTCATGTGTCAGGCGAATTCTATAATGCTCTCCTACAACGGAAGGAAAGAGAGGACCCTTTAGAGAAAGAGACCAGTGATACGAAGGCAAGTCATGGAAGAGTGGACACAAGTGACCGGCAAAAAGAGGCAAAGAGGCTCAGTTTCACTGGTAATGAGAAGAATGAAAGCTAGAAGTAACAGAGCCACAAGTCTTTCCCAATCAGACTGGCAGAATTTTAAGTGCTCTGGTGAGCATGTGAGAAAAAGGACTCCTGTTGCTGGTGAAAGTTGCTACAGCCTTTCAGGGTTTAGCCTGGCAGTATTGAGTCTGTGTTTTTCCTTTGGGGGACTTACCTTGGAAATCTATGCCACGGGAACAAAAGTGCTAGTCTTTAAGAATGATTGTACAAGGGTGTTTAATGCAACATTTATTGTCCGTACTAGCAAGAGACAGATAAAACACCAGACTAACCTGGATGACCATCACTTTGGAGATGATCAAATTATGGTATTTACATGGTATAGCATACTCTGCCGCTGTTAAAATGGGGGAGGGATGGGGTGGCCGGGTGAGGGACACTGGGGAGCGTCTGTGCCATGGGGAGCTGTGACGTGTGTGAGCCTCATGACTCACAGACCTGTGCCCCTGAAACAAATAATACATTATATATAATAAAATAATACATTATATGTTAATGTTATATGTTAATTAAAAATAATTTTAAAAAATGAAAAAACAATGAGTTAAGTCTTGTGTGTACACTACAATAGTCCCTACCTAGAAATGATTCTTTTTTTGTCAAAAGGTATGGAGGGAGGAAGAGGCTAAACCTTATATATGGGTATCTGTGCTTTGTTTTTTATTTTACTTTATTTTTTAAAAAAGGTTTATTTGAGGGGAAGAGGGAACGTGTGCTCGCGTGGTTGTGGAGGGAGGGGGAGTGAGTCAAGCCGACTCGGGGTGCGGTGCCCTGGAGAGGCTTGATCTTACAGCCCTGAGATCCGGACCTGAACTGAAACCAAGAGTTGGGCGCTTTACCAACTGTGCCACCTAGGTGCCCTGGTATCTGTGTTTTAAACCAGACACTTCTGTAAAGATTATGTGATAAAACCTGTGTAAAATACCTTCAAAACAAACTTTATCAGTACAAGGTAATTGGAGGATTTCCTGGGTGGCTGGCATTTGAGATTAAATGGAGGATTGTTCATTTTGATTTATCTCAGGTTGATTATAATGTAAAACTAATATCTTAATCCAGGTCCCTGCTTTCTTGTTTACCTAACCCAGTGGACTACTTAGTAGTGTTCTCAGGATTATTTTGTTACTGATGAATTTCTACTCCTTTGGGTACTCTTAGTTGGTGAATTAACATCTGAACCCGAGGAAGTGCAGGGAAGATAAAGAAACTGGTTCCGTCATTCATGTCTTCCTTCTTTTTTTTTTTTTTTTCATGTTTTCCTTTTTTTATGTTATCTTTCTGAACACATTCGAGGAGAGTTACAAATAAATGCACCATCAGTAAATGGAAAGTAAGACAAATGAAAGCATGGAAAAATAATGGCTTTTAATAGGAGGAGTGGTTTATCAGGAAAAGTTAGGCTGTAGAAATACATGCCTTCCGTGCATCCACAATTACCGAAGGCACCTGGCGTCTCTAGAGCCGTGCTTTCGGTCAGGTGCAAGCTACATTGTCATTATTTTAATACTGTTAACTGAAACAAATTTAGGTTGGCTTCAAGCTACTTCTTCATTGAAATATGATACTTTTTGTGTTGGGTTGTGGACAAAGGAGATGATATTTGAATTTGACGACCTGTGCAGTGGTTTCACATGTGAACTGCATGTCTAACCTGGAAACAAACTGGGGGAGGCTGATAATCATTGCTTTTCAGAATTTGTACCCACAATTGGAAAGGAATGCCTATATTATATGATTTATAGATTACAAAAGATTTCAGTAATTTTCCTTCTCGTGTTAAGTTGTGTAAATATACATTATTTCCCATTTTACTGTGTCAGATCAGTATCTGTCATTAGTTTTTTTACTCTTGGGATTTGGGGACACATTTGGAATGCTTTATAATACCCTTATGGCTCCAAATTTGGAATTATAAATATAGCTTTAATTTAACAACTGTGCCTTTGCTTGGAATTGAACAATATATTGAATTGGACGTAGAAATATATAAAAAGGGGAATTTGTGGTTAACTGCTCGTAATCTTGTGATATATGTATGTGGTGAGTTGAGAATTGAAGTACACAGTAATGTAGTCAAAACCCTAGGTAAAAATTCTGAAGGAATGATGCATGATGAACTTGAATGGGGTTGGTCGTGTAAGACTTCCTGAGGAAACATATGTGTTGAAGACTTTGGTAGGTGTGGATGGATTGATGGCAAGCAGATGATACTCCTCTCTTGGATTACTGTAATTCTTAACTAATTACCACTGAATGTGTTCTTCAAGCAAATAATATTAGCTAATTAACAATCAAATTATTGGAAAATATAGCATTTGGAGAAATATAAATAAATTACTTCCCTTTCATTCTCAAAGCAGGCACTATTAATGACCAATTTTACCTAGTTTAGGTATAAATCACAGTTAATGAACATATCTCTTTAGAAAAGCTAACATCTGGTGGGATTTAGGTCTAATTTCAAATTAGTGAAATCAGCAAGCTTTAACTTTAAGGAATATGGGTTTTATGAAGAAAATTAAAATTTTTCCCTTAGTTTCCCTAATTCATAGGCATAAAGTTACTTTGTTAGTGGGTGGTTGAGAACTGAATATATAGGATCCATGACTCCTCTCAGAACTTTATCTCTGGTTCAGTGGATGCTCAGCTAGGGTGTACATCAGAACCAACTGGGAGACTGCTGCCCAATTCCCCAGTTAATAACCAGTTTACATTATTATGTATTTATAGGAACATATACCTAAGTAGAATAATATAAAGTGTAGGGACACACACACACACACACACACACACACACACACACGGCCTGCTTAGGCTTTCTGACTCTGACTTGGGGCAGAACTTGGAAATCCATTCAAGATAAATTCATTCTCTCTCTCTAGAAAAATATCTCAGAACAAATTCTGTTTAAATAATTTATCTTGACCTATACTCATACTAACTCTACATAGAGACCCAACTTTCAGCATTTTCTTTAAATTTTTAAAAATCAAATAAAAATTTGAATAGTTGAAGTAGTACTTTATTAGTGCTACTAATTTCTTAATGTTTGTATATGAAATTAATGCTAAGTGAACTTCTTTTAAAAAATTTCCCTGCATTGTTAGAGCTTTTATTTCAAGTACCTTTCCCAAATACCATCTTTTTATTTCCTGGTAACCACCTTGCGAGTTGGATGATTTGACTTTCCCTACATTGTGTATATGGCAATCCAAATCTACGACGTGGGAGTTTTACAGTTTCTTGGAGCTGCAGTTGGGGGATATGAAGACTCTGGGTTGAATCCATACTGGTTCTGGAGTGTCTTAGGAACTCTTCTTCCCTAGCATTTATCCCCAGTAGTTTACTTTTCCTCTGACTGTTTTGTGTTGAATCAATGCAGGTGCCTTATAATTGATCAGGATGCTGTTTTATTAGGGCTATCAAACTGATAAAAGTGACACAACCATTTTTTGTTTTAAACTACATTAAACAACATAATATCCTTTACCAGGATGAGCTTTAAAGACTTCAGGTGGAGTTTTTGTGTAGATGTGACAGAAATAATTGTTCTTTAGAAAGCTGAGCAATGTGTTTTGGATCTGCTTTCTCAAATACAGTTAACAGACTGTCCAAATAACGGTGGCATGTATCATGAGGACGCTTACATCATGCTAAGACTTCTGGAAGGAGATGGTTCCAGAGTTGTCTAATGCAGTAGCCTAACTGTGTCAGTGGTTTAGGTCATCTTTGCTCTGATCCTTTTGGTCCATCATGGTCCCGTCTGGTCCATCCTGCCCACAGATAGCTACAGTAGGTCTGAACATCATATTCATCTATAACAAAATCCAAAAGCTAGCAGAAGAGCTTGGCCTTCTTCACAAGTCTCTCTCTTTTCTGGGTGGACATTCTTTCCCTGCAATCCCTAGCCAATTTTCCCCTTATGTCCCATAGCAAAATTGTTTACATACCTAGTCCTAAGTCAGATACTGACAAGAGGAAATGAGATTCATTATCTCCGTAGAACAGTGTTGGTTCATCCCCTGGAACTGGAGGGGAACCCACCCATCTGATTCTGTTGCTATCTCAGATAATATCAGTGTTTTGTTATCACAGAGAGGAGGAGGCTGGTGATTAGACAGTCACTAATATGTGCCAAACTATAGTAATGCAGTTATAGTGACATTTTCCACATGTTACATAAGAGGCAAAATGAAATTTTAGTATTTTAACCTTTAAAAGAGAAGCATGTTTATTTGAGGAGCATGCTATTCTCCATGTACTACTTTGTGATGGTCATAGGAAGCCAGAGTTTTGGCTTTTAATCTAATAAAATAGTTGCTTGCTATTATTTTTGTCTTGTTTGCGGTTTATTTCTTAGATTAAGCTCCTCAGTGATACTGCATAGTAGTTTCTGCTTCTTTGTAATTAACCGGTACTCATTCTCCTAGGTGGATTCTCCACGGTTTTCCTGGTGCGGACACATGGTGGAATCCGCCATGCATTGAAACGAATGTATGTGAATAGCATGCCAGACCTCAACATTTGTAAAAGGGAAATTACAATTATGGTAAGTGAAAGTGTAATTCCATTTGAAAAATTGGCTGTATTTTCTTTTGATTTTGCACTGTAACAGTAGCCAGGTTTTAGGCAAGCTGCTTACTGGTTTATGCAGGTCTAGAAAACCTTTGAAGTGTATTCTTTATAGTCCTCCTTAGGGCTAACTGTAGTCAACTACTCCTTAATCCTCTCTTTCTGATTGTAGTTCAATGGCAAGGACTCTGCTTTTTCTTTTTCCCCCTTTTAAAAATACATTTTGATTATGAAATAGTTTGAGAATAGAAAAATTAGGGAATTATGTAATAAGTACCAGTTTATGCACTACCCAACTTAAGAATTAAAATTTTACAGATAGAGTTAAAGCCTCTGTATATTCCTGCGTAGCCATATCCTTATGCTGTTCTCATCCAAAAAGAAACCATTGTCTTGAATTTGGTGTTTACCTTCCCCATGGTGTTTAATGCATTCAGTGTAATGTGTGTGTCTACAACAACATTTTGTTTTGCTTTTCATTTTAAAAATCATGTTATAAAGTTTACTGTTGTTATTACTTTTTTGGGGGGTGGACTCTACAATACATGGAAAGAGAACCTCCAATAAGGGAAAGATTCTTTTTAAATGTTAGGAAAAGTAAAAAATATTTTAATAGGTTATTAAAGAAATGTCAGTAACTGGGTTAACTAAACAGTTAAAAAAATGTACCAAATAAAAATATTCTTTTTTTCTAAGTTATCTTATTCTCAGTGCTCTGTGTGGTTTCTTGTTTTTCTCCTCCTCCTTCTCCCCTGGTCGTCTTCTCTTACGTCTCCTCCCTCCCCTCCCCTCCGCCTCTCGCTCACCCCCCATCCTTCCCAGCTTCCTCCTCTTCGTTCCCACCCTCTCTCCTCCCCCTGCGCTGCCTTTTCCTCCGCCTCCTCTTCTTCCCCCTCTTCTCTTTCTTCCTTGCCCTCTCCCCATCCGTCTCTGCCCATCTCTTCTTTCTTCTCCTCTCCTTCCCCCCGCTTCCTGCACGTCTTCCTTCTCTTCCTCCTCCCCGGCTCTTGTCTGCGGCTTATCAGATGCTAATATATGTTTAACACTTTTGTCTTATTGAAATGAAACTTTTGTTTGATTTATTTATTTATTGCAATCCACTATTTTAAAGTGAACAGTTCGGGCATTTAGTGCATTCATGATGATGGGCAGTCACCACCTCTGCCTACTTCTGAATCTTTCCATCACTCCAAAAAAAAAAAAAAAAAAAAAAAAAAATGAAACCCCTTGCCTGGCAAGCAGTTGCTCCCATTCCTACCTTGTTCCAGGCCCTGGCAACCACCCATTGTGTTATGTCTCCATAGATTTACCTATTCTGGATATTTTATGTAAATGGAGTCATGCAATATGTGACATTTTATGTTGGCTTTTTTCACTTAGCATGTTTTTGAGGTTCATCTACCTGGTATGTGTGTATCTAACTGTCTATCACAGCTTGTTTATTCATCTTTTGAGGACTTTAAAAAAAATTGATGGACATTTAGGCTGTTTCTATTTTTTGGTTTGTTGTGAATAGTGCTGCTATGAATATGTGTGTATATATATTTATTTATTTGTTTTCAGTTTTTTGAGTTTGTATTTAGGAGAGGAATTGCTGGGTTATGGTAATTCTGTGTTTAACTTTTAGGAGCCACAGAACTGTTTTCCATAGCAGTTGAACCTTTTATGTTCACACCAGCAGTGTGTGGGGTTTATGTTCACACCAGCAGTGTGTGGGATTCTGGTTTTTCAACGTCCATGTCAAACACTTGTTAATATCACTGCTACTGTGAGCTGCCTAGAGATTTCCTACTTTACATCAACATCATTAGCAACATACAATTTGATCCCTTTTGTTCAGCGATAGGTATACTTATACAACAGGATTTATCTGATTCGGCTTTATTCTCCCTACTCCCTACTTAGACTAGAATTGACTAGGCTTTGAGATTTGGTTTTTAAAAGCATTTTAGAAAAGCTATCAGTTGAAAGGGTGAAGAGATTTACCCCCAAGATAATTGGCGTTCTTAGAATAAGTTCTTGAACTTGAGTTTAGACATGGTACTGTGTACCACAGTTCTTCCTTTCAATAGAATTTGTGTAATTTTTTTTTTCTTTTTAAAGATTTCATTTATTTATTTGACAGAGATCACAAGTAGGCAGAGAGGCAGGCAGACGGGGAGGGGAAAGCAGGCTCCCTGCTGAGCAGAGAGCCCGATATGGGGCTCCATCCCAGGACCCTGAATCATGACCTGAGATAAAGGCAGAGGCTTAACCCACTGAGCCACCCAGGTACCCCGAATTTGTGTAATTTTGATATGTAAAATATAGTCATCATCAGTAGCAATAAAACTCAGGTTCTCTGCTTTCGAACACAGAATTTAGGGTAATTCGTTCTTTACAGCAGTGGTCTTGTAACTTTTTGGTGCCCATCTACTATTATATTTGTGTATTTATGAACCAGTCACATTACAGCTTCCAAATTACATGGTTAAAATAGGGTTTATTATTAATGGTAGTGGGTGTAAATTTATTTTTAAAAAGTATTGTTGATAATCGTTTTTTAATTTCCAGACCTACCTAAGTAGATGATTATTTTGAACCTCATTACATGCTGATCGTTATCTTTACCAGAAACACAAGTGGCAGATTTGCCATTTTTTCCTTATTTTCTTGTACTTGTAATATTAGTATTATTTTTAACCTGTGGTTTCTTTTCTTTCCTTTTTTTTTTTTTTTAAAGATTTTATTTATTTTTTGACAGAGAGAGATCACAAGTAGACAGAGAGGCAGGCAGAGAGAGAGAGGAAAGCAGGCTCCCTGCCGAGCAGAGAGCCTGATGCGGGGCTCGATCCGAGGACCCTGGCCTGAGCTGAAGGCAGTGGCTTAACCCACTGAGCCACCCAGGTGTCCTAACCTGTGGTTTCTTAATAGAATTTTTTTTTAGCCACTTGTTTGTTTTGTAGGTTATTTAGTTAAAAGTATATACATTCATAAATCCACTTAACTAAGTACACATAAATTGTAGTATGTTGCAGGGAAAACCGATTAGAGTGTACTTGTTAGTTCATAAATATTAGAGCTTAATTAAAAAATATTTTTAGCTAAAAATAAATAAAAGTTCTGGTATTATATTCTTGAGTCCCGAAGGACTATCATGCACACTTTGGGAGACTGCTGGTTTTGAGTGAACCATCTCTTTTGTCCTGATTGAGTTTAAAAATTAGTGTTCATTGAATATTTGCCTGTTAGAAAATGGCAGGCACATGTAAGGAAACTTTTCATTGAAACTGTAGAAACCTTTTTGAAATATGTCAGCTTCCATATTTATTCTTAATTTACTTTTTGAAATTCTTTAAATATATTAATTTAGACTTTAAACTATTGCTAGTAGAGCTTGAAAATGTATGTTTTTAAATTATTTTTCAGAAAGAGCTGTCTGGTCACAAAAATATTGTGAGTTATTTGGACTGTGCTGTTAATTCAATAAGTGATAATGTATGGGAAGTGCTTATCTTAATGGAATATTGTCGAGGTAAGTATTTTTCTGTATTTGTTTTATACTGAAAAAAAAAATTGTCCTTAAAATGGTTTACTAGGTGTCTTGGTTTCTCCCAGGACAGTTGTCATCTGATTACTTCTTGTAATCCCCAGCTTTAATTATCTAATTAAGGAATGCTATTAAGAAATATTTAAAATTTAGTCCTCGTTGCTGCAGTGATGATAGGAGCATGTAAGTGACAATTAGAAAAATGCTGTTGTTTTAAACAAGAAATCCAAGCAGGTGAAGAGCAGTTATACTTCTTCCTCCCTATATGTTTCATTTATATGCCAACAAAGGAGAGCATCATTTATCAATATTAGTGTTGTCAGATTTTCTCCAGTACTCTATAATGTTAATTTTCAATATATATAAAATATAATAAATTTAGTTGCATTTTGATCTATAATATTTATAAACTTACATAGTCTTTGCGGTTCTTTTATAAATATCAGAAGGTTAAAAACTATTTTATTTGGATATCATGGTATTTCAAAGAAATATTTACTGGTGTAGTATGCCTTAATAATTTTAAAACTTTTTAATGTATTTGGAGGAGGCAATTAATTCATTTCCAGTAAACTTGCTTTTTTTTTTTTTTTCTTTTAAATCAGACTGTATCTGGCAATTTTGACTGTAGCGAGCCTTGATTTATATTTAGATTCTCGTAAGACAGTTATGATTTTTAATTATATTAGGAACACTTGTCATTTCCTGAGTAATGGAAGAAGAGGAGGTTGGTGATGGTGATGGAGAAAATACAGTCTCATTTACTGTAGTTTTGTAAGGAGGGAAGGACGGGGGAAAAGGAAGTGAATCTGTATTATATCTATTATGTTATACTTGTAAATTATTTCCATATATAATATAAAAAATTAGATTTTTAAATTTTATTTATATTTCATACTGTAAAACGTGATCTCTTTAAGGAGAAGATATTGATGTTATTTACTGTATGTTCCTGAGTTCTAGCATTTGTGGTGCTGTTAGCTGGATAGAGTAGCCCTTGGTTACCTGTAAAGATAGCCCTCAGCTATTTTTTTAAAGATAATTGTATCTGGGAGGAGCAAGATGGCAGAGGAGTAGGAAACCTTAATTTCATCTGGTCCCAGGAATTTGGCTAGATAGTTATCAAACCATTCTGAACACCTACAAACTTAACAGAAGATCAAAGAAGAGAATAGCAGCAAGGTAGGATGTGCGGAGAAGTGAATTATTTGAGACTCACTGCAACAGGCCCCTCCCGCAGAAGATCAGCAGGAACATCCAGCCAACACCAAGATTACTGCTCAATGAGAACTGCAAAGCTCCAGTGCTAGGGGAATACAGCACATAGAATTCATGGCTTTCCGCCCATGATTCTATAGTCTTTCAAAGTTAAATTTTAAAAAATTTCCTTATTTTTTCTTTTTCTATTTTTTTGAATTTTTCCTCTTTCCTATTTTAACCAATATCTTATCAATTCCTTTTAAAAAATCTTTTTCAATTTTCATTTTTACAATGATACTCTATCTCTTCATTGTATTTAACCTTATTTTTTGTTTATATGTATATATTTTATATAACTTTTTATATGTTTATAAATTTTAAAGAAAGAAAAACATATATATGTTTATATATACATATATATGTTTATATATATATACATATAAACATATATATATATACACACACAAAAGTGTTTCTTTTAAGTTTTTCTTTCTTTAAAATTTTGAGATACAGTTTATTCTAACAGACCAAAATATACCCTAAATCTAGTGTATGGCTTTGTTCTACTCTCCCGCCTGATCACATTCTTTCCCTTTCCTTTTTTTCTTTTTTTTTTTTTCTACCAACTTCTTATCAATTCTTTTTTAAAAATCTTTTTAAATTTTCATCTTTACAGTCATATTCCATCCCTTCATCGTATTTACCCTTATTTTTGTATATATATAGATTTTTCCCTTCTTAAAATTTTCCACTTTAAAATTTAAAATTAAAATTTTAAATTAAAATTTTAAATTTACCCTTATTTTTGTATATATATAAATTTTCCCTTCTTAAAATTTTGGGAGGCAGTTTCTTCTAACAGACCAAAATACACCCAAAATCAAGTGTGTGGCTCAATGTTCCATTCACCTGATCATATATATAAATATATGTGTGTGTGTGTAGTTTTTTTCCTTTCGTTTCCCTCTGGTTTCAGGTCTCTTCCAATTTGTTGAGTGTATATTTTTCTGGGGTCGTTGTTATGCTTTTATCATTTTGTTCTCTCATTCATCTATTCCTTCTCAGGACAAAGTGACAAAGTGGAAAAACTCACCTGAGAAAAAAGAACAAGAGGCAGTACCAACTGCTAGGGACCTAATCAGTACAGTCATTAGTAAAATGTCAGCACTAGAGCTCAGGATGACAGTTAATAAAGATACTAGCTGGGCTTGAAAAAAAGCATAGAAGATATTAAAGAATCCCTTTCTGGAGAAATAAAAGAACTAAAATCTAACCAAGTTGAAATCAAAAAAGGTATTAATGAGGTGCAATCAAAATGGAGGCTCTAACTGCTAGGATAAATGAGACAGAGAATTAGTGATATAGAAGAACAAATGATGGAAAATAGGGAAAATAAGAAAAAGAGATAAACAACTACTGGATCATGAGGGGTAGAATTTGAGAGATAAGAGACAGCATAAGACAAAATAATATTAGAATAATGGGATCCCAAAAGATGAAGAAAGAGAGAGAGGGGAAGAAGGTATATTGGAGCAAATTATAGCAGAGAACTTCCCTAATTAGGGGATGGAAACAGGTATCAAAACCCCGGAGGCACAGAGAACCCCCCTCAAAATCAATAAAAAGAGTTCAGCACCCTGTCATCTAATAGTAAAACTTAAAAGTCTCAGAGACAAAGAAAAATCCTGAAAGCAGCTCAGGACAAGGTCAGTAACCTACAATTGTAGAAATATTAGATTGGCAGCAAACCTATCCACAGAGACCTGGCAGGCCAGAAAGGACTGGCGTAATATATTCAGAGGACAAAACGAGAAAAATATTCAGCCAAGAATACTATATCCAGCTAGACTGTCACTACGACAAACAAAAACTAAAAGAATTTGCAAACTCCAAAAGCAGCCATATAAGAAATATTGAAAGGGGTCCCCCAAGCAAAGAGAAAGCCCAAAAGTAATGTAGATCAGAAAGGAATGGAGACAGTGTGCAGTGACAGTCATCTTACAAGCAATACAATGGCACTAAATTTGTATCTTTCAACAGTACCCTGAATGTAAATGGGCTAAACGTCCCAATCAAAAGACACAGGGTATCAGAATGGATAAAAAAATAAGACCCATCAATATGCTGTCTGCAAGAGACTCATTTTAGACCCAAAGACAATCCAGATTTAAAGTGAGGGGGTAGAAGAAAATTTGCCATGCTATAAACATCAAAACAAAGCTGGGGTGGCAATCCTTTTACCAGATAAATTAGATTTTAAGCCAAAGCTATAATAAGAGATGAGGAAGGACACTATATCATGCTCAAAGGGTCTGTCCAACAAGAGGATTTAACAGTTTTATTATCTATGCCCCTAACATGGAAGCAGCCAGTTATATAAAACTATTAATAACAAAATCAAAGATACACAAAATGAACAGGTCTTATAAGCTAAAGATCATCAAGGAAATAAAGGCTTTAAATGACATACTGAACCAGATGGACATCACAGATATATTCAGAACATTCCATCCCAAAGCAACAGCAACAGAACACACATTCTTCTCTAGTGCCTACGGAACATTCTCCAGAATAGATCAAATCCTGGGTCACAAATCAGATGTCAGCTGGTACCAAAAGATTGGGGTCATTCCCTGCATATTTTCATACCACAATGCTTTGAGACTAGAACTCAATCCCAAGAGGAAAGCTGGAAAGAACTCACATACATGGAAGCTGAAGAGCATCCTATTAAAGTATGAATGGATCTACCAGGAAATTAAAGAAGAAATTAAAAAAATCAATGGAACTAGGAGTTTGTTCTTTGAAAGAATTAATAAGATTGGTAAACTCCTGGCCAGACTTACCACAAAGAAAAGAGAAAGGACCTAAATTAATAATAAGAGCGGTCACAACCCTACACCAAAGAAATACAATTAGAAGAACATATTGTGAGCAAATTAGACAGTCTGGAAGAAATGGATACATTCCTAGAGACAAATAAACTACCATAACTGAACCAGGAAGAAATAGAAAACCTGAACAAAGCCATAACCAGTAAGGAAATTAAAGAGTTATCAAAAATCTCCCAACACACAAGAACCCAGGACCAGATGGCTTCCCAGGGGAATTCTACCAAACGTTTAAAGAAGAATTAATACCTATTTTCCTGAAACTGTTTTCAAAAAATAGAAATGGATGGAAAACTTCCAAATTAATTTTATGAAGCCAGCATTACTTTGATCCCAATAAAGGAGAATTAACCAATATCCCTGATGAATATGGATGCAAAAATTCTCACCAAAATACTAGCCAGTAGGATCCAACAGTACATTAAAAGGATTATTTACCATGACCAAGTGGGATTTTTTCCTAGGCTGCAAGGTTGGTTCAACATCTGCACATGAATCAATGTGATACAATACATTAATAGAACAAGAACCCTTTGACACTCTCAATAAATGAGAAAGTACAACATCCTTTCTTCATCAAAGCTCTTCAAAGTGTAGGGATAGAGTGTACATACCTCAATATCATCAAAGCCATCTATGAAAACCCACAGCAAATATCATTCTCAATGGGGAAAAACTGAGAACCTTTTGCCTAAGGTCAGGAACACAGCAGGGATGTCCATTATCACCACTGCTATTCAGCATAGTACTAGAAGTCCTAGCCTCAGCAATCAGACAACAAAAAGAAATAAGAGGCATCCAGATGGGCAAAGAAGTAGTCAAACTTTCACTCTTTGCAAATGATATGATACTTTATGTGGAAAACCCGAAAGACTCCACTCCAAATCTGCTAGAACTTGTACAAGAATTCAGTACAGTGTCAGGATATAGAAATCAGTTGCACTTCTATACACCAACAAGACAGAAGAAAGAGAAATTTAAGGAGTCGATCCCATTTACAATTCCACCCCAAACCGTAAGACACCTAGGAATAAATCTAACCAAGTAGGCAAAGAATCTGTACTCAGAAAACTATAAAGTACTCATGAAAGAAATTGAGGAAGACACAAAGAAATGGAAAAACCTTCCATGCTCACGGATTGTAAGAAAAAATATCGTGATAATGTCTATGCTACCTAGAGCAGTCTATACATTTAATGTATCCCTATCAAAATACCATCAATTTTTTTTCAAAGAAATAGAACAAATAATCCTAAAATTTATATGGAACCAGAAAAGACCCCAGATAGCCAGAGGAAGGTCAAAAAAGAAAACCAAAGTTGGCGGCATCTCAATTCAGACTTCAGTCTCTATTACAAAGCTGTCATCATTAAAACAGCATTGTACTGGCACAAAACCAGACATATAGATCAATGGAACAGAATAGAAAGCCCAGAAATGGACCCTCAACTCTATGGTCAACTAATCTTTGACAAAGCAGGAAAGAATTTCTAATGGATAAAAAAGACAGTTTTTTCAACAAATGGTGTTGCGAAAATTGGACAGCCACATGCAGAAGAATGAAACTGGACCATTTCCTTACACTACACACAGAAATAGACTCAAAATGGATGAGAGACCTCAGTGTGAGTCAGGAATCCATCAAAATCCTTGAGGAGAACACAGGCAGCAACCTCTTTTTCCTCAGCCATAGCAACTTCTTCCTAGAATCATTACCAAAGGCAGGGGAAGCTAGGGCAAAAATGAACTATCGGGATTTCATCAAAATCAAAAGCTTTGGCACATTAAAAGAAATGGTCAACAAAACCAAAGACAACTGAAAGAATGGAAGAAGATATTCGCAAATGACGTATCAGATGAAGGTCTAATGTCCAAAATCTGTATTGAATTTATCAAAGTCAGGAGCCAGAGAATAGGTAATCCAATTAAGAAATAGGCAGAAGACACGAACAGACATTTTTCCAAAGACATCCAAATGGCCAGCAGACACATGGAAAAGTGCTCAACATCACTCAGCGTCAGGGAAATACAAATCAAAATCACAGTGAGGTACCATCTCACGTCAGTTAGAATGGCTAAAATTAACAAGTTAGGAAAGGACAGGTGTTGGTGAGGATGTGGAAAAAGGGAAGCCCTCCTACAATTTTGATGGGAATGCAAGCTGGTGCAGCCACTGTGGAAAGCAGTATGGAGGTTCCTCAAAAAGTTGAAAATAGAGCTACCCTGTGACCAGCAATTGCACTACTGGGTACTTACCCTAAAGATACAAATGTGGTGATCTGAAGGGGCATGTGCACCCAGATGTTTATAGCAGCAATGTCCATAATAACTAAACTATGGAAAGAGCCTAGATGTCCATCAGCAGATGAATGGATGAAGAAGATACACACACACACACACACACACACACACACATACACATACACACACACACAATGGACTACTATGCAGTCCTCAAAAAACTGAAATCTTGCCATTTACAATGATGTGGATGAAGTAGAGACAATTATGCTAAGTGAAATAAGTCAATCAGAGAAAGACAATTATATGATCTCATTGATATGAGGAATTTGAGAAACAGCTCAGAGGATCATAGAGGAAGGGAGGGAAGAATGAAAAAAGATGAAACCAGAGAAGGAGACAAATCACAAGAGACTCCTAATTTCAGGAAACAAATTTAGGGTTGCTGGAGGGGAGGTGTGTGGTTGGGTGTCCGGGTTACAGACACGGAGAAGGGTATGCGCTATGCTGAGTGCTGTGAATTGTAGTGTGAGTGTTATGGGTGCTGTGTGTATTGTGTGAGACGGATGAATCACAGACCTGTATTCCTGAAAGAAATACTACATTTTATGTTAATAAAGAAAAAAAAAAGAAGATAATTGAATCTGGCATAATCGTAACCTTGGATGAGTTTAATTAGTAGTCATCCGGAAGACATTTTAAAAGGGAAACCAAATGAATTTCAGTTTTTTGGGGACACAATTTATTTTTTAACTTTTATTTTTAAATATTTATTTGAGAGAGAGAGAGAGAGAGTCATGAGGAGATCACGACCCTGAGATCATGCCCTGAGCCAAAATCAGGAGTTGGATGCTTAACTGAATGAGCCACCCAGGTGCTCCCGGGGACAAATTCTAAAGTAGGAGCTGTATTTTGAGGAAGACACGCTTTTGTGTTGTAAAAAATTAAATTTTTTAAATCTGGTTTGAATTAGCAAGCTGATTGACATAAAACTTTTATTGTTATCAAAGTGTAATTCATATATATGTTTTAAAAAGTCGAAGGGTTTTGTTAAGTTATGGCTAAATCATTATCCTCTTGCCCCGTCCCTCTCCTCAGAGGCATTCACTTTAAAAATCCTTGAGATATTTCTCCTCATATTTACTTACAGATTTTTCCACTTAATTATGTAGAGGAGAATCTGTAGTTTTAATGAGATCCTTGGGGTATGAAAAAGAGGGAACTTAGAAAATGAGGGGAAGTATGTGATTCTGGGCATGAGAACATTCTTGAATTCGTTTGCTAGCGCTCTTTCTGATTTTATGTTTTAGAAAATATCTCCAAGTAAAGATGAGGATTTTACTGTTAGAATTTGTTTTTAGATAAATTAGTAATTGGTGTTTAAATTATTTTGTCACTTAACTGTGATATGTAATAGTTTATAATTACATTTTCTTTCTTGTACTTTAAAATTCTTTTCCTGGAGTTGTTAATTACTCCACTTTTCGTTTGCCTAATTTCCTTCTCAATATGTAAGTATTTTAGCCTCACATTCCCCAAAGGAATTATAAATCTTTATACACAGTATGCTTAAACATTTAAATACTTGTGTCAATTTTAGTTTTTCTTCCATAGAAACGTCCTTTCGGGAGACTTCAGTTCTGCTTAATTTTGAACAGCATTTAGCTGTCACTCTGGGACTTCCCTTTGTCTTCCTACTTTGGGCTCCCGACTGCTCATGCCTCTCTCTTTGTTTTTAACTACCTCCTTGGAATAGAGTATGTTTTTCATTAGCTTTTTGATAATTGGTTATGGAGGAAAACATTTTTGAAACCTTGCTTATATAGAAATATTTTTATTCTGCATCTATATTTAATTATTAATTTGGCTGATGAAAGTGTTCTAGGTTGGAAATAATTTTGTTCTAGAATTCTGAAGGCTCTATTCCATTTTTTTTCCCCTAGTATTTGCTACTGTTGAGAAATCTGATGCATTATGATTCTTCAGTGTTTTTTCCATGGACAGTTAGGATCTTACCTTTATCTCCAGCATTCTAAAATCTCAGATACATTGCCTTGGTTATGGGTCAGTTTTGCTGTCTTTATTTCTTGGCAGTTTTTCCCCTCTCTTTCATATTCTTTGTTCCTCTCTTTTTCTTCTCTTTTTATAAATTCTGCTTGTGTTGGGAGCATTCCTTAAATGTATCTTTCAGCTCCTCTATAGAATTTGGTGCTCTGTTATTTTTAATTTCCAGGAACTCTTCCTCTTCTCTCAACATTGTTCTTTGTTGAAATGCACCTTGCTCTTATTTTAGGTGTAAATCTTTTGTTGTCTGTAGTTATTAATTAGAGTTTTTAAAAAGTTTTCTTTTGTTCCTTGTGTTTTTGTTTTTTTGATTTTTTTTCCTGTTTGTTATTACACCTTCTTTTCTATGTTAGAAGTTTTCTTCATATGTTTTATCAGCTAAGCTTACTGCATGTACTGTAGATCAGAATGTACTCTCGGAGTGGGTAATTGCATCCTAGAGAAGGGATCCAGAGGCTATGAGTAGAGCATGCTCAGTTCCTTTTTCTCAGATGAATCAGATAAGTTCCTTCCCCCCCCCCGCCCATGGGGAAAGAGAGAGTTGGAGGGGCAGAGAATGGGAGAATAATTAGCCTACCCTTACTTCTTCTATAGAAGCTAATTATATTGCATAAAATTGTGTAAGAATGAAGGTACTTTTGGAAGGCAGTCAGTGTTACCAATATAGATGAGGTACATTGATTTTGATTAGGTAGGGATAAAACTGTTCATGAAGTAGAAGAATGTGGTATGTAGCTGATACGCCCCATCGTGCTTTCAGGTATGAAATGTTGGCAGTCATCTTTTGTAATTAATGTTAGATCTTTGTCGGTTTGTGATTTGAGACTGCTTCATTTGCTAATACTCTGATGTATATAGGTTAAAGAGAGATTACATGCTTTAGGTAAAACTTCAGACTTCCAGAATCAGAGTTGAATTTGAATATATTTCTACTTTGTATAAAAAGAATGTTTAGGTGTGTGGGTAGCTTAGTCAGTTAAGCGCCTGATTCTTGATTTCCGCTTAGGTCTTGGTCTCAGGGTCCTGAGTTCAAGCCCCTTATCGTACTCCTCACTGGGTGGTGGGTGTGGAGTCTACTTTAAATGAGAGAGCAGGCGTGCACGCGCTTTTATTTCCAGGCGGTGTTTTACAGAAATTTCCATGGATAATATACCTATTGGCTCTTACTTAATAACAAAACATCCCAAGCTCAGTAGCAAAAAGCAGCATTCACTTATTATTATTACTTGTGTAGCAGTGAGTCACCTGTCCTAGACTGAGCTTGGTGGGATGGCGCTGTTCATGTTGATTGGGCTCGTGCACGTGAGGGCGGTTTGCTGCTAGGAGAGTGACTCTGGTTCTTACGTTTCTCATCCATTTCCCTGGCATAGCAAGCTGTCCTGGGGATATTTTTCTTATAGAGAGAGTAGAAATACAAATATACCTTTTTAAAAAAAATTATTTCTGAATCTTTTTTTTTTTTCTTCTCATTAGAATAATCTTAACTTTAATTTTCAGGGTGCTTTGATTTTGCATAATGAAATTTTATTTGTTTCTGCATTTGAAATGCAGTTCAAATACAGCTGTTAGCTTTTTCTGGGGACTTGCGTTTTGTGATTCCAGACCTCTGGGGGGCACCTGGGTGGCTCAGTGGGTTAAAGCCTCTGCCTTCGGCTCAGGTCAAGATCTCAGGGTCCTGGGATCCAGCCCCGCATCGGGCTCTCTGCTCAGCTGAGAGCCTGCTTCCCCCTCTCTCTCCGCCTGCCTCTCTGCCTACTCGTGATCTCTGTCTGTCAAATAAATAAATAAAATCTTTAAAAAAAAAAGACCTCTGGATGGAAGAAAGAGAATTAACGTTTAAAATTTATTCTGCTTGTTGCACTGAAGGTTTGAGAGAGGATCTCAGCTCTTGAAAGAGTTTAAGGTTAGGATTTCTTCAGCTATGAAATACTTCAAGAATGTGAAAGAGCACCAATAAAATACTTTTTATCCTGTTTAATTTTTGTTTAAAACAAGTTTCTGTCGAATACACAAAAGGATGGAGGAAATTGCTGCCTGGTCAGGTGCCTCAATCTTGAGATACTCAGAATAAATTGCAGCCAAATATACTTGATTGTTCTGAGACTTGGGGATTGATAGGTAAAATTTGATATTTTTTCTGCTTTAAGATTTTAAAAAGAAACCCATCTGTTTCAGAAAATATATTAGCATGCTCTTTAGACAGTAATAATAAAAGGAACAGGTGTGTATGCATCTTCTTGCAGATTACAAAGTAGTAATTCATTTGTCCAGTCTTGTTAAAGGAAATTTTCAAGTTAATATAAGTTTGCCTTTTTAACCCACTGAGCCACCCAGGCGCCCATAAGTTTGCCTTTTTAAATTCTCAAACTTATTTTTATTAGAATGCCTTCTGAATGAATTACATTTTTACTTGTGTTCTTAAATGATGGTAAACTTTTTCTTAATAACTTAGAATTGCCATTAGGCTGTTGATTGTCTTGGTAAATGTAGTATATAAGCATCCTCTCAGGGCTTGTTGGTATGACTGTTGAATTTAGTTAAGTTATTCTGCCCATTGTCTTTTACCTGAATTAGAGCACAAGCCTCTTAACCCGGCTCTCCATTTCTATTCTTGTGATTCCCCCATAATCAAGGAGATCCTTTAAAAAGGTAGAAGAGGTGGTTTCCCTGGTTGTCAAGATAAAATCCAAAATATGGCTGACGGATAGCTGTCTTGTCAGTGTCATATCACTCTACCTCTTCTCAGCTCCGTAGACCGTACCTACCTTGGCTTCAAGTTATTCAAGATTATTAAGCTCTTGTCCATACTGGAGGCATTTGTACACGTTGCTTATTGTTGCTAGCATGCTTTTTCTCACAGATCTCGGCCTGGTGGGTTCCTAATCATCCTACAGTCTCAACATAAGTATTACTTCCTCAGACGTACCTCATCTGACGCCCTCTCCTCCCCATCTTCCTTCACCAATTTGAATTTAGGTTCCTCTCATGTTATCTTTATTGTATATAATTATATGTATTTATTTGTATATGGTTTGTTGTTTATCTGTGCCTTTAGATTATACATTCCATAATAATCTAAACCTCGTTTTTGCTCACCACTGTTTATCCAGTGGCTTGCACAGTGTTGAAGAAGTGTTTCTTCAGGTCCATGATGCCATCAATTATAAGGTATATCTTGATTTCAGAGATGTTAAAATCTTTAAAAATGACCAGTAGCATCTATTTTAAGATGTTTTCATTCCAGAGATGTAAAATATGAAAAAGTACATGTCACTGAATCAATAGGGTATGGTACAGAAAGGCTCCTTACTTGAGCATTATGAAAAAGCCAGTTCCCCATTACCTGAGACAATATAGACATTTCTTAATTTATTAATGGCAGTTTTTTTTTTTTTTACTAAAAGTACGTCTTCTCAAAATTTCTGTTTTGGTTAGCCGGGCAGGTAGTGAATCAGATGAATAAGAAGCTGCAGACAGGTTTTACGGAGGCAGAAGTGCTGCAGATACTCTGTGATACCTGCGAAGCTGTCGCAAGATTGCATCAGTGCAAGACTCCAATAATTCACCGGGATTTGAAGGTAGGAATTTTAGACTGTTACGGATGAATACATTTTAAACTTTAGCACTGCAGTGTCTTGAACTATCTTCCTCTACACTAGGTTTTCTTACCAGCCCTGAGAAGGGTCTGTCTGTCCCAGGCTGTAGTTACCGAGGCCAGAATAGAAACTGTGCTTTCCATGACCCTGAGGGCTTTTAGTATGGCTGTCGAAGGGGATGTTGTATCCTCTGCTCTGCTTCTGTGTTACATAGTGGGCTTCTAAAAGGTTTCTTGTGAGCAGAAATGTGAACTTCCGTGATGCAGGTTTATGTCCTTCTACACTCTTCTCTCCCAGTTCAGGTCTCCTCCTGTTTCCTGTAATCTGTATTAAGCATGAGGATGCTTTCCAGAGATTTGGGAGGCAAACTTGAATGGGTCTTTTTACTCATTTATTTATAATTTACTATAGCTTTCTGTAATTTACTATAATTTGGTGGTGATTGTCTGTAAGGTCGTTTCATCTTGGCTTTTTCTGGGCTCTGATCTCTTGTATAGGGTACCCACTTGTTACACTGGAAAAAGTCCCCAAACGATTTATTCCTGGTATCACATTTCTCAAAATATCATTGAATATATCATTTAAAACAATGGGTGTCTTCCTTGATGCCCACAAACACTAAGATCACAAAAATCTCTCTTCCCCAAATGCTGTATGCTCAGATATCCCATGGCTAGACTCTCACCCTGCTTCAGGTGTGCTCAGATTCACCCTCTCAGTGGGTCCTGTTTTACACTGTCTTATTTACAGTTCCAGTCCAACATTCCTGCTCTCTGCCCTGCCCTTTATTATCACTTGTTACCTCGTAAGATGCTGTATAACTTGCGTACGTGTTGTGCTTGTTGTGTACTTCCCGTTCTCTCCCACAGAATGTAAACTCCCATGTGGGCAGGGATTTTTCTCTTTTGTAGTGATAAATCCAAGTACTTAAAATGGTGCCTGGCACATAGCCAGGGTCTCAATAAATATTTAATGAAGGAATGAATCCCAGTTCTGACTGATTATACAAAATTTATGCAAGGTGATAATAAAATCCTCTTAAGATACAAGAGAATAGAAGGTGTCATTTAAAATGCAGGTTGTTGGGGCGCCTGGGTGGCTCAGTGGGTTAAAGCCTCTGCTTTCGGCTCAGGTCATGATACCAGGGTCCTGGGATCGAGCCCCCTTTGGCTCAGGTCATGATCTTGGAGTCCTGGGATCAAGCCCCACGTCGGGCTCTTTGCTCAGCGGGAAGCCTCTTTCTGCTCTCTCTCTGCCTGCCTCTCTGCCTATTTGTGATCTCTGTCAAATAAATAAATAAATAAAATTAAAAAAAAAATGTAGGTTGTTAACCATGAAAGTGTCATTTAGGAAAACCTATAGTAATAGGTTACAAATTTAAGCCAAGGTTGAAATGCATGAGTGCAGACTTCTGTCCTTTTATTTAGTTAGCCAGTGTAGTTCATTTCAGTACTTTTGAATATGCGGTGTTTGTGTTTTACCTAATAATTTGGCACAACTTTGACACGTAAAGTCAAAACTGTTTTTTAGTTGAGCATTTTAGATAAAAATGGAATTACAGGGGCACCTGGATGGCTCAGTCATTAAGTGCCTGCCTTCAGCTTGGGTCATGATCCTGGTCTTGGGATTGAGCCCCTCATCGGGCTCCCTGCTCAGTGCGAAGTCTGCTTCTCCCTCTCCCACTCCCCCTGCTTGTGTTCCCTTTCTCACACTCTCTCTGTCAAATAAATAAAATCTTTAAAAAAAATGGAATTGGTAGTCAATCAGGTAGAATTTTAATTGTTTTTATGACTTGTCTATGATAAGCTGAAGTGTCAGAAAAAGAAAAATGGAGGTGCAGTATAGACTTCGACAGCTGCTAGTTCTTTTTCATAGAAGAGGTTTAAAGAGGATTTAAGGCTTCTTGGCCCCTGCAAAAATCATTCTGGGATGGGAGAAGTACTTCTCTGTTCTTAGTAAGAGGAACAGTAGACATAGTCAAGTTTATTTTTGGTCTGATTCATTTGTCCTTTATTACCTCCTGTGTCTGTCTCTATAAATGGCACAAACCTTTCAATGTTTATTTTGTAAAAACATGGTTGTAAAAATATAATTTCATTTTGAAAATACTACTAATTATTTATTTTTTCTGAAGGTAGAAAATATTTTGTTGAATGATAGTGGAAACTATGTACTTTGTGACTTTGGCAGTGCCACGAATAAATTTCTTAATCCGCAAAAAGATGGAGTTAATCTAGTAGAAGAAGAAATTAAAAAGTAAGTTTCTGTCTTTATTGTGCTTTGTCTCTTGAGAATTTTAGTTAAGTCTGTGGACCAGTTCTGCTAATACAAATTTTTTAGGTGCTCGATTTATAGATATCTTTAAAATATTTCTGTGCTGTAGACATTGACTAATTTATTTCTGCTCTAGCTCAGTAGAAAATACATTTTACCATGCATACAGGTTTTCATGTACATTGTAAATATATTGATCTAGAAGTTTGTTAAGCTGTAGTAATTTGTGGAATCATTAAAGGTAGTTTTAAGTGATTGTTGAGTTCAGGTAAGCATATTTTTACTAATACTGAGGATTACTGCTTGTTAGGAAGACAGTTATTTGAAATGAGGAAGATTGACCTCTTAATATATTGAAAACTGTGTGGAAAACATGTTACTTTGTCATAGTGTGTTAGAAAGCTCTCTGGTAGAAATAGGTCATATCTGCTTTATGTTTTCTTAATTTTGTACTTTCTGTGGTTGCTAGAGTACGAGTACCTGTAAGTACCTTTCCCTGACTTTTCTGTTTTCTAGTTTTAGACCATAGAACTGTTTGTAAATCTTAGATTACCTTAGTACAATGATACAGAATGCCCAAAGATCTGTGAGATAGGCATTTCTGGGTAGTTGTCTTTTCGAAGTTGTCTTTCTTCACTTCTCACAAATTCTTAGTTAAGACTAAGTGCTATCATTTGAACTGCAGTGTACATTTTGAATTGACTCAAGGAGAGCTGATCTTACTGTGGCCCATTTGTATAACACTGTGGGTTTCTGGGCTGTGTATGACTACTCAGGAAACTTAGCCTACGATGATTATATTAGATTCTGTAGAACTTAACTCCTTAGTAAACATGTAAATGTCCTGAGAACACAAGAATGATTACACAAGAATGAATTGGTTTCTTGGGGATCTATATATATGTATCTATTTACATATCTATCTATCTATCTATCTATATATATATATACACACACACACACACACGTGTGTGTGTATATATATATAAATATATATAAATGTAAAAATTAAAAAATTACTGGGTTGTGATATATAATGCCTGCTTTAGGATCTCTGAGTTGCTGAAAGTTTCATTTCTTGCTGTTGAGACGTTAGGTGTAGTGGAATTCTGCAGTCAGGATGAACGCAGGCTCGTGAGGCTCTTGTGCTTCGTGG
The DNA here is from genome assembly GCF_030435805.1 of Mustela lutreola. Lineage (NCBI taxonomy): Eukaryota > Metazoa > Chordata > Mammalia > Carnivora > Mustelidae > Mustela > Mustela lutreola. The sequence continues at coordinate 4,102,672 of NC_081290.1, read as the reverse complement.
CTCCGCTGAGGAGTTAATGGTCTAACCGTGTATTCAGCTGAAGGCGTTTGTTCAGGGCCTCCAGTGTAGTGGCCGCTGTGGTTGGTGCTGCAGCTTGGCAGTGAGCAGAAGCCCTGCCTTCATGCACTTTCTCTTCTGGTTTCTCCGGTTGCTCCTCTGTAGTGTCTCACCAGTCAGGGTGATTTTGAAAACATAAGATGATAGAATGTTGAGCCTTAAGATATTTCATATAAAACAAAACATATCAATACTCAAAACTGATCTTAAATTACCCATGATATAGGAAGTCCTTCCATTATCTAATAATTTCTGCCGTGAAATTGAGTACTACTTCATTAAAATATTCTGTTCATAATGGATTTAGAATTTTTATATTGGTAACTATTTATTCACAGTATCTTTTAATTCCAAGTAGCTTACGATGACAGTTCTAGAAGTGTTCTTAATTAGTGTAGTTAGGATTATGACAACTAGGTTACTTTTAAAACAATAATGATAAAAATAAACCTAAAGGAGATTGACTTCTATGTGCCAGGAATTATATTAGAGCCATAAAAACAAACTCCTTAATAAACGTATAAATTATTTTTTTGACAGGGTAGCAATATTGCTTTTAATAGACTAAAATATTCTGATAAGAATAATTTTAGAGGCATATTATTTAAAATAAATTCAAAGAAAACCATATTTTCAATCCATTGTCTTTAAGATTTTTTATTAAAGAAAATTTTTTATATAATTAGACATGCTGTTGCACTTGTTGAATAAAAATGTTTATGTAGATGCTTTGTATTGTTAAATCTTGATGGACTTTTATTGAGCTTTTTGAAAATATTATTATTTCTATAGAATGTTATTGAAACTAAAAGTTTTTATAGTATTTTATATAGAAACAATGTAGTATCTATCTTTTTCTTTCTTTTTTTCTTTTCTTTTTTTATTTTTATATCTCCACTCCATTTCACTTATTTACTGCCAGGTATACAACTCTGTCATACAGAGCCCCTGAAATGATCAACCTTTATGGAGGGAAACCCATCACCACCAAGGCTGATATCTGGGTAAGGCCAAGAAAGGTTAACATTTTCTCTAACCAAATTAAAAAAAAAAATCTGAGTTCAGTTGATTATTATCCCTTTGTCCCCCAAAAGGTATTTCATAATAAGTAGAAGAGAAGTAATAAATAGTAGGGCTGCTTATTGAGAAGAAAAAGATTATCTTCTTAATCATGAATTGGAAAGCTTAGGTATAAAAAAGTAAATAAAGGACTTCCATATAATGTAACATTTCTACCACAGTATTTTTTAGAATTTATATTATATAGAATGTTAATATTTTTTTGATTGAACATAGATTTGGTTGATTACAGAATGGAACAGCTGGTCATAACTCTTAAGTAGCTTTTAGAAGTATTTTAGGATCTTTTTAATGGAAACTAAGAGGAGTAAAACTTTTCTCTAATTAAAATCATACCATTGACTAACTTCTACAAATTAGGATCTTATCATTTAACATGTACAGTTGACCCTTGAACAACATGTGTTTGAACTGTGTGGGTCCACATAATATGCAGGTTTTTAAAAATAAATATATTGGAAAACTTTTTGGAGGTGAAAAAACTTGCAGATGAACCACAATAGCCTAGAAATACTGAAAATGTTAAGAAAAAATTACCTATTATTGTAAGAATACAGTATATAATACGTATTACATTATGTGTGTTAGTTAGCTATGTTATTGGTAAGACTTCTGGTCAATAGTAGGTCATTATTAGTTTCTGGAGGCGTCAAGTTAATGTGGATTTTCAACTGCATAGGAGGGTTGGTGCCTCTATACCCCATGTTGTTCGAGGGTTAACTGTGTATCTGGGTTGAATTATTAAGATTAATCATGTTTCTGTATAATTGAACTTTATGTTAGAATGCCAACACTTCTTTAGAACTTGTTTCATAAGGAAATCTATTTTGGCTATATTTGATAAACTAGCAAGAAACTATATTTTAAATGTAAATTCATTTAAATCAACAAAGATTTAGTCATATCTACCTCTAGTAACCGTATTAGGGATGGAGGAAAAATATTCCTTTGGAAATAGTTCTAGAGTTTACAAGAAAAGCCATGTTTGTTTTATTTTTGAACGTATTTAGAGAGTAGTAAAGCGCAACGTGTGAAACCAAGAGTATCTCCTCGGTCCTTTTCTCCTGGCTTCCTCCTTACAGGGTCTGCAGGGTAATAATAAGAGCATGTCTTTGATGTCCTTTCATCTGTGGTGATACATGCTTTTGCAGCAGTGATTCTTAAATCTTGTGGTAGTTGAATTTTTAACCATATGCCTAGTTGAATCAAACCTTGGGTAAGTTTGATTTAGTTAACGTGATAGCTGCTTGTAGATCACCAGCTTGTGTAATTCAAATTCAGTTTGCTTTTCTCAGCATTAATATTTGACCTTTTAAATGGCTTATAGTATAACGTACAGAGCAAATCCAATCAGATCTTAATTTATAAAAAGGTATTAGAAGAGGTGGTTGTGGAAATCTTCTGTAACCGAATTTTATGACGGCTGGTGAAATCCATGTCACCTAAGACTATTTCAACAGCAGAGGAAACAACAGACAGCAGAGCTTAACTACAGTTTGGAAATCATCAAGGCTTGATTGAAAAAAAGCAAGGAGTCTCTAAGCACGCGATGTGTTACCCAGTATCTTAATAAAAAACGAGGGAAACCTTTCAGACTTCGTATGCGTGCCAGGCAGCATACTAAATTGTGATAAGTTTAAGCTTCATACAATTTATAGATCAGTATAGGGGTATTATTTCTGTAATGGATATCTGGAGATAGCTGTGGGGATACAGAGAGATTACCCAAAAATGAAAAAGAAGAAAAATAATAGAAAATAGAATCTATGTTTATATGCTAGCTAGAAATAAAATTTTAATTTTCATGATCCTGTTTTTTTCTTGTCTTAGCTCAGGTGCAGCAGAAGTATGTTACAACATTTTAGGTGTGAAGGAAAGAATATCCAGAAAAAATATTCAATTCATGCTGGTTAAGAATTATATTTCTGATTCTATTTCAGGTAGTACTGATTCAGGGACTTAGAATATTGAGGTTAAAGTATTCATTTAGCACTTTATATTTTGGGAAAGAAATTTTTTTTTTTGCTTGAAATTTTTCATTGCAGGTAATTTTCATCCTGATTAGTAGAATGTTGATTTTATAAGTATTAGGAAATTCAGTGACAGATGCTTCATGTTATCTTTTAATAAGGAAAATTAAAGATGATGATACTTAGCTTCCAAAATCAGGTCATTTGTTTCCTCCTGTTTATTGAACAATTCTCATCATCAGAGGGATAAGAAGGAGAATGCATTTGGTTTGAAAAAATTAGGACACCTAGTTGTGTTCACACTGTGTGAAGCAGAGTATTTTATGTTTTAAGATTTATGTTTTTAAGTATACTGGCATTGCTATCTAAAACTGTTGTCTGGGGACTCCTGCAACACTTACTCTAACAGAAGACATGTTACTAAAGGTTTGATTTATAAGATAAAACTGGCGAAGATGCAGAGCTCTCATATTTGACTGTCATCTGGGAAGGAGAAAGGTGTCATTTAATGTAGATATTACACCATTGGTAGAATTTTTTTTTAGTGCTATTAAGGAAGCCTACAGCTCAATTTGTTATATAAATGCCGAAAATATCTCCCTTACAGAGAAAAGCATTATAAATATTTTTAAGTGACACGGGACTGGTTATTTCCATTCAGAATCTTTACCATTTCATTAATCATAGTAATGCTTTGAACTTACTAGAACTACTCTTCTAGAACTGAAATTTCTAGAACTTTTAAAATTATTGTTAGAAGACTATTTTGAAACTAATGTTTTGTAAATATTGTTGAACTTACAAAGGTGTTTCTGCATATTATGATTTTCATGGTGGTCATAAAACTTAGTGTATTTGTTAGTTGAGCGCGCTACGTTGACGGGTGGAGAAAGTCCAGCAAAGGAGAGCTGATAGAGCCAGGCCGACTCTGTCTCCTGATGGAGTTGCGCACTGCCTGTGGGAGAATTTTATTACAGTCTCTTTAGAATTAGAAATATCTTTAAACTCTTAAAGGTTGAGGTGATATTTTTTATAACAACAACATGATTTCTTGAGCCAAAAATCATTTTATTACTGCCCCCCCCCCTTTTTTTTAAACATTACTGCTTCTTAGATTTGAGCTGTTAGCAGCTCGGTAGCTAGGAATTTCCTGGGCTGCTTTTCAGAATGCAGTTTGTGTTGTTTTCGGGGGTTTTGTCCTCATTGTCAGCAAGCAGATTTATTGGTGCTGTGCTGTCTAGGAAGCCATGCAAGTGAAGCAGACTGAGCCCTTCCCTTGTGAATTTTCTTACAGATTAGCCAAGTACAAATATGAAGAGTATGTTTAGAATAAAAATTTTGGGGTTATATGTGGAAGTAGAGACGTCATTTTTATGATATGAAATAATGACATGTTTAGTGAATAATCAATAAAACTGTATTGATGGTTGTCTGATAAATTTAACTGTGCTGGCTAGCTCATATTTGGAACCTCAGGATTTTAAAACGTGTTTTACAGTGTTTTTTTTTGTTTGTTTGTTTGTTTGTTTTTTTTTAAAAAGGTTATTAGAAGAAGCCTTGTGATTACTTTGTTGGTCATATGCTAGTTTTATGCTGAATATATTTTTTCCTTGTGAAGGAAATAAAAATACAGTTTTTTTCCCCAAAGGCAGCCAGCTAGTTCCAGTTTTGGTTACATCATTCATGATTTAGAGTTCAATGATAGCTTTAATGCAGCCAACTAACCACAGATGTGATAGAAAAATACGAGAGTGATACAGTTAAATATCTTTTCAGAAATTAAGGACATAAATTGGTTTAAGCAGTAATTTGTGAAAAGAGTGATCCAGTATTAGAAACATTAGACTTTTGTTTTTTTAGTAACATTTAGATTTTGGTCTGGGATTGTGTTTTTGTCTTGTGGTTGATTACTGGAGCTCTGATGATATTCATACTTGTTTGTTTTGCAGGCACTGGGGTGTTTACTGTATAAACTTTGTTTCTTCACTCTTCCTTTTGGTGAGAGTCAGGTTGCTATCTGTGATGGCAGCTTCACCATCCCAGACGATTCTCGCTACTCCCAGAATATACATTGCTTGATAAGTAAGTACTTGGAAAGATTTATGAAAGAATCATAAGATACTGTACTTAAGGGTGGGCTGTTTACATCTCTTTACCTAAGCCTAGTCTTTTCATTTCGTGTATTATAATTTTGTGAAACTGTTGTAAAGAAAAACATGAAAAAATGTTTACAGGACTTTTATAGGAACGAAAGCAGCATAATTACTGATTAGTGCATGGATATTTTTAAGCCCCCTAGATAAGCTTTTGTAGAACTAGAGATTATGTAATTAAGGAAGCTGGAATTTCTGGGAAAACTTAGAGTAAAACATTTAATTACTCAGTCTTTGCTTTTTGAAATCTAAATATCCAGATCTGTTGCTCTTTTGTATCAAAGTGTTACCGGTCGTAGACTATAGCTTATTTGGCCAGCCTTTTAAATAGTTATTCTTGATTGATTATAAAACGTTTATTGGAAACCAACCTAAGTGTAGTACCAGGGAGGAGTAGACCTATGGGCCCTTGACTCCAAAAGAATGCCTGTTTTCCTTCTAGCCTCCGTTAAGAGATGTTTCTTCTTTTGGATGGTGTTATAATTTAATTTTTTATATTCATACATGGCAAAATTTCTTGAAAAGGTGATTGAGGGTGGGGAGGATGGCTATCAGATATTAAAATTAAAATATTGTGAAGCTGCCGTATTTAAACAGCACCTCTCACCATTGATTTAATTAAAATGTTTCTAGCATGTCTCCTCTCTTTTTTGCATTTTAAACATCCTCTGTCATAGCCTCCAGCCACACAGATCAATGCAATAGAAAAGAGGGCTAATCTAAACGTAGTTGATGTTTTGTATTATAAAGATGGCCATTCAACTCAATGGGAAGAATTAGATGGAAGTACAAAAAATTATTAGGCATTTGTGGACAAAAAAAAAAAAAAAAAAAAAAACAAGCTGAAAATCTACCTCAGACTTTATGCTAAAAGTTCAAATAAATCAAAGACCTGAATATAAAAAATAAAGTTAAATGTACTTGAAGAAAATAGGCTTGAATTTATTGATAACATTGGAGTGGGTAGTCTATAGGTATTAGACCTGAGAAACTAGGAAAGAAAAGATGAATCCATTACATATGGGTTTAAACCATTAAAAGTACCCCCCCTCCAACAAAACCCCTATTAACCCCAGCATAAAGTCAAATAATAAATTGGGAAAAGATATTTGTTACACATCTGAGAAATGGCTAACTTCTGTAATCTATAAGGCTCATGTAATCAAAAAGGACAACCACTCTAGTAGAAAAGTGGTCAAGAGAAAACGGATGGTAGAACAATATCTAGCCTTGCTTTGCAAGCTTATTTAAAGAATAACCTTTTTATTTATGTGGATTTGCTCAAACATGTTCAGAATTGGAGACGTATGTCAGTTGAACACAAACTTAACATTGCTTCATGTGGATTTGTTTTCCTAGGCAGACGGAACCAGATTAACCGGGTAGGGTAGGTGGTGGTATAATTTTTAGGGGAAAGCAAGTAGCCCTAAGCTTTGCTGCTGTGCTGCCGGTGTGAAGACTTTTAGCTCTCACCGGAGAGCATTAAATACCGGTGTTTGTACCTGGGATGATCTTCACAGAGAGATCTACCTTTATTTCCTGTGGCTCCCTACTAACGGGTGCCCCCTGGATAGTACCTGTGCTGGCTGAGAGTTCCATTTTTATCTTTATTGGTTAGCACTTCCCAGCCTTATTTTGATGTGTTTTCATATCCGTGTGGCAGCTTCCAGTCAAATTACCTTCCCAGGTGCCCGTTACGGTTTTTGTCAGTGCTGCGGTTGACAACGTCGTGTAGTTTTTCAGGGGTCTGACCCAGCTCTGTTTTCCCATTATCCCTGTTATTTTTAGCCTGCCATTTTACAGAATGTGATTTTTTTAAAAAAGCAAATATACCTTTAGATTGTATCTGAATAAACATAGACCCATAACCCCTCTCTTCCGTGCTTTCCTCCTTCATTGTCCAGAAGTTAGGGCCTTAAAAGCGTGATAGAACTCGGATTTTACTTTGGCTGTTGTGTGTTCTGGCTAATTGAAGTTTAACCTTTTATTGAGGTCCTTGTACTTCACTGTAACAGTGACTAAAGTTTTGTTGCTGATTATAATGTTTTTATTACGACTAAACCGAGGGGTTGGGGACCTTTCAGTGTCATAGAAACTCTGAATATTCTCAGTGGACAATGCTGTATGAGAGACTGGACAGTATACACCCTGATTAGTGATTTAATTTGCTTATAGTGATGAGACCTTATTTTCTTGAGTTACGTTTTTTTTCCCCTCTCTGTGTATGTGTGTAGGGGTGTTTGTGTGTAATGGGAAGGTGGAAAAGCTAAACACTTGATAATTTTAGGATCTGATTGGACTCTACCTAGTTCGTTGATGCTTAACTGTTTTTCATATGCTTCCTTTATTTTCCAATAAATGTGTAGCTTTTAGTTCTTATCAATGGTAATATAATTTTGACCATCTATTAATGTCTTTGAACTTATATCAGAGAGGTGAACAAAACAGTCGAATAAAATAAAAGTGTTCAATTAAATGTTGGTGTTTTATTTCCTGTGAAAGGGTTTTTATGGATTTTACTTTTTAAATATTTGCATGAGTAATAAAAGCTTAACAAAGTAGAGATTTTTTAAACAAGAGCATACCTACAACGCAGTGTTTTTTAGAAAACACTTAGATTCTTTGCAATTTTATTCTTTATGTTTTTTCATATGTGACCTTGCCTGTTTCCTGCAATCCCACTTAGGTTTCTCTCTCTGCTTTTAAAAAAAAAAATACACAAAAAGATGTTGTGTATTTATTTGTCAGAGAGAGATAGTGAGAGACGGAACACAAGCCAAGGGAAGCTGGAGAGGGAGAAAACAGACCAACCCCCTCTCCCACCCAACCCTGAGCAGGGAGCCTGATGTGGGGCTCAATCCCAGGACCCTGGGATCAGGACCTGAGCCAAATGCAGATGCTTAACAGCTGAGTCACCCGGGCACCCCTCTCTCTGTTTTTATAAAATATAATGAGTAATCTTCATTAAATTGGGAATTGCCTAGTTGTTCTCATAGTTTTTGAAGGTGAAATATTTTATTGGCAGTTATTCGTGCAATGTAGTTGCCTCCACACCCTACATCAAGAACTAATGATGTCTGTGCTCGCTAATTGAACATAATAATAAAAAGATAAATGAAAACATTTATCTTTTTAGTATTAACACTTTTACTAATGCATCTATTTTCTATGACTCAGGACTTTTGAAATGGCTATGCCTGATCTTTGTTAAAATTATATGGCTTGTGATTACACAAGAATTTGCAAATACTTTCAATTATCACCAATTTTGTTAAGGGTAATTATTATTACCTACTGTCCATAAATCTCAGTTTAACTAATTTTTTTTTAAAAGATTTTATTTATTTATTTGACAGAAATCACAAGTAGGTAGAGAGGCAGGCAGAGAGAGAGAGGCGGAAGCAGGCTCCCCACTGAGCAGAGAGCCTGATGTGGGGCTTCATCCCAGGACCTGGGATCATAATCTGAGCGGAAGGCAGAGGCTCAACCCACTGAGCCATCCAGGCGCCCCAATAAATCTCAGTTTAACTATTAATTTCATTATGTTTTCCTGCTTCTTAAAAGTAGCAGAATCAATTATTCAGAATTTTTCTTCTGAGCTTCTGTTAACTTTCCCAGCAGACAGATAATGGAGGTGAATTGAGGGATGAGGAGAGAAGCATTTTCATGATGGATCCGAGAGCCGAAGAGAACCTACAGAGTGTTTAGAGAGAACGAGAAGCTTAACTGATGGGATTGCTGAATATGATGATGAACGGATGGAGGGCTGGCTGCCTTACCTTCCTTTTAGCATCTGGGTTGTAAGGTGGTTAAGGTAGTATGCTCTAGAGGTTAAGAACAAAGTCTTGAGCCAGAGGGCCTGGGCTCACATCTGCTCTGCCACTTACTTGGTCCAGAACATTGGGCACCTCCATTTTTCCTAATAACGATTTTAAACTGACCATATTCAAAGTACCTGCTTCTTAAAGGTTATTGTGAGAATTAAATGAATTATGGAAAAATACTTCTTAGCATGTGTATGTGTTCAGTAAGAGATGGCCTTTAATACTACCATCATAACTATTATAATAACCACCATTACTGCTGATATCATTGTTACGATTCTTTCTAGTTAACTGAGGTTTTGATTTTCTGGGTAAGGGGCAGGGCATTTACTTTCAGAAACTCATTAGAATGTATTTCCTCAGAGATTTCTTTGGATGCTATAAGCAGAGCTTGGCCTTGCAGATTAATGGTGGCTGTACCAAAGGCTTACTGTAAGTTAGATGCTCAAGAACACACTGATCAATGTAACTACTAAGTTTTTTTCTCACTGCTTGCTTTGTGCAGTGATTTATACAAACAGCAGGAAAAGCTTTGTTTTTCTCACTTTTGGGTCTGTCTTTGTGGTTCTGTATCTTTGCTTTGTGGTTCTGTATCTTTGCTTTTTGCAGCTCATCTATTGGGCTTAATTTTTTTTCTTGAAATATAGTTGACATGCAATATTCTCTTAATTCCAGATGTATGATGTCATGATTTGATGCATGTATATATGGTGAAATGATCACCACAGTAAGTCTAGGTAACATATATCACCTCACATAGTTTACCCCCGACTCCCTGGGACGAGAACCTTTAAGACTCTTATTAGCAACTTTCAAATAATACAGTACAGTATTATTAACTACAGTCACTGTGCTGTGTGCAGTATGTCCCCAGAACTTACTTTCACAGTAGCTGGAAGGTATGTTTGACCCCTTCACCCGTCACCTGTTTGCCCACCCCTCCCCTTTCCTCACCTCTGGCAACCACTGATCTGTTCTCGTATTTCTGAGTTTGTTTCTCCCTCCCCCCCATGCAGGTGAGATCCTACAGTGTTTGTCTTTCTTTGTCTTATTCCACGTAGCATAATGCCCTCAGGTCCATCCACGACAAGATTTTCTTTCTTTTTAATAGCCAAATAATGTAAGGGAGAGCGAGTGAATTTGTGTGTGTGTGTGTGTGTGTGTGTGTGTGTGTGTGTGTGTGTGTGTTATATTTTCTTTATTCACCCATCAGTGGACACTTAGCTTGCTTGTATTGTAAATAATGCTGCACTAACCATAGCGGTGCAGATTTTTTTTTTTTAAGATTTTATTTATTTATTAGAAAGAACAAGAACACGAGAGCGGGGGATGGGCAAAGAGAGAGGGAGAAGCAGACTCCCCACTGACCCACTGAGCAGGGAGCCCGATGCAGGACACCCTGGGATCATGACCTGAGCTGAAGGCAGACACTTAACCCACTGAGCCATGCGGACGCCCCATGCAGATACCTTTCTGAGCTGTTTTTGTTTTCTTTGGGTAAATACCTGGAAGTGGACTCGCTGGGTGATACGGTAGTTCCGCTTGTCATGTTCCCGAGAGCCTCCATACTGTTCTCCAGAGCAGCTGTTCCAGTTGGCCTGCTCACGCCCCTGCCCAGACGATTCCTTTTCTCCATGTCCCCACCAAGACTTGTTACTTCTTCTCATTTTAATAGTAAATAAATTTATTTTGATACCTATTTCCTGTGGGAAACTGGGAACTCACTTGCTTGTTTTAATACATAAATTTATTATGGAAGCAAGAAATACACAAATAGAGGCAGAACAGTTCAGTGGATTGTGTACCCATTCCCCAGCTTCAGGAATTACTAACTCATGGTCAGTCTTCTCGTCTATAGCCTCACCCACTCTTTTTTATATTATTTTTGAAAATAATCTTGGGCAATTTGCTGTACCTTTGGAAAGAAATCAGTGGCTAAGGGAGGAATTCCTTGGAGGTTTCCAGTCATTGCTGCTGGGTCGCCTCTTGGGCAGGTGTAGAGAGGGCTGTGATCCATGACATCTGGGGGGGCTAGCAGGACTCCCCCAGATACACTAACTGGGCATATTGGTAGTGCCCTTTTAGTGTTTAGGTTATTTATGATTGAACACGGTCATTACTGGTTATTAAATTTGGTTTCATTCCAGCAGTCCGTAGAATAAGTTATGTAGGATCCCTATACTTAACATGCAGGTTTCTAATACAGATGGTTCTGCTTCTGGTTTTTCAACTGTACGATGACGTGAAAGCTATACACATGCAGTTGAAACCATACTTTGAGTCTTGAATTTTCATCTTTTCTCGGCTAGCGGTGTTCAGTGCACTAACTCTCTCGTGATGCCGGGGGGCGGGGGGGGGGCGCTGCGTTGGAGCTCCCAGTCACTGCCTGGCTCATGGGTGCACGATGATGCTTTCAAGCATTCTGTGCCCATGCGGTCACTTTTTCCATTTCAAGTACAGTATTCAGTAAGTTACATGTGGTACTCACACTTTACTGTAAAATGGACCTCGTGTTAGATGATTTTGTGCAACTGCAGGCTAACGGTAGGCGTTCTGAGCGCATCCAAGGTAGGCTAGCCTACATTCAGTAGGTTAGGCGCATTAAAGGTATTTTTGACCTACAGTATTTTTAATTTATAATGGGTTTATTGGGATGTAACCCCATCATAAGTCGAGTGGGATCTGTAATAATTTCCACAGGCTAACAGATAAAAATGTTAATGTTAATGTTTAATGTTAATGTTTAAGTTAATGCTTGAAGTATTGATAGTTGTAAAATCAGAGTAGGTGTATTTTTTAGGTGTATTACTGTAAGGATAGTAATAAATAGAAGTCTTTGGGAAGGAAAAAAAGTTCTTCATGAAAGGAAAACAATTTAACAGCATTTTAGGCAGAAAAATTCTTTAAGACCTCTGTTCAAAGTATTTTCCTGTTAAATTTGTTGAGCTATCAGAGAGGCTGGTTTGGCTTTTACTTAGGCTCAGGGATGGATCTTTCATTTTGTATAACTTGAATGGGAACCCCTTTATGTAACTTTTGGCTTGAGTCCTTAGTGAAGCTGTAGTGTTCACTTGGTCGCTGCCGCAGGGGCAGCAGCCCCTTTAACAGCTCTTTCTGTTGGCATAGGCATGGATGTTTTACTTTCCTCTACACTTAGTTATAAATGTAACCATTTCAGCTGCCTTGGGCAAGTGTTTCAATTTTTATTTTTTTTTAAAGATTTTGTTTGAGACAGTGTACGCCCAGGTCAGCTGCCTTGGGCAAGTGTTTCAATTTTTATTTTTTTAAAAGATTTTGTTTGAGACCGTGCACGCCCAGGAGCGGGAGCAGCGCTGGATGGGTGGGAGGCCGAGGGAGAAGCGACTCCCCGCCGAGCAGGGAGCCCAGTGCTGGCCTCGGTCCCAGGACTCTGAGGTCATGACCTGAGCCGAAGGCAGACTGAGCCACCCAGGTGCCCCACAAGTGTTTTCTAATAGGCTATGTCTGATACCTTAGTTGGAAATAGCATGGTGGTTTAATTATACACTACCTTCAGGGCTGAGATATTTTGTGTTCTTGGGTTATGTAAGTGGTGTTTGTATCAACAGGAAGATTCACACAATTAGGAACAGAGAAATAGCCTTTCATTTCTATGCAGCCGATGTTTTAAAAGTTGATCTTACATTTTCAGTAGAATCAAGGTCAGTGGGACTGTCTCATGATTCACATGATCACTTTAAATTGGGTAAACAAGGGTGTATTCTAACTTCTCTGCCCCCCCCCCCCCCTTTTTTAATGAATTTAAACACTTTTGGATGAACTAGACACATGTATTTCTTAACCCGTTCTTTCAGGAGCATATTATTATGGGTGATATGGTTTTATTGTCTTTGAAGTCAGAGTTAATAGAACACTAGACTTGAGGTTTAATTATTATGAGAGAAAACGGGCAAACTACTTAAAAACTGAGGTTGTCATTCTTGGCAGATGTGTCTCGGTGTTTAGCTGGATTAGAGCTGTTACCTCTGTACTCCAGATTATATCGTTTAGTTATCGAGGAGTACATTTTGCAGCATACAGTCCTCGCCGACAGTTTGGGAAGTTATATTATTTAAATTAAATGCTTCATGGTGCCTTATTGAGTGCTTTTCCTTTTTTCTTTTTTAATGGCTGGTAATATCTAATATAAAAATATTCAGAGACAAAAATGTAGCCATGTTCTTCCTATGGATTTCAGCCTCCTCATACTTTTGAAATAGAACCAAATCAGAGGGACACAGGAGCTCAGTCAGATAAAACTGTCGACATTAATACTAAAAATCAGGTTGCAGAATGAAATTTAGATCTGAAGGCAAATGGGCCTGTTGATCTGTGTTTAGTCCCCAAATGTACTTAGCCATAGGCAGTGCTGGAAAGCCACAGATTCCCTCTAGAGAAGCAGACCGTTTACCAAACATGTTTTCAGAGAGAATGTTTCTGTCTGGAGACTCATCCTGAAAGAAAGTCTCAGAAATTGATCCGTGTGGGTGCTTATTTATTTTTGCTAGCTAACAGTTAGACAAATCACTCTTTTCTTCCTGGAGAGGAATGAGTTATAGTAGTAGAGAGAGGTAACTAGTACAGTAGTTTTCACACTATTTGACTGTGGTCCATAGTGAAAAATACATGTTAATTATGACCTGGTGCACATACACACATGCACATGAGGCAAGTTTCTTGAACTATTGCTTATGCTTACCGTAATAATGCACTCTATATTTTATAGTCTGTAAAATAAATGACAGTCGTGACCTTTTAAATTGATTTCGCGTTCCGTAAATGGGATCCGTACAGTTGGGCAAACTGGACTGGCTGTAGCAGATGTAAACCTGGGAGTGAGAGTTCCTTCTGTTTGGTTCTGAGAAGATCCGGCTTCTCTCCACAGCTTGCTTACCTAATCACTGGGGGATGTTGTGCTGTGCTGAATTTGGGACATAGGATTACCTGTAAAGATACTGCTTAGAGAACATAAAATCTCAAGTTTATTGGCCCTTAATGCTTTTCATTACTATGAAAGAAAAAAATATATAGGATTGCCGGAAGGATCATTCTTTTCCACTCTAGATACTTAAAAAGCTTTTCCTAAGATTAAGTCAGACCAGAGAAGTATATTGTTGTGTTGAGCTGTTCTCTGTGCTTACGGAATTTCTTCTGCTGAACTGCATTTAGGTGTTATGTTACCGGTCATCACAGAAGGAACGACCCATTGCAGTTTCTTAAGGACATTATTCATGCTGTATGAACTTTTCTTTAGAAACACTTGGGAGAATTTACTCTTTACCATCAGTATTAGGAATAGTGCTTTTTCTTAACACCTGGTTTGTTTTTGTGCTGAGGATACTGTGATTCTTGTAATGGATCATGTTGTTGTATTTATGTTGCCAACTAGAAGAAAGTAACTAAATTTTTGGCTTACATTTATAGGGCCAAATCTTTACTGACATTATGGCAGCTTCTTTACTGACATTATCCTGTTTTTTTTTTTTTTTTTTTTTTTTTTTTTTTTTTTGTGGGGGTGGGCACGGGCTCTTAGCCATTACTTTTCTATTAGTATTAATTTTCTCATATACTTAAACTCATAGTTTTGGGGCACCTGGGTGGCTCATTGGGTTCAGTGTCTGCCTTTGGCTAAGGTCATGATCCCAGGGTCCTTGGGTCAAGCCCCACGTCGGGCTGCCTGCTACTCTCTTTCCCTCTGCCCCTCTCCCTGCTCGTGCTCTCTCTGTCTCTCTCTCTCTGCTCTGTTTCTCTCTCTCTCAAATAAATAAAGTCTTTGGAAAAAAGAAAACAAACCCCAAACCTCATAGTTTTGTATGCTTTTTCAGGTCTCTTATAGGAATAAATATTTATAATTAGCTACAGTTGAAATTAGATTTTAAAAGCCACATAAATTAATTGTTAGTATAGAAAAATAGATTAAGTTTGTGAATTTGATAAGTTTCTTGTGATTTGTTTTTAAAAAAGTATATGAATAAACATTTATTGTTAAAAGTCTGTTTAAATTTATTTCTATATCATGTGCTGTTATATTTTTAAAACATTTAATATTTGTTGGTATCAAGATCAAATATGATTTTGGAGGATAAAATAAACCTGTAGATGCCTGAATCTTCTCTGGAATGTGGTTGAATACAAACTAAATAAATAAATGTTTTTGGTTATTTACATCTAACAATGGTGACAAAATAATGATCAGTTTTATAAGTGACCTATTGTAAGTCTATAAAGTCAAGTTACATACAGAGTATTGTTTTTTTTAAGATTTATTTACTTACTTTTAGAGAGAGAGAGAGAGGGAAAGAGAGTGTGCACGCATGCATGGGTAGAGGGGTGGAGGGAGAGAGACCCCAAGCTGGTTCCTTGCTGAGTGCAGAGCCTGATGTGGGGCTGGGTCCCAGGTCACCGAGATCATGACCTGAGCTGAAATCGAGTCTGATGCTTAACCAACTGACCACCCAGGTGCCCTCATGTAGAATATTTTTAAAAACTGACTTTTTAGAATCTCCTGAATCAATTTCTAAGTTTGTACTTAGTGTCATTTGAGGCACACTGTGTTTTTAACCTAAGTTTATCCTGCTGTTGGAGATGTAGAATATGTTGTTTGTTCAAATATTACTTAAATTTGAAAGGAAGATTTAATTTTTTTTTCTAATTTTAATTTACCCATTTATATACTTAGATCTTTCTATATATAATTTTCTTAGCAAGTTTCAGAAGATTATCTAATTGATGCTGTGCATTTTTTATTCCAAATAGGTTTAAAAATGATTTGAGGGGTGCCTGGGTGGCTTGATTGATTAAATGTCTAACTCTTGGTTTTGGCCCAGGTCATGATCTGAGAGTCCTGGGTTTGAGCCCCATGTTGGGCTCCACACTCAGCGGGGAGTCTGCTTCAGGATTCTCTCTCTGTCTCCCTGTGTCTCGCCCCAACCCCCTCTCACTCTCTCTTTGTAAAATAAGTAAGTTGTAAAAAATGATTTGAACATTGTAAGAACTTAGAGTTAATCAGTGAATCAGAGTTAGAACATGGAGATGTTATAACAAAATATGAACTTTCTAGTTATAGAATTGAGTGTAGAGGTCAGCGTTCTTGTGAACTTGTGAATAAGTGATGTAATAGAAAAGTAGTCATTCGGTTAGAAAAAAAGATCATTTTCGTTAGGAAAAAAAGTCAGGTATTTCAAGCAATGTTGTAAGACTGGTGTGAAATCTGTTTATAATAGAACCATAAAGCTTACTCATACTTTTGAACATGATGTGAATAATATGTAGAAAGAAGAGCTTGGGTGAATATCGTTAACATCAGTATGGGAAGAAAGAATGTTTTTGGAAAACTGTTGTGTCAACCCTGAACTACTTTGTTAAACATAATGCACAAACAACTCAATCTTTTCTCAATGATTCGGGATCATTTGAAAATTAGTGGAGGTATTTTAGATAATAAAATAAAGACCTCTACTGTGGTTTTGGAACTTTCTTGAATAATTCCCTGGTGTTCACTAAACTCACTGTTTTGTGTCACTTTCTGAGAAGACCATTTCTATTTGTTTATTTATGCAAATATATTTCTATTTATGTATTTATACTTCTGGTGCAGAGCTCTTCCGTGACCATTTTTGCTTCAGTTAATGCTTCAGGTTCATGTAGAAAATAACAATTTCTATATTTTCTAGAACACGAGTGAAGTCTACTAGAATCACTTGATCTTAGAATGGAAAAAAGTGTATATTCATTTCATTGTTTTAATGTGCCCCTACATAGCTTCTGTGTATTCCATGAAACTTACCAGTTTAATCTGTTCTTTCAGGGTTCATGCTGGAACCAGATCCAGAGCGCAGACCTGACATATTTCAAGTGTCCTATTTTGCATTTAAATTTGCCAAAAAGGATTGTCCAGTTTCCAACATCAATGTGAGTAGTTTTTCTTTTTTTTTCTTACATACATTTATTTATTTATTTTTATTTCTTTTCAGCATAACAGTATCATTATTTTTGCACCACACCCAGTGCTCCATGCCATCCGTGCCCTCTCTAATACCCATCACCTGGTACCCCGACCTCCCACTCCCCGCCCATTTAAAACTCTCAGATTGTTTTTCGGAGTCCATAGTCTCTCATGATTCACCTCCCCTTCCAAATGTGAGTAGTTTTTCAAGTAGGATATGAATTTAAAATCTCATTTCTTTTTTTTTTTTTCTTTAAAGATTTTATCTATTTGACAGAGAGATCACAAGTAGGCAGAGGGGCAGGCAGAGAGAGGGGGGGGA